>NW_016107372.1:7631729-7634680 GCF_001604975.1 Cebus imitator | reverse complement strand
AATGACCCAAACATTCACTAATTTAATTTTTACACTACAGCTTTATGTTTTTAAAGAATTATCACATTTATTCAAATCAGAAATTGGCAAATTGGCCTTTTCTATGAAAAATCAAATAGTACATATTTCAGGCAGGGTGGATGACATAGCCTCTGTCGCTACTCACCAATTCCACCGTTGTAACAGGAAAACAACCTGTAAAAGAATAGGCTTGGCTGTGCTCTAAGACTATTTACTATGGCCATAGTTTTCTGACCTCTGATCTAAATTATCACAGGGCATCTTACAGTTCCCACTCTTCATTAATGCTGGTAATAATGAAGGAGTGAACAATATAAAACAGCAAATTTAAGGCATCAGAATACTTTTTAAGACTAATTTCTCAGACAATAAGGTGATAAACATTTTTCCTCCATATTTATAATTGATATGAATATCTTGGACTGACAGATGAGTTCAAGATATATTTTGAAAGAGAAGCAAGAGCAAACAGGACTCCCTAACAGAGTTGATGTCAGTGGAGAATCAGTGTTGACTTCATGTTTTCCAGCATGAGAAAATGCTGATGCCACTTATTGCAATGAGAAAGACTGGGTAAGAATATATTTGATGAAAGATAGAATTAAAAGTTCTGGATTGAAATGTTTGCTTTTGAAATGTCTATGAAACCTAAAAGTCGAACTGCCTGGCTGGGCGTGGTGGCTCATACCTGTAATCTCAGCACTTTGGCAGACCAAGGTGGGTAGATTATCTGAGGTCAGGAGTTTGAGACCAGCCTGGCCAACATAGTGAAACCCTATTCTCCAAAAATTAGCCAAGCATGGTGGTGCATGCCTGTAACCCCAGTGACTAGGGAAGCCAAGGGAAGAGAATCGCTTGAACTTGGGAGATGGAGGTTGCAGTGAGACAAGATCAAGCTACTGCACTCCAGGCTGGGCAACAGAGACTTCATCTCAAAAAAAAAAAAGTAGAACTTCCTTCTAGGTCATTGCACTCAGAGAATAAGTTTACGCCAAAAAGATACATTTGGAAGGCATCAGCTCATAGATGCCATTTAAAACATGGAAATAGATGAAAATATCTAAGCAGAGAATGTCGAAAGAGAAAGCAAGACACAAAAGGGTCTCAGTGTGCCTTCTGAATCATCCAAGAAGAATAAGCATCTTCAGCATAGTTTGCCAGTGCTAGTAGGACTGTATTGTGTTCCTAACCTTGGTAATCTATAATTTGTGTGCAGCAATAATTTATATTTCTATTCCCCAAATTGTCTTTTTAAATTTATTAAACCACATGGTGCTTTTTCTTTTTCTATTTTTTCTTCTTTTTGAGACAGAGTCTCACTCTCACCCAGGCTGGAGTGTGGTGGCGTAATCTCGGCTCACTGTAGCCTCCACCTCCCTGGTTCAAGTGATTCTCATGCCTCAGCCTCCCAAATAGCTGAGATTACAGGTGCACACCTCCACACCCAGTTAATTTTTGTATTTTTAGTAGAGATAGGGTTTCACCATGTTGACCAGGCTGGCCTTGAACCCTTGGCCTCAAGTGATTCTCCTGTCTCAGCCTCCCAAAGTGCTAGGATTACAGGGATGAACCACCACGACCAGCCACATGGCCCTTTTTCTAAGAAATTACTTGGAGTACATGTTCATCTAAACACAAGTTAACTATGCTCACTGCCTGGGTGACAGGATCGTTGGAACTGCAAGCCTCAGCATCACACAATTTATCTGTGTAATAAACTTTCACATATACCCTTTAATCTATAACAAAAGTTGAAATTTTAAAAAATGAAAATGCTCTACAAGATAATAGTTATTCAAATACCATATTTAATGTGATTTTTTATAAATTCATTTTCTTATACTCATCACCTTTGATTGTCCCATAAAAGAGTTAATATTAGTCTTCCTGACGTAAGGGGAAGCAGCAGATTTCAAATAATCTCTGCAATTCAAACACCAGCTGTATTTCACACCTATGTACATAATATGCTCAACCCACTCCCTCTTGTGGTGTTACCTGCCCAGGGATAGGGGCAAATTACCTGCAGTTTAATAATTTGTAAAGCGCAAAGGCTCAGAATGAAGACCTTCTTGTCATCTGCTCAAACATTATCCTATACTTACACAAAATCACGCTCTACTTCAGGAAAGCAACAGGGCGGGGAAAGGGGAATATTAGGCAAGAGAAGATTGAGAGTGCTCAAGACGATGAGTTTAGCACAAACAACCATTCCCTATTCTGGTGAGTAGGGACCAGTACAGCTCATCTTTCAGCATCATTGACTAGCTCCTGTCAGACCAACCCTTCGGTAATTAACAACTATAAACTCTGGACATGGTATAAAAACCAACCAACCAAAAGCACTGGAGGGAGAGAAAAGCAGGCAAAAAAATGAAGTGGAACGCCATTGCACTCAGCTGATCTACATGATCCGCGACCTCAATCAACCCAAGTGCTGAGATTACAGGCGTGAACCACCACACCCAGCCAAAAAGCGAAAATCTTAACAGCAGACAAAGAAAACAGCACACTCTGCATACACAGGAAAGAGATCAAACCACTGACTTCTCATCAGAAACACTGGAGGTCAGAGGACACTGTATGGTTAAAATGCTGAAATAATTTTTTTTAACTCAATGAGAAATTTATCTTCAGCAAAAATAGCCTTAAAAAATCAAGTTCAAGGCCGGGCACGGTAGCTCAGGCCTGTAATCCCAGCACTTTGGGAGGCTGAAGTGGGTGGATCATGGGATCAAGAGTTTGAGACCAGCCTGACCAATATGGTGAAACCACGTTTCCACTAAAAATACAAAAATTAGCCAGGCATTGTGGTGTGCACCTGTAATCCCAGCTACTTGGGAGGCTGAGGCAGGAGAATCACTTGAACCTGGGAAGCAGAGGTTGCAGTGAGCAGAGATCACACCACTGCACTCCAGCCTGGTCAACAG
>NW_016107372.1:7628321-7630004 GCF_001604975.1 Cebus imitator | reverse complement strand
AAAAAAAAAAAAAAAAAAAAACTCAAGGTCAAATAAAGACATTTTCAGATAAGGGAAAAATTTTTCTCTTTTGGATGAAACTATAATCTTTCAGATAAGAGAAAATACTGTATAACCTACAGACCTGCACTGTCAAAAATGCTGAAACCAGATGAAAATCTAAACCTTTAGGAAACAATAAAGAGCATCAGATTTACCAAATATATAAAAGATGATTTTTCTTCTTTTTAAAAAAATATATGACTATTTTATAAAACACATTGATCCTAATATTTAAAGTTGACTGATTTTTTTTTCTTTACTTTTTATCTAAATGTATCAAGATTAGATCTTAAAGGGTCATCAAATATTTCCTGGCATAAAACTGATATTTGAATAGAATATGATTATTATTTCCTAAAGTTAAATACACATTTTCTATCAACATTTATTTGTCATTCACTCTGGATTTTTTTTCTCCCCTTTGTAGAAAAAAAATGTATCTAGAGTTGATAAGTTTAGCAGCCTTCTAGCTTAATAGGATTATTCTCAGAACATCTCTTTTAAAAGGGAGAGATTTTTCTAATGGACTTCCATTTTGGGAGATTTCTGAGTTGCTAATCAATGAAGCAATAAGAAATGAACACATTGCTGTGTAGTTAGAACACCCAGGTTCCAATGAAATATAAACTCTGCTACTTAGGTTAAAATAAAGATCAAAACATACTCAGATGATGGCAAAATTCTTACGGGAAAACAATAAAATGTATCCCCAAAATTATAATGTAAAGATCCTCCAAAATTATAATTTAAAAGTTTAGCTTAAAATGTCTTCAAATGCTGGTGGGCAAAAATAAACAAATTGTATGCTATTACAAATCTAGAGAGAAGTATCTAAAGTCACTAAAGTTATATTAAGGTTCTTTTAGTAATTTGTAGAAGTAAACAAAAAATATATTTTCCCAGTTTCTGCATTTGCCTGCTTGTTATTTTATGCTAGATACTCCATCATGCACCAATGTCAATATATCCACAATTAAACTCCTTATGTTCATCTCAAAGTATTTTTCTCTCTGCACTGTGCGCTCTGTAGTATGACCATCTTCTTTGACTCTGAAGTTCCAAACCTAAAAATTATCTTTCATTTCACCCTCACCCTTCATCACGGATTTACCTTGCCCTGACTACTTTTTCTCTGCAAAGTCTCTGTGAGCTTGCCTTTTCTTTCCCTCACCCCTTCCTCCAATCTAATTTAGGCTATAAAATATTTAACTTGGAGCCAAGAAGCTTGGATTTGGGGATAAGATACAGAGGTAAGGAAGATTTGCCTGGTTCTCAATAATAAGTGATGTGTATTGAACATCTAAATTACTTCATATTCCAATTGTGGTGGCTCATGTTTGTAATCCCTTTGGAGGGAGGCCAAAGGCAGACAGATCACTTGAGGTCAGGAGTTTGAGACCCACCTGGCCAATATGGTGACACCCCTGTCTCTACTAAAAATACAAATATTAGCCAGAAGTAGGAGGCTGAGGCAGGAGAATTGCTTCAACCAGGAGGCAGAGGTTGCAGTGAGCCGAGGTCTGCCACTGCACTCCAGCCTGGGTGTCTGACTGAGGCCCTGTCTCAAAATAAATAGATAAATAATCCTTACCATAACTTTGTGAAGTAGATACTATTGTGGGTAGGATTTTTGGTGTGGGG
>NW_016107372.1:7619473-7627666 GCF_001604975.1 Cebus imitator | reverse complement strand
GGCCTCAATAAAAACAGAGTCTGAGTCTAAAGCCTAAGTCTTAGCCACTTCAGTATTGCCTTCCAGAGCCAGGTTCCATCTACTTCCAGGCCATTAAGTAGTTTGATGTCATCACCATGCCTCTATTCCTTGCCAAGCCTTTTCAAATCGACTAAGTTCAATGTTCAAAACATGGCAGTTACAGAAATGTGTTTCATGAATCAATACGCGTTCTATTCTGGTATGCTGTTCTTCACTCACGGCTTTAGAGAAAAGATAAAAATGGAATCTACCTAGCTAATTGGAAATATTTTCTAGTGTAAGGGCAAAAGCTATTTGGAATTCCAGTGGGATCCGCTTCTACTGGGTTGACCCTAATTATTTTTAGTTTCCCTGTCCTCAGTCCTCAAGGCCATTCCTTGCTCATAGGAAGAGCAGTAAAATGCAAAAACTTAAAAGCTCCTAGAGTTAAAAAAGGAATGGCCCCGCTGCTTAGGAGGGAAGATAAAAGAGCAGTTGCTGCTGAGAATACCACCAACAGAAAGCTGATCCCGCTCGATCCTGAAGATGCAGGAAGGGAAGGGTCAGAGAGGAGAGGGGACATTATGGGGCTGTCAAAGCTGCATCTGTGATAGAAAGATTTTGCTTTGCCTTTTGGAATGAACATATTTAGTATAAAATCTGCCTTCAGGTCATGTGCAGTGGCTCATGCCTGTAACCCCAGCACTTTGGGAGGCTGAGGTGGGCAGATCACCCGAGGCCTGGCCAACATGGCGATACCCCATCTCTACTAAACATACAAAAATTGGCCAGGTGTGGTGGCACATGATAGCTACTTGGGAGGCTGAAGCAGGAGAATCGCTTGAATCTGGGAGGCAGAGGTTGTGGTGAACCGAGATCATACCACTGCACTCCAGTATGGGTGACGGAGTAAACCCTGTCTCAAAAAAAAAAAAAAGAAAAGAAAACTTGTTCTCTGTGTAAGTTCCAAGGTAGAGAAACATTGATGCCCCCTAAATCTATTTGCCCTTTCATTATAGATTGGGAAGAGAAGCCCAGAGTCAGGGCTGGTATAGCCTGAAGGACAAATAGGATTTGCTCAACAGGGGAGCCCAGGAAACTCTATTTGCACCATGGATTCTTCAGCTCAGCAACCAACGTCTGTGGACAACTTCTCAGCCAGAGTCATGACTTAAGGAGCTGTACTCCTGTGTGAAATTGGCAGGATTTGAGCGTTTCTGCCTGTCAAGATCCACGCTGCCTGGCACAAGCACAAAAATTTCTTTTAAAATTCAACGTGTCAGCCAAATTAATCTCATTAAACTCTAAGTGATCTTCCACTGAGGAAAGCCCATTAAGAAGGATATTGCTATGTTACTATTCCTACTCTGACATAGAAATTTTCTTAGGGAAACAAAGTAGTTTTTTTCTTTAATGTCATAGAATATCAGAGGTAGAGGTAATAAAGATCATAGTCTGCTGTGGAGCTCAGTCCATCCAATCATTTTATTTCACAAATAAAAATGCATTTGTGAAATAAAATTCACATCAGAATATGTGAATAGGCCGGGCATGATGGCTCACGCCTGTAATGCCAGCATTTCAGGAGGTCAAAATGGGTGGATCACATGAGGTCAGGAATTCGAGATCAGCCTGGCCAACATGGTGAAACCTCGTTAGTCGAACATGGTATCACGTGCTTGTAATCCCAGCTACTTGGGAGGCTGAGGTAGGAGAATTGCTTGAACCTGGGAGGTGGATGCTGCAGTGAGCCAAGATTGTGCCACTGCACTCCAGCCTGGGCGACAGAGTGAGACTTTATTGGAAAAAAAAAGGCGGGGGTGGGGATAAAATGAAACAAAATTCACATCAGAATATGTGAATTACCTAAGGATTTTTCCTTAGTTGAAACATAAAATACTATACTACATCTGTAATTTGATTTATGAAATTTAAAAAAGCAATCAACACATTTTGATGTTTTATTTTAGTCTCTTAAAATAAATCTCAATATACAGTAATCTAATCCAGTGCCTTAAGGACAACTTGAAATAGTTCTTCATGTAAACTTCCAATCTATACTAATCCTATGTTGATTCAAATGTCTTTTCTGGCTTGATTGAGCTCTGCAAACATGAAAATATGCCTTTTTCTTATTCTTCACTTTTTCTTTTAAGCTCTAACTCATTCTTGACATTTTTTACAGGTTTCAGTCCACTGCCTCCTCCCCTATATACCCTATATCACATCTTGACTTTTTCTGTCTACATTCCTTCCTCAGTATGGGAGGGGATTGGTTCCAGTACCCCAAAGGATACTAAAATCTATGGATGCTCAAGTACCTTATATAAAAAACATAGTATTTGGCTGGGCGCAGTGGCTCACACCTATAATCCCAGCACTTGAGAGGCTGAGATGGGCGGATCACCTGAGGTTGAGAGTTTGAGACTAGCCTGACCAGCATGGAGAAACCCTGTCTCTACTAAAAATACAAAATTAGCCGGGCGTGGTGGCAAATGCCTATAATCCCAGCCACTCGGGAGACTGAAGCAGGAGAATCGCTTGAACCTGGGAGGTGGAGGTTGCGGTGAGCCAAGATTGCGCCATTGCACTCCAGCCTGAGCACTGGGCAACAAGAGCAAAACTCCGTCTCAAAAAAAAAAAAAAAAAATGTAGTATTTGCATATAACTTACACACATCCCTCCATATACTTTAAAACATCTCTAGTTTACTTATAATATGCAATGTAAATGCTATGCATATAGTTGTCATACTGTATTTTTCAATTTATGTTATCATACTGTTTTTTAATTTATATTACTTTTATTGTTGTATTGTTATTTTATTCTTAAAATTGTCAGTCTGTGGTTAGTTGAATCTACAGATGCAGAACCCACAGATATGCTGAGCCAAATGTACTAATCTCTAGGTTGAATTTTAACATGGTAATAAGTTCTTGTACTTCAGATTTGGGGCTTCCAATGTCAATTAGCATTTAGGAAAAAACAAGCAAAGTCCAACATGAGATTCACTATTACTAACAACAATGGCTAATATGTAGAGTGCTTACTATATGTAGGATTACCTTGTTTTATCATAGCGTCTGATTTTTTCAGGAGATTGGTGATATTATAATCTCCTGTGGATCAGGAAATAGGCTCAGACTTAGGTAGCTCACCCATAGTCACACAATTAGGAAGAATCTGCTGAGATTGAGTTCATCCAAACAAGATACAATTAAAGATGGAATGGAAGAAAGAATGGTGAGCACTTCACATATTTAATTGAAGATTTAAAACTAAAACAAAAGTGACAACAAGATGAAGAGTAATATTTAAATATGTTCTGACAAAGAAATAATGCAATAAAATATAGGAAGAAAAGGAAAGTAGATTAGTTTCACTGATTAATATTGAAGTTAACATTCAATGTTTTGTGTTGTTGTTGTTGTTGTTTTGTTGTTTTGAGACAATTCCACCCTGTCACCCAGGCTGGAGTGTAGCGGCACAATCTTTGCTCACTGCAACCTCCACCTTTGTGATTCAAGCAATTCTCCTGCCTCGGCCTCCCAAGTAGCTGGGATTACAGGCACCCACCAACATGTCCGGCTAATTTTTGTACTTTTAGTAGAGACGGGGTTTTACCATGTTGCCTAGGCTGGTCTCGAAAACCTGAGCTCAAGTAATCCGCCTGCCTCAGACTCCCAAAGTGCTGGGATTATAAGCATGAGCCACCACGCCTGGTTAACATTCAATGTTAAGTGGGGGTTAAAGAATACCATTAAAAACTCACAGCCTAGGCCAGGTGTGGTGGCTCATGCCTATAAACTCAGCGCTTTGGGAGGCCAACGTGGGTGAATCACCTGAGGTGAAGAGTTCAAGATCAGCCTGGCCAATATGGAGAAACCCTGTCTCTACTAGAAATAAAAATAAATACAAAAATGCCAAGCTCCAGGCAGGTGGCATACATCTGTAGTCCCAGCTACTCAGGAGGCTGATGCGGGAAAATCCCTTGAACCCAGAAGGCAGAGGTTGCAGTGAACCGAGATCACAACACTGCCCTCCAGCATGGGTGACAGAGCAAGACTGGTTATTAGAGAAATGCAAATCAAAACCACATTGAGATACCATCTCACGCCAGTTAGAATGGCAATCATTAATAAATTTGGAGACAACAGATACTGGAGAGGATGTGGAGAAATAGGAACACTTTTACACTGTTTGTAGGAGTGTTAATTAGCTCAGCCATTGTGGAAGACAGTGTGGCACTTCCTCAAGGACCTAGAAATAGAAATTACATCTGACCCAGCAATTCCATTACTGGGTATATACCCAAAGGATTATAAATCTTTCTATTATAAAGACACATGCACACTTATGTTCATTGCAGCACTGTTTACAGTAGCAAAGACCTGGAACCAACCCAAATGCCCATCAATGATATACTGGACCAGGAAAATGTGGCACATATACACCATGGAATACTATGCAGCCATAGAAAATGATGAGTTCATGTCCTTTGTAGGGACATGGATGAATCTGGAAACCATAATTCTCAGCAAACTGACACAAGAACAGAAAATCAAACACCGCATATTCTCACTCATAGGCAGGTGTTGAACAATAAGAACACATGGACACAGGGAGGGCAGCATCACACGCTGGGGTCTGTTGGGGGGACCAGGAGAGGGACAGCAGAGGAGTGGGGAGGTTGGGGAGGGATAACATGGGAAGAAATGCCAGATATAGGTGACAGGGGTATGAAAGCAACAAGCCACATTTGCCATGTATGTACCTATGCACCAATCCTGCATGATCTGCACATGTACCCCAGAACCTAAAGTACAGTTTAAAAAAAAAAAAAAGACATGTCAACCTAAATAACAGGCAGAGATTCTTCAAAGATAAGTTTAGTTGGGCACAGTGGCTCATGTCTGTAATCCCAGCACTTTGGGAGGCTGAGGTGGGAAGATCACTTGAGCCTGGGAGATCAAGGCTGCAGTGAGCCATGATCACACACTGCACTTCAGCCTGGGTGACAGAGTGAGACCTTGTCTTTGTTTTATTTTTATTTTATTTTATTTTAAAAAGGCATAAGTTTATTCAGAAGTAGACATTTTAACATGGAACACAATGCCATAGTAAACTGTGCATGTATTCACAGAGGTAAAGGAAAAGAAGGGTTTTTAAATCAAAAAAACACTTACATCTGTGTTTCTGAAACAATTATCCTTGGCTATAAGGATTGATAACCAGGGTAGTGTTGGTCCAAGGTTGGACAAGCAGTTGTTGGGCAGATGTTCTCACAAAAATATTTTTTATGGAAGGTTTCAATGGGCTCTGTGCAAAGTGTGGTTTTTGCAGTCTTTTCTGATAGTCTTCGTACAGGCATGAGAACCTTCCCTTCATGGCCTTTCCCGGCTCCATTTTGTCAGGGTCTGACATAAGTGGCTTCATTTTAATTTTTAACTTCTTTCATAAAAATAATAAATATGAAAATAGAAATTAATGAAAGAGAACAGAAAATAGTGGATCTAATTATGAAAACAAAATATTGGTTGTTTCAAGTATCAACAAAACAGACAAAGCACTGAAACCACCTTTGCAAAATTATGACTGAGAGTGAAAGACATCTAACCTAACCAACTCCATCATGGTTCCAACCTTTAAGCTGTCCTTGTTCCTTCCTGGGTGTAGGCTGAACTAACCTTGGGAGGAACTCAGTTTATAGTTTAAAACAAAGACAATAACAGCCTTTTCCCAAAACAAACCTCCCTCTTGTCTGGAGACTAGACTGCCTTTGTAGGACTAACAAATTAGCCAAAGGTTAGAAATTATGGTTTAGGCCTCATGCAGCTGGAGGTTACAAGAGTATGACCCCCTCTAAACTGTTCCTAAGATACTGCTTGAGATATTTTGCAGACCCTGCACTTGATAGATCAGCTGGCACCACACAGATTGATTAACTGGCTCATCTGATCTTGAGGACCTATCACAGGAACTCACTTGGCACAAGAGTACAGCTTCAACTTCCCACGATTTCATCTCTGACCTAACCAATCAGCACCCCTGATTCATTGGCTTCCCCTGACCCACCAAGTTTCCTTAAAAACCCTGATCCCCAAATGCTCAAGGAGACTGATTTGAGTAATAATAAAACTTCGGTCTCTCACACAGTTGGCTCTGCATGAACCACTCTTTCTCTATTGCAATTCCCCTGTCTTTATAAACTGGCTGCCTATGGGCAAGGTGAATCCATTGGGCAGTTACAGCACTAGCTAACCTAACTGAGGAGAAAAAAACCAAGTACAAATACATAAAACTAATGACATAACAGAAAAAATAATTCAAATAGAAAAAAATTTTAATGAAACTAATTTTCAGATCTCTGTACAAATACATTTGAAAAAGTAGATGAAATGGACAGTTTTCTAGGAAAATACAGTTTACCAAAACTGATTGCTTTAGATACAGAGTTCAGAAAGATGCTTTTCTGTAAAAGAAATAAAGTTCTTGAGTTGTGTTTGTAAATTAAAATGTTAAAGAAATAAAAAGAACAAAAGAGGAAACTTAAAAAAATTTAAAGGATGGAGGCTGGATGCCATTTCTCATGCCTATAATCCCAACACTTCAGGAGACTGAGGCAGGTGAGTCACTTGAGGTCAGGAGTTCGAGATGAGCCCGGCCAACATGGTGAAACCCTATCTCTACTAAAAATACAAAAATTATCCAGGCATTGTCCCAGTTGTTTGGGAGGCTGAGGCATGAGAATCACTTGAACCTAGGAGGCAGAGGTTGCAGTGAGCCAAGATCACTCCAGTGCACTCCAGCCAGGGTAATAAAGCAAGGCTCAGTCTCAAAAAAAAAAAAAAATTAAGTATGGAAAGGTTAAAATACACTTCCATTCTATTCTAAAGTTCTGTTTTTGTTTCATTTTTACTCTCTTCCATTCTCAGCCCTTGAGATAAGCTCTTATTTTTCAAGTTGAACACTGGTTCAGAAGAATTTTCTTTTGCAAACTTTTCTTTATGACTCAATTCATATTAAAAGATCTTGCAGTAACTTTATCAATAATGTAATTTCAGTTTATTCTTCTTACATCTAATCTCAAATGGTAAATATACCTTTCATATACCCTTATGAAAAATCTTATCCCTCCTTGAAATATTCATTTGTTAAGGGTAGGAAAAAACCAAATTCCAGATGAGAAATTTGACTTTACCTTCTGTCTGAAATAGGTCTCTTCACAATCGGACTTAATAAGTGTCTTACGATTTGTCTTTGAATTCAAACTTCTCATTGATTATTCTGATCTCTCCCATCAGAAGTGTAGCCGCCCAAGGGTTTCATCTTGCCTGCTGCCTAGACAGAGCCGATTTATCAAAACAGGGGGATTGCAATAGAGAAAGAGTAATTGACATAAAGCCAGCTGTGTGGGAGACTGGAGGGTTTTTGCTGGTTTGTTTGTTTTGTTTTGTTTTTGTTTTTCAGGTTTTTTTCTTTGGAGTTTTATTGTTACTCAAATCAGTCTCCCCAGCATTTGGGAAGCATGGAAGGACAACCTGATGGGTGGGGGAGGCCAGTGAGCCAGGAGTGCTGATTGGTCAGGTCAGTGATGAAATCATAGGGAGTCAAAGCTGTCTTCCTGCGCTGAGTCAGTTCCTGGGTGGGGGCCACAACATCAGATGAGCCAGTTAATCGATCTGGGTGATGCCAACTGATCCATCAAGTCCAGGCTCTACAAAATATCTCAAGTACTGATCTTAGGAGCAGTTTAGCGGGAGTCAGAATCTTGTAGCCTCTAGATTCTGCGTGACTCCTAAACCTTAATTTCTAATCTTGCAGCTAATTTGTTAGTCCTACAAAGGCAGTCTAGTCTCCAGGCAAGAAGGAGGTTTGCTTTGGGAAAGGGCTGTTATTATCTTTGTTTAAACTGTAACTATAAACTGAGTCTCTCCCAAAGTTAGGTTAGCCTACGCCCAGGAATGAACAAGAACAGCTTGTAGGTTAGAAGCAAGATGGAGTCAATTAAGTTAGATCTCTTTCACCAACTCGGTCATAATTTTGCAAAGGCAATTTCAAAAGCAGTTCTGCTTTTCATAGACCATAAATTGAGTGGGTAAAACAGTAGCTTCTTTTGATCATTTCCCTACTTTTGCCAAGATATCATCAGTGGATTTTTTTTTTTTTTTTTTTTTTTTTTTTTTTTTTTTT
>NW_016107372.1:7613176-7619263 GCF_001604975.1 Cebus imitator | reverse complement strand
GGCCTCCCAAAGTGCTGGGATTACAGGCGTGAGCCACCGCGCCCGGCCTGAATGTCATCAGACTTTCAGTTAATTTTCTGTGAAGCCCTACTGGAAAACATTGATATAAATAATCAAAAATTATAAACCAGTAGTATAGCTCATGATGAATTAAAGTTATTCTTAGGCTGGCCAACACAGCAAAGCTCCATCTCTACAAAAAAAATTAGAAATTAGCAGGGCATGATGGTGCTCACCTGTAGTCCTAGCTAATCAGGAGGCTGAGTCTGAAGGATCCCTTGAGCCAGGAGTTTGAGGCTGCAGTAAGCTGCAATAGTGCCACTGCATTCCAGCTGGGTGATAGAGCAAGATTCTGTCTTTAAAAATTAAATAAAACAAAATGAAAGTCATTCTCGTTTTAATGAGAACAACAAAGTGCTGAATGACTCTTTTCATTAAGTGATCATTAAAATACTGCTGCTTAATGTTTCTTTTATCTCAAGTTTCCTGGCTTTTGTTCTTGTTGTTGAACCAGACCCTTAAGAAAGCCAAAGGGATGGGTGCCCTGGCTCATGCTTGTTAATCTCAGCACTTTGAGAGACAGAGGCTGGTGGATCATTTGAGGTCAGGAGTTCAAGACCAACCTGGCCAACATGGCGAAACCCCATCTCTACTAAAAATACAAGAAATTAGCCAGGCATGGTGGTGTGCACCTGTAATCCCAGCTACTGGGGAGGCTGACGCAGAAGAATTGCTTGAACCCGTGGGGCAGAGGTTGCAGTGAGCCGAGATCACACCACTACACTCCAGCCTGGGTAGACAGAGAAAATGAGACTCTGCCTCAAAAAAAGAGAAAGAAAAAAAGAAGAAAGATTAATTATTCATTTGAATTAATGTAAGGTGTGATGTATGCCAGAAAGACAAGGTAAAAGGCATGAAAAACTACATATTCCAGGGAAATCTGGAACATCCTGCCAGGGTCAAGTGAGGCTTCACTAAGGCAATGCCATTTCAGTTAGGAGCTGAAGATGGGCAGTTCCTAACCAGGCATGGAGTAGAAACTAAGGCGTACTGTGCCGTTTCTGTAGTGTCAAGAAGGTTGGTGTAACCAGGAGCCCTAAGAAGTGTTTGATAATAAACTTCACACAAATGGATTAGCAATTTTTGAAAGGCAAAATCGAAAAATGGATCACAGCACTTAGCGCAGAATCAGTACCAAATATAAACTCTGACTTCTATTATGATCACTTTCCACTTCTGCACGCTGGCTGGTATCTCTCTCTGCAGAGCTGCAGTTCTGCCAGCCACCATCCAAACAGGTTTCTGAGGACGGCTTGCCTGTTCTCTCAGCTCCTATGCATAATCCCAAAAACATTCCGTGACATAGCAGAAGTGTTCCTTGAATGAATAAAACTAATTTATTGTTCACTCTACTTTATTTTTTTACCTTTTTGAGACAGAGTTTCACTCTTGTTGCCCAGGCTGTAATGCAATGCCGTGACCTCGGCTCACTGCAATGTCCACCTCCTGGGTTCAAGCGATTCTCCCACCTCAGCCTCCTGAGTAGCTGGGATTACAGGTGCCTGCCACCATGCCCAGCTAATTTTTGTAATTTTAGTCAAGACAGGGTTTCACTATATTAGTCAGGCTGGTCTCGAACCCCTGACTTCAGATGATCCACCCACCTTGGCCTCCCAGAGTGCTGGTATTACAGGCGTGAGCCACCACACCCAGCCTGTTCACTCTACTAATACGTGTTAAGCAGGTACTGTACGGTCATCAACAGCAGCAGCTAACATTTGCAGAGTATGTGCATTGTGCAAGGAATGACTTACAAGGAGTGATCTTTTTACAACAATTTCATGAGGCAGGTCCTTTTACTGCTATCATTTTTACTAATGAGAACAGAGAGGAACAGGAGGTCAAACAATTATTTTAGGTCAAATACCTAGCAAGTGGCAAAGTTGGTCTATGAATCCAAGAAGTCTATTTCCGGAGTGTGAGAGCTTAATCACTGCTCCATAGTTACCTCTTGTAAGGACAAGGCCCTCATTCTCATGGAGGTCACTTACTTGGAAAGAAGCAAGAGATAGTGGAGATATAATAAACAAGTAAATAAGTAAGCTGGATAATTTCAGTATGTGGTTAATTCTACAAAGGAATTAAGCAATGATCTAATACACAGGGACTGAGGGAGCCAGAGAGACTGCTGCTTTAGAAAGGTTACCCAGAAATAGTTTCTCAGGGAAGGGACCTTAGGGCTGAGATCTAAAAGATGGAAAAGAGACAATTTCAAGAAGAGGTAGAGCCAGGTGCGGTGGCTCACACCTGTAATCCCAGCACTTTGGGAGGCCGAGGCGGGTGGATCACCTGAGGTCAGGAGTTTGAGACCAGCCTGGCCAACATAGTGAAACCTCGGCTCTATTAAAAATACAAAAATTAGCTCAGTGTGGTGGCACATGCCTGTAATCCCAGCTATTTGGGACGCTGAGGCAGAAGAATCGCTTGAACCCAGGAGGCGGAGGTTGCAGTGAGCTGAGATCACGCCATTGCACTCCAGCCTGGGTGACAAGAGCAAGACTCCATCTCAAAAATAAATAACTTATTTTTGTTTCTTATGGATTTCATAATACTTATCTCTGAAAACATTTTGACTGTAAATTTAGGAATTAGGATGCAAGGTCCCACATGTCCTCTAATCTAAAGTTGCACGGTTGGTCTGAAAATAGAGTTAAGCTTAGTGTTGACTACTAGTATTGTTGCATGGATCAGTTGTTAGGAAGACCAATAAATCATTGTTTTCTTATGTAAAATACAGATACATAATATTTTATAGGTAATATTTAATAAATTGCCTGAATTTTCTTTAAGAAAAATTTTATAATAACTTTCCTTTGCAGCATGCATACATCATAGTGAAGTGGTTTCATTGTCTTGGGTAAATACAGAGGATTTGTTGTGCCATGCCAGGAAAGTTTAGGACACAGACACCCATGAGGAGATTAGGAGCAGAGGCTTAATAGGTAGAAGAAAGAGAAAGGAGAACAGTTCTCTCTCCAGTGAGAGAGATGGGCTTCAGAGAGCAAAGACTGGCAGGCAGCAGAGTTCACTGGATTTTACAGACAGCCTTGAAAAGGCAGTGTCCGATTTACATAGGGCTCACCGACTGGTTTGATCAGGTGTGATGTTTACATAGCATGTGGAGAAGGCTGGCCACCTCCCCACAACCCCCTCCCCTCCCCCCCACCAATCTTATTATGCAAATAGACTTTCCACTTGACTAGTGCTATCTTGTCTGCTCATTACTATACACATGGCTGGCAAAGGGAAGGGAAGATGGAGCCGCCATTTTGAACATGGCGTAGTCCCAGGTAGCTCTTCCTTACTGGCATTCACCCCCGCAAACTTCCAGCTTGCTTGTCTATGTCTGCAGCTTGATTTTACAGGCTGTTGTTTGTTAGAAAATGATTTGGGGCTGCTTTTTATTAAAAGGGAAAAGCTTACCAAGGACCTTACCAAGGCAGTTCCTTCACTATCTGCCTAAGGAATTTCTTCTTAACTCCTGTATCAATAGGAGTCAATACTAAAGTAAGAGACACTAGAGTGACTGCTGTCCACCCAGTGAGAAAGGAGCATGTTTTATTCTAGGGTATTGGCAGTGGACACAGAGGGAAGGAAAGAGAGAAAGAATTTGTCTTAATACTGAATTGTATCTAACGGGGAATGAAAAGAACAGAGGAATCAAGGATGACTCCTATACTTTTTGGCTTCGATAACTGTAAAAGGTAGTCTCTCCTGAGGGAGACAGGAAGGAGCATGTTTGAGGGGAAAGTCATGAGTTTCCATTTGAATGTGATGTTTGAAATACCTATTGGACCTTCACATTAAAGTGTAAAGCACAAGTTATATACGTGAAGAAGGGCTAGAGATAGAAATCTAAGAGTCATGGATGCAGCTGGTGTATAAACCTGTGGAGATCGCCTAAGAGAGGAAAAAGAGAAGAAGGCTCAGGCCACAGCTGCTAGACCTCTCTGGCTAATTCACCACGCCTCTCTGCAGCTCAGATTCCCTGACAGTTCACTGCAGGCAAAGCAATAAGGATACATCCTGTCTCAGGCTGCAAGAATGTAGGACTCATACTCTTCCTTTTGCTTCATTCTTGTTTCCCTGTATTTCTGGCAGATAAGGAGATATTTTTATTCTTTTCTCTAACAGATTCTCAAAAGAGATCAAATGATTGCTGAGGGCTTCCTGGAGCAAGAGAGAGAATAATTCTTAGCTCAGAGCTCACCTTTCTTTCCATTGAATCCCACATGTACCCCTGCAGATAAAGCTTCACAAAGGATCTTATTCATTTGCCTCTCACAATGTTCGTGCTAGTAGGGCCAGCAATGTTACTAAGCTCTTTCTGTAAATCCAATAAATTTGAGTTGACATTTGAGGACGGAGAAGTAAATAGGCGCAAAACCGTATCGACCAACCACGTAATCATATCTGAAAATTCAGTTTCGACACCAAGACTTAAGAGAACCCAGCAGATCTTCTTGTCAGTGAAATCTACAAGCATTTACTGGGTGCCCTTGGGGTGCCCGGTACTGGATGCGGCTGCTTTTGTGAGCAAGCCAGCAGGTTCTCTGTCGTGAAAATAGAAATCTAATCACTTGTCCATCCAAGCATTTCCCTTCAGCTTTTCCAGGATGTTTTTTGTGAATGACTAACAGAATAGCTGCTGCAGAGACAGCCTGCAAATCCCAGCCGGAGGCCTGGAAGGAAAGATGACTCACCCACGCCTGACGTCAAAGCCTCCCTTTCTTTAAGAGGGGTAGGAAGAGGACGGCAGTGGCCTGAGTAGAATGACCTGAATGCCCTCCTGAGTCCTGTGTGGGTCCTGCTTCCTCTTCCCACACCTGGAAATGATGATTTCAACCCAGAGAAAGTTTAAACTGTGAAACTTAAACTTCACTGTCAAGTTAACTAAAAAGCTAGAAACAGAAGCCTTCCTTCCTGTCAAACAATGTCAAATTTTTATTATAAGTTCTTTTTCACTGGAAAATATTGAAAGCATTCCGTTTTGTTTTTTTTTTTTTCCACAGGGTGCTTTATATTGATTTGCGTATTAGTCTGCACTAGAATGAATACTGTAGACTGGGTGGCTTCAAAAACAAACACTTACTTCTCATCATTCTGTGCAGAAGATCAGTCAGTGGTGGGATGAGCTATAGGGAAAGAAACAGGCCTTTTGAAAGGTCAGAAGCTCTGCAAAACTTTGGGGGAGAATAAGCTGAAGGCAGATGTTCTCTTACCCTGAGGCAGAGGGCAAGGAGTAGGTACAAGAGAGTCTAGGGGAGTTTATCTAAATAGGCTTGTTTACCCATGTTGTCAAGAAACCGACCTTTGATCATCCATGCACATGACTGATCCCTGAAAGGCGGAACAGCAATGTTACTTACCTGCCGATTGTGTTTGCTCCAGGCTTTCGGTGTTATGTCTGCACTGAATAAAAGCAAGCAGCTCCAGCTGTTTGGGGCTGCTCTCTTCAGCCACTGGAGCTGGCAGCCCCCTAGCTGGTCTTACACTGTGTACCTGTGTCTGAGTACTCCTTTCCTCCATCACTTGGCCAGGGTCTGGGGGACAGACCCAGCAATTCTGCAGGCTGGGAAGTGCAAGATCAAGTTGCTGACAGATGTAGTGTCTGGTTAAAGCCCTCTTTCTGGTTGGCCAATGGCTGTCTTTTTATTGTATACTCACTTGGCAGAGAAGGGGTTGGGAGGAAGGAGAGCAGGATAATCTCTTTTTATGAGAACGCTAATCCCATCCTGGGGGCTCCTCCCTCATGATCTCATCTAAACTTAACTACCAGCCAGTGGCCCCACCTCCATGTACCATCAGAGTGGAGGTTAGGGTTTCAATAGATGAATTTGGGGTTGCAGTCCATAACAATTTCCTTACAACATCTCAACAGTGTTGGGCATGGTGGCTCATGCCTGTAGTCCCAGCACTTTGGGAGGCCAATATGAGAAGATTACTTGAGCCTAGGAGTTTTAGACAGTCTCAGGCAACATAGTGACACTCTGCCTCAAAAAAAAACAAAAAAGAAAAAAAGAAAGA
>NW_016107372.1:7598627-7613008 GCF_001604975.1 Cebus imitator | reverse complement strand
GAAGGAAGGAAGGAAGAAAGGAAGGAAGGAAAGAAGGAAGGAAGGAAGGAAGGAAGGGAGGGAAGGAAATCTCAACAATGACCTTTTCCAGTCTGCCTTTCACATCAGGATTTCCAAGCACTTTACCAGATTATGCATAGGGCCATTTCACTGTTCACTGTATTAGTTATCCAGACAGAGCTTTGGGTATGTCAAGGTACCCGCAGGGTACCATCCAACAAA
This sequence comes from Cebus imitator, assembly GCF_001604975.1. Lineage (NCBI taxonomy): Eukaryota > Metazoa > Chordata > Mammalia > Primates > Cebidae > Cebus > Cebus imitator. The sequence continues at coordinate 7,612,786 of NW_016107372.1, read as the reverse complement.
GCTCTGACATCCCTGTGCAAATAGTCAAACAAATTTGTCCTTGGAAACTTTTTGGCTGCCACGCAATTTAGTCCCCAGGTATTTGTCCTGGGATCTCCCATGTAAGCAATTCTCTAGTAACCCCCTGAGAAGTGCCATTGAATTCATTCTAATTTTTTCTGTTTTCGAGGAGTCTGGATAGCTAATTCACCAGTGAAACCTAAATCATTTATGACCGCCACAAATGGAGTACTTACCTCTGATGTCCTGATCCAAGTCATATGTCTGGCTACTCCAGCACCTACTAATCATTCAGTTCTTTGAATTTTTATTGCATAAGAGTCCTTATCACTCCTTTGGGCATTTTTTTGTATATTAACTTTTCATTGCATCTTACACTTCATTTTTCAGCTGCTGAGGATGATGGATAAACTTACTGAATCATCATCCTAATTTTTGCTTTTGTTTTTTCACTCAGAGTACCCATCACAATGTCCTACACTAAAAGTTCACCCAGTAAGAGTTTATTAGGTTGAATTGAACTTACATTTTGGTAACTCCAGGAACTATAGTCTAATGGGATAAATTTAATGGTAGCATTTCAGACATTGTAGCAGTTGGGCAGCAGAGATCATTTGGGATTAGAAAGACTTTTGGAATCCCCAAATATAGCCACATATATGTGGAATGCTGGCCCTAACTAGTTTAACACTAGTCCTGCCCCAGTTTAGGACTCCGTGTAACATTATCACCCAATATCACACAGGACTGTTCAGTAACAAGAAACCAATTACAAGGTACCAAATTAGAATGCAAGAAGGATTTGGCCTATGAACTCTCACACCAGCAGAGGGCATTTCCCTCTAGCATGCAAGTCTGCTAAGGAAAGCAAATTAGAATGAGAAGATGCCTGATGACTGTTGGATACGAGCTACACAGAGACATTTTCCAAAAAGCTATGGAAAGCAAACGAATGGCCCTTTCCTTCTCTAGAAGGATAAAACCTTGCTCACTTGGAATTGGAATCCCAGTGTTTTGGGAAATGCTTAGGGTGAGCCGATAAATGATTATTCTTCGACACCTTCTGAATTCCATATTTTCATCTTATTTCAAATCTCCCGGTCTTTCCCCTTTGTCCTCAGGGGGACTTCCCTGTCCTGTTATTATTGTCACTCTTACTGAGACTCTGCCTGTTTTTATTCTGGGGAAAATTTCAGTCAAACATTTGTCTGATGGTCCTTTAACTCTTTCTCATACTTAACCTGGAGTCTCCCAAATTTGGAGACTTACTTTTCCCAAAAAAAGTGAGACGATTCTAGGAGTTCATGCTGAAAAGATTCAAACTCCAGGCATCTACTGGGGGGAAAAAAGGCAGTGCTATAAATAATTATCGTGGATCAAAAATAGGCAGATGGTTCTTGTTATTATGATATAGAGGATTATAATTTGGGTGGAGAGAATCCCCAGATGAAGCATGGGGTAAGTGTTGGAGGCATGATAGCACTTCAGTTTTAGCTCTGTGGAACTTAACATGTCATGGTAGTAATAATGATCCCACTTACAAAAAAACTGAGGTACAGAGAGGCTAAATAAGTAATATCACAGCTTGTGATAAAGCTGAGATTTGAACTAAGTTCAGTCTGGCTCAGAAGTTTCTCTGGACTTCTCATTGTTATCTTGGGTCCAAGCGTTGCTGCCTCTCAACTCCAGGAATCAGCAAATGTATTTCCACGGACTAGCTCTTTGTGTTCAGTAGGTTTTTCATCTCTGTCAACAGTGGTTTTAAATTAAAACAAGAAAAATGAGAGTTAGCTGCATGCAATGAATCCTCAGTTTTCTTGAATGTCTTCTCCTCTTGTATATTTACTTTCTTATCCCATTCCTGAAATAAATCAAGTCAACTAAACTTTGCAACACGGTGTGTATGAACTGATCTTCCTACCACCTTGAATGAACTTTCCTTTTCTGGCCCCACCATCCGTCCAATATACTTCTCACTGTGCTTTCTCCCATTCTTCTCTTCTCAGAGGTCTGAATGGCAACTCTTTAAGGCCCTCCTCTTAGTCCTGAAAGTCCTCAGAGGCCCAGGCCACCCCTGGAAGATTTCTGCTCCAAGTTTCCAGTTTCCAATAATCCCAACATCTTGCCTTTGTGTCCTAAAAGTGACAATTGCCTTATGCTGTCAATACCTCTGTGATACATCAGGATTCCCGTTTAACTATTTAAGTTCTCTGTCTTGGGCCAGGCATGGTGGCTCATGCCTGTAGTCCCAGCAATTTGGGAGGTGAGATGAGAGGACTGCTTGAGGCTGGGAGTTCAAGACCAGCCTGGTCAACATAGCAAGATCTCATCTTTAAAAAAAAAAATTAATCTTCTATCCTGTTTAGCCAATTTTTTATTTTAAATTCTGTCTGTTAAAATAACTGATACCTGTTTTTATGGCAGCATCCTAATTGATACAGTAATGGTTATTAAGAATTGGAATTCTCTGCCTTCCTCTGGCTCACATGTCTTCCTGTGGCATCTGAAGTATGTGATATTACCTGTCCATCTAAATACAATCAGCACAATGTCATCAATACCGTGGACTAGTGTGCTGTTCTTTGGAACGTCAAAATAATCAAAATATCTGCAGATACAATATGGCAGACAGTAAGAGAGTTGACATGGCCCTGTGCATACACTAAGAAAGTATACTCTTTGCCCTGTCAGGAAAAAGCAAACTCCTTCTGGCAGTCTTTCAAATTGGTGTAGAGGAAATAGCATTTGCTGGGTCAATCACTTCATACCCAGTTCCAGGGGATGCAAGGTTTGTATTAGTAAAAATAGTATATCTGGAACAGATACTGCAATTGGATTTACCATCTGATTAAGTTTATGAAAATCTGCAGGCATTTTCCAACATCTAGCTTTCTTTTGCACAAGCCAAATAGGCAAAATAAATGTGAATATGTCGAATGTCACCACTCTTGCATCTTACAAGTCTTCTTAAAGGACCTTGAGAGACTTTTGGAAAAAGGCTTAGAGGAAGACTTAGAGCATATACTTGTAACTATGTGCGATGTGTGTGTGTGTGTGTGTTTAAATCAAACAATAATTCTATCTTATGAGCATCTACTATATATGGGGCATTGAGTAAAAAATGGAAAGATCATAAGACAAGGAAGCTGCCCTCAAGGTGTGATTTTTTTTGATGGACATGATTGACGAGTAGAAGTAAATATACACAGATAAATTGCAACACAGTCATTAAGTGGCATAATTGAGTACCAAATTAAGTGACAAGGAACTTTTTGTTTGTTTGTTTGAGATGGAGTTTTGCTTTGCCCAGGCTGGAGTGTAATGGTGCAATCTCTCCTCACCACAACTTCTGCCTCCCAGGTTCAAGTGATTCTCCTGCCTCAGCCTCCATAGTAGCTGAGATTACAGGCATGCACCATCACCCCTAGCTAATTTTGTATTTTTAGTAGAGATGGGGTTTCTCCATGTTGGTCAGGTGGCTCTAGAACTCCAAACCTCCAGTAATCTGCCCGCCTCAGCCTCCCGAAGTGCTGGGATTACAGGCGTGAGCCACCGCTCCCAGCCAACAAGGAGTATTTTATACAACAATGGCACAGATTACATCTTAACAACTTGAGTTTGGGCCTTTTCCCAAAACTGGACAAAAGCTTTAAACTCCTCAAAGGCAGCACAGTCTTGCTTTTATTACTTTGCCCTTTGGAATAGGGACTGACTTCAGCACTGATCTCAGACCAGAAGCTCTGTGCCTGGTGATCTGATTACTGTCTCAGATGTTTCCACTCTTTTAATGAGGCTTCAGTCTCCCATTTAAAGAAGAAGGAGGAGAAGAGGAAGAGGAAAGAAAAGAAGAAGAAAGAAGTAAATAGAAGGCTTTAAATATGCTCTGCACTGGAAGTCACAAGTAGGGGTGTTTATTAACCTTAGGCAAAGATATCTTTAATAAAATGTTCCTTATTCCTGGTTCACCCAGATAAAAGCAGATCAAAAAACCCAGTACAAAGAAAGCTTGTAGAAAATATGAGATAAACTTTTGGCTATGTCTTCTATCAATTGCCTGGGGCTCTTGACACTATATTTAGCCTCCTGAATTCAAGTCCATGCCATAAATACAGTAACTAAGAGGAGGAGTCTGATGTAACTGACATACAGGCTGCTGAGTATCTTTGAAGGGTATAATTCACACATCAATACTAGTCAGTCTCATTTTTCTGCGTCACTCATTCTCCAGGGACAATTTTAAATCATCTGTGGGTAGACAGTTCAGCCAACTAAAATTTAAAATGTTCATAAAATAGCTCCTTTGCAAATAAAACCAATGCCCATAAAGACATCTTATTCTCCTTTTAGGGTCTCTTTCTCTCTCTTTGCTTCCTCCTTTAGCACATAGTAATAGTCATTCATCCCAGAATGGGCTGACCAGATCCTGATTATGTACTCATATCTTCGGAAAATGTTTAGTGACCGTTGCCACACACCAGGCGTTTATGCTGAGCTCTAGGCATACAATGATGATCAACACAGGGCTCCTGATCTCAAGAAAACCATAGTGTAGAGAGAATACAGATACATAAGCAGTCAATATTCAATCTGAGATAGGAAAGCACTAGAACAGTAGGGAAGCACCAAGCCTGGTCATAGAACAATTAAATGCTACTAGGCAGGTGTATTAGTCTGTTCTCATGCTGCTAATAAAGACATACCAAAGATTGGGTAACTTTTAAAGGAAAGAGGTTTAATGGACTCACAGTTCCACATGGCTGGGGAGGCTTCACAATCATGGCAGCAGGCAAATGAGAAGCAAAATCACATCCTCAATCATGTCATGGCAGCAGGCAAGGGAGGGTGTGCATGAGAACTGCCCTTTATAAAACCATCAGATCTCATGAGACTTATTCACTCATGAGAGCAGCACAGGAAAGACCTGCCCCCATGATTCAATTACCACCCACCTGGTCCCTCCTATGACGTGGAGATTAGGGGAGCTATAATTCAAGGTGAGATTTGGATAGGGACACAGCCAAGCCATATCAGCAGGAATCAGAGAAGGCCTCCTAAAGATAAAAAGAATTTAATGACAGCCTTTTATTCAACAAATATTTCCTGAGCACCTACTCTGCATAAGCACTGTTACGGACCCTAAGGAGAGAGTGAAAAATAAGACAAAAATCCCTGCCCTAGGAGGGCTTATTGAAAGAGATTGACAAAAAAGAAAACAATAATTACATAACACAGCTTTAGGTAATGATAACTGCTAAAATCAGCTAGAGCAAAGCAAATAAAGTAAAGAAAGAGGCCATAAAATAAAATACTGTGCATTTTATTTAAAAGTTTAAAACTAAAGGAATAGAAAATGATAAAACAGGAACAGTCATTTTGAGTGGGAGGCATTCAAGCATAAAATGAAGTCAAGTTAAGAAAGTCAACCATTGGTTCTTTTTATTTTAATTTTTAGAAATGGTCTCTTGCTATGTTGCCCAGGCTGGTCTCAAACTACTGAACTAAAGCAATCCACCCACCTCAGTCTCCTGAAGTGCTAGGATTGTAGGCGTGAACCACCATGCCTGGCCAACCATTTGCTATTTATTGCCAAATGGTGTCTGTAACAAACCATCAGGAAGCCTCTGTGAGGCACAACACTGAGCTTCTACTTCCCACATGTTTAGGGAGCTTGGCTGGGCAGCTCTGCTGATCTTGGCTGGGCGGCTCTGCTGATCTTGGCTGGGAGGCTCTGCTGATCTTGGCTGGGCTCACTCACAAGTTAGTGACGAAAACCAATGCAGCCAGAGCAAAACAGACACAGGGGAGAACAACTTGAGGCTAGAGGGGGTGGCAGGAGCTAGATTAACATACGGAATGATAAAGAATTGGAGTGTGAGTTAAGGTGTGATGGGAAGCTTTTAGAGGTTTTTGAGAAAGGAAGAGGCATGATGTGATTATCATTTGAAAAAGATCAGCTTTGTAACTACAGGATAGGTCATAGTGAGTCAAGAGTGGAAATGACCAGCTAAGGGACCTTTATTACTATAAAGGCAATATTTTGGCAATAAGTGTTGGTGGCTCAGACCAGTGAAGGCAGAGGTGATGGAAATAGCCAGATTTTTTTTTTAACATACAGACTCTCATTCTGTCACCCAGGCGGGAGTGCAATGGTGTGATCTTGGCTCACTGCAACCTCCACATCCCGGCCTTCAAGCAATTCTACTGTCTCAGCATCCCAAGTAGCTGGGACTACAGGCACCCACCTGCCACCGTGTCTGGTTAATTTTTATATTTTTAGTAGAGATGGGGTTTCACCATATTGGTCAGGCTGGTCTCGAACTCCTGACCTCAGGTGATCCACCTGCCTTAGCTTCCCAAAATGCTGGGATTATAGGCTTGAGTCACTGGACCCAGCAGGAAATAGTCAAATTTTTAAAACTATTTTGAAAATACATCCAGCAGATCTTAGAGGTGGACTGCAGGTGGGTCATAAGAGAGAGGATAATCCAGTCCTAGAAGTGGATTCTGTAGGCTGGGCTTGCCAGGCACTCCTGCAGCAACATATAATAGATTTCCCTGGTTGCCCCCAGAAAGTTGCCCAGAGAAGTTGCCCTGTTCTGCCACTCTGACAGCTGTCACCAGCAGTTTCAATATAAGATGGCCTATTCTTGACCCCTGGCTGCCAGTGGGACCCAAAAAGATGTGAGCAGGCTCAAGGCTTGGCAGTCTCATGCTTGAATCCAGTCTCTCCCAGCTACTAGCAGTGTGGGCTTTGCAAAGCTTCACCTCATTCAGTCCCAACTTCCTAATACAATCTATAATACAATAAATTAGGGGTAAAACAATTGACTTCTCGGGTCTGTCGTGAGGGCTAAGTTAGAAAACTCTATAGACAAGCACCTACCAGGATGCCTACACTCCCCCACACTGGATACCATCATCATGTGAATGAAGGCAGTGATCTCCAAGAATTAGTAGTTCTATGAGCTGTTAATAAGTGCTTGCTGGAAAAATGTTTCTGGCAACAAGTACAATTATGAAATACCATGTTCAAAGGTCTCTACAATAGGAGTTTCCAGAACCTGCAATTGGCTGAAGATGTGCCGTAATTCTCCATGAGAAGGAAGAGAGTATGCAAATGCAAATTTTCTAAATGTTTCTCAAGTATTTTCATAGGACCCTTATTTTCTTAAATATCTCTTGCAATGACTTGGATGTTTCATATCTTGGACAATAGTGATATAAAAACTTTGTCTTTTGTTGTTTTTTGTTTCTGGGTTGTTTTGTTTGTTTGTTTTTTTGGTTTTTTTTTTTTTTTTGAGACAGGGTCTTTCTCTGTCACCCAGGTTGGAGTTAGAGTGTAGTAGCACAATGTCAGCTCACTGCAATCTCCACCTCCTGGGTTCAAGTTATTCTCTTGCCTCAGCCTCCTAAGTAGCTGGAATTACAGGTGCCTACCACCATACCTGGCTAATTTTTTGTACTTTTAGCAGAGACAGGGTTTCACCATGTTGGCTAGGCTGGTCTTGAACTCTTGATCTCAAGCGATCCACCTGCCTCAGCCTCCTGAAGTATTGGGATTACAGGCATGAACCACCCCACCCGGCCAATATAAAAGCTTTTTATGTCAAGCCCCAAGTAAATGTTTAGCAAGAATAACCACTGACCCACTTGCCCTCTCTGAAGGGAAGTGGGTGTAACAGGATCCAGTTCTAACTTTCAGAGCTGCCAGGAGTGGCAGTTCAGAAGAGTGGAATCTGAGGTCACGTCTAAGAGGCCAAATTTCGGGGGGAAAATGCTTGAGCAACATGGAACAGAGAGAAGAAGGCAAGCAGGGAGTCCAGCGTTGGAGGCCAGAGAGCAGAGGTGGAAAACCAGAATCCCAAGGTAGAAACAGGACAACCAAAGAGAAGAGGGAGAATGGAGAGGATGTTTAAATAGAGGCCAGTAAAAAGGAAGGAAGTTCAACCTTAGTTCAAAGCAAATATTGTGACCATGTGAATGTGGCTTTCTTCCTCCTATCCTTGGCATGTTCTAACTGGGCTAGGGGCAGGGCCTAAAGAGGCAAGTTCTCGTTAGATAATTGGGATATTCGCATGGACTTGGCAACTGGACAGAAATGAGTTGGTGCGCAAGGTATCTCTTTTGGAGTACCAAATATGTAGAGGCCTCAGGGAGAGGCTAGGGGAGGTGGGGTCCAAGTAGGAATGCTCAGAGGAGGCCATTGAAGGACCCCAAAGATGAATGACTTGTTTCTCACTATTGTGCGGGATTAGCCCTACTTGGCCTGAAGCTCTAACCTCTTGCTATAGGTCACATGTTCACAGAGGAGCCCTGTGCAGGACCCTCAGTATCTCTAAGATACCCAGGACTTTGAAGTTCCCAAAAGACACAGCCACATCTCTGTTCTGCCCTCCTCTTCATGTTCAAACTTCCATTCCTCCATTTTAAGCATATTCTTGGCCAATCTAAGAATACACAAAAATCAATTTTTAAAAATATCATGAGCCAGGAATTTGGCCTCTACTCATCTGTTTCTTTGGCAAAGTTTCCCAACACGTTGTCATCAACCAACTCACCACTCTCCTGAATCAGTCTTTTTCTCTGACTGCTGCGTGTATGCTTTTAAAAGAATGTCTGCTATCACTGCATCAGCTCTATTCCACTCAGTCAAATCCTCATAACTGGATTTGGCTGACATGTGTCGAGCACTCTGTAATTGTCAGGCATTGAACAATGCTCTGACATGCTTTACTTAATTTATTTAGTTCCCTCATCCCCACAACAAACTTAAAAGGAAAGGGGGTAATATTTTTTTCCAGTTTCACTGATGAGAAAACTGTGAAGTTGGGCAAAACCCAAGTTCTCACAGAGTAAGTGCCTGAGCTGGGATTCTAACCCAGATCCAAGTGCACAACCTTACACAGGGTGTTAGATAAGAAATCCTAGTCTAATTCCAATACTGAACTGGGAATCTGGAGCTGTGAGTTCCAGTTCCGATTTTACAATTTGTTTTCCAGTGGCAAAGTCTCTCACTGGGCTCCATTCTCCCTTAAAACAGAGGCATGGAATTATGAGATGCATACCAAAAGCCCTTTCAGTGACAGACTAGCCTATATCTATAAATTATAACAGTCATTAGTCCCTGTGCTTATTTTTTCTAAATTTAATGCACAGATAAAAGGTCACGCATTACATTTTTCTTTCAGAAACATTTGCAACAAAAGTGATATGAATTGGCTGATTGGGATGACTCCACCCCAATCTCATCTTTAATCGTAGCTCCCATAATTCCCATGCATTGTGGGAGGGGCCCAGTGGGAAATGATTGAATCATGGGGGTGGTTTTCCCCATACTGTTCTGGTGGTAGTGAATACGTCTCATGAGATCTGATGATTTTATAAGAGGTTTCCCCTTTTACTTGGCTCTCTTTCTCTCTTGTCTGCCGCCATGTGAGACATGCCTTTCACCTTCCACCATGATTGTGAGGACTCCCCATCCACGTAGAACTGTGAGTCCATTAAACCTCTTTTTCTTTGTAAATCATCTAGTCTCAGGTATGTCTTTATCAGCAGCATGAAAATGGGCTACTGCATATAGATTTCTGACTTTTTTCCTTCTATTTAGTGTTTTGAGGCAGTCTGGGGCATTTCCCTAGATTCTTTTCATTCTGTGCTTTCATTCCCAGAATCCATCTCCCTTCCCCAAAGCACTCTCATTTCCTTGAGGGTGACTCCTATTCTGCCCTGTGGGGTGTGGGGCAGGCTCTTGGCAGTGGGGTACTTCTGGGCACCTGCCTCCCTCCACAGACATGGAGGGGTGCCTTCATTTACCCTAGACAGCCAGGACTGGGCATGACACCATACCAGAGTCATTCCAAATTCTGGGAGATGCAATTCAAGTTGAGATTTGGGTGGGGACACAGTCAAACCATATCAGGACCTTTTGGGAATATACTGCATGCTGGATTCTCCACTAAGCAGAGCTCTAGCTGCTGTAGTTGTAGAATTCCTGCCCTCAAAAAATACACATTATAGTGAGGGAGAAGAGGAAGAAGAAAGATGCAATAAATGCATGAATACATGCACAAATAGGTAAGCAAACAAACAAACCAATGAAGTAATTTAAAATAAGTGTTATAAAGAAAATAAAACAGGGTTATGGGCAAGACAATGACAGTGGGGAGACAGGTTGCTACTGAACTGGGCTGATCAAGGAACAGCTCTCTGAGGAGGTGATGTATAAGCTCAAACATGCAAAAATGCAGAATGAAGAAAACACATCACATGTTGGGGATACAGCTGGATGTGGGGTACTCGTATCAGGAGGGTAGGAGAAAGCATGAAAAAAACTGCTACTTAAGGAGAACACATGGACACAGAAAGGGAAAAAACACCACTGGGACCTGTGTATGGTGGCAGGGGGTGGGGTGGGAGGGAGAGCATCAGGATAAATACCTAATGCATGTGGGGCTTAATACCTAGGTGATGGGTTGACAGGTGCAGCAAACCACCATGGCACATGTTTACCTGTGTAACAGACCTCCATGTCCTGCACATATATCCTGGAATTTAAAATTATCTGGTTCCACAGCAAAGAGCGTGGATATTATCCAATGGGCAACAGAGACCGCTGCGGGGTTTACAGCAACACAGGGATAGATTTGATTTCTGTCTTAGCTGTACGGTGCTTCTTCCCAAAGAAATCACTAGGCATTTGGGCCTGGGTTTGGAAATTCCTCTCAAATTCTTCTACACTGGAAACACTTAAATAATAAGCAGTGGGCAAACAATGAAAACTGTGTCTGATGTTTGTCAACACAACATGGTATGTCCCTGATTATATACCTGCCCAAGACTCTGAAGCCAGACTTACACAGAAATAACCACAAAAGTCACAGGCAATGAGATCTATGGAACATGCTGAAATCGGAGAGGTCCCTTATCATCCTCAGAGGACATTTGACAGGGGTGTGGCTGGCTCCTTCAGCCACCCTGCTGCTCAAACCCCTAGAAGGAGCATGCAGGCAGGCAGGTACAGAGGCCACTTTTGGTCTCCGGCCCCATAGCAGCGTCTAGGAGTGGGTGTCTGAGATCTCCAAAACCCAAGTGGGTATAGGTTACAGTGTGCTCTTTCAGCTTTGCTGTCTGCAGACAGCTTGTGTTAATCAGCTCAATTAGACACTCTGCCTTATCACAAGGGCAGAGGGGCAGTGTGACAGCTTTCTGTATCCCAAGTTTTTGCCCAGTGTACTGAAAAAATCAAATCACCTATGGACCTGAAGGATGCATGCAAGGGTTTATTGAGTGGTGGATGTGGCTCTCAGTGAGATGGATCGGAAGTGGGAAGGGGGGATGGAGTGGGAAGGTGATCTTCCCCTGGAGTTGGGCTGCTCAGCAGCTGGACTCTCCCCTGACTACCCCTGGTTAATTCCCATTCTCTCTTTCTCTGCCATGTTGCTCTGATATTGCTGGTCTGCTGGTGTCTGCCGCTATGTTTCTCTGCTCCTCTGGACATTCAGCCACTTGTATGTATGCCCGCTGAGGTCTCAGGTTTATATGGACACATGAATAGGGCGTGGCAGGCCAGAGTGGTCTTGGAAAATTTGGGCACAAAAACAGGAGTGCCTGTTCTCACTTAGGTCCATGGGCACAGGCCTGAAGGTAGAGTTCTTGCCAGGGACCCTGCCCTTCTTTTCCCAGCACTGGCCTCCCCATGTCCCACACACTGTATCAATACCTAATAGTATTTGGTTTCAGAAAGACATATAAATCAATTAAAGAGCATAAGAATCCCACCTATCCATACCCACTCTGCAGAATGTAGAAGAAGGGGTGCTGCAGGCTTCTAGGAAACTGAGAAGCTTCCTCATCAGGGGAGAAAATAGTCTTCTGGGCTAGATGGTGTGAACCTGGTGTCACCTCCCTGCTGTAAGTGTCCTAAAAGCCAGAACACAGGTATCAGGAGCTATAAAGGCCCATTTCTTTAAGCAAAGGACTTTCCATTTAAGGCAGAATATCAACAAGTTTAAAATGTGCAGTTTATTCAACGTCTGCATTGCACACACATAAGTTTCTCTTACCCCTCTCCCTCCCTCCTCTTCCTCCTCTTCTCTTTCCTCTTTTATTCACCTTTCGAAAATGTAAAGACCATTCTTACCTTCCTGGTTGGCCACACCAAAATAGTCTGCAGGTTGGATTTGGCCCAAAAACCATAATTTGCAGATCCCTGAGTTGGAGTCTCAGAATTCCTGGGGGAACAGATATGATCATTTTACTCACACTAATAAATTCTTCTTCCGTGGCATATGCTGTTTATCTGTGTCACCCAATATTGGATATTATTTTTACTTTTCATTTTTATCTGAATACCATTTGAATTTTTGTTGAAGACAAACAAATTTTGCTAGGAATTTTTATTCATTTCTTTAACCATTCCAAAAATATTCCATCTTTTAAGAGTTTGAAAATGGAGTCCATAGCCCCAGAGCAATAAAATATTGTACTATGCCTTGTTTACTGCCTTGTGAAGGGGCAGCCTGGCTGTATCATATCATATAAGGTAGGCAGGTCACATCAGACTCTCAGCACACTCAGACTACTGTGTTCTAGGGATCACAGTTGGCCTGTGGCCTTCTGAACCTGGGCAAAAATGAGCCTTATCATTTTGGGGTTATCCTGAATATGTCAAACGAAGAGATTATCTTAAACCTAAGAATTGGTCTGTGATTAAGTTCCTATTTTGTCAGATTTGTCCTTTGGCACCAGGGATGATATTAGCCTTCTATTTGCTTTGTTTGGTGAAGCAAGAATTTGTCCTTCCCAGTTGCAAGCAGCGGAAGAGAGTTAAGAGAGAATCTATAGGGAAGTGGGAAAGGAAGACCATCAGGGGAACACACCTCACCTTATTTACAGAAAGAAACCCTCTCCTCTGAATATAATATGTAAGAAATGCTGTTGAAGCGCAACTTCTTTATTTTTTTATTTTTTGTGAGACAGAGTCTCACTCTGTCGCCCAGGCTGGAATGCAGTGGTGCCATCTCGACTCACTGCAACCTCTGCCTCCTGGTTTCAAGCGATTCTTGTGCCTCAGCCTCCTGAGCAACTGGGATTACAGACATGTACCAAACCCCCTATCCTTCCCACACTTTGCATTCCCCCATATCCCCCACCCCAGCTAATTTTTGTATTTTTAGTAGAGACAGGGTTTCACCACGTTGGCCACGCTGGTCTTGAACTCCTGGCATCAAGTGATCCATCCACCACGGCCTCTCAAAGTGCCAGGATTACAGGCATGAGCCACTGTGCCTGGTCTTGAAGTGCAATTTCTATAACCAGCTTACAAAATGGTGTCCCAGTTCTGGGCCTTTTTCTTCAGTGAAGCTACATAAAACCTCTTCCCTGCAATAGGATTAGGACAGCGCTTCTGCTGCTTGTCAGAGAGATCCAAAAGAGAAACGAAGAACAGCAGCTAGCATTTGTTGAGCACTTACCAGGTGCGAGACCCTGTCCTGAGCAGAGATGAGGAAACCAAGGCAGGGAGAAGTTACCTGCCAGAAGTCACACAGCTGAGGGGACAGAGACAGGTCATGAACCCCAGCACTTCAGGTCCAAAACCCACCTTATCAATCAACTCAGGAATTCTAGGTGCTAATTTCGAGAGGTTGCTAGATGGCCCCTGTAAAGCAATTCCCACTGCGTCGGAAGGCTGAGCAGCCAACAAGGCTGGGCAAGGCTGCCTCTCGCCAGTCCCACATAGGTCTACGCTCCGTCCTCCCAGCAAGGCAGTCCTAGCAAGGCTGATGGGCAAGCTGCCCTGGGCAGTTAGAACCCCCAAATCAGCAAACTTGCCAGTCATACATACTTGCCCTTTGCTTACTTTGTCCCCCTTCCCCTGGGAACATGGAGATACCTTTTGAGTCAGAAGAAACAAAGCCTGAAGTATATAAATTTCAAATATCGTCTGAGAGCTTTTACCCAGCCATGTCAGTTCTGGCTCCCACCACATAATCCCAGTAAATTGAGAAGGCCTGACCTCACAGATCCACCGCACTTTGCCCACAAAACACCTTCCCAGATGATTTTCCCTCCAACTGTCCCTTTCCTGGTACCTGGTATCCATAATTGTTTTCTTTTCTTTTCTTTCTTTTTTCCTTTTTTTTTTTTTTTTTTTTTTTTTT
>NW_016107372.1:7583228-7598462 GCF_001604975.1 Cebus imitator | reverse complement strand
ATTTTTAGTGAAGATGGGGTTTCACTATGTTGGCCAGGCTGATCTCCAACTCCCAACCTCAGGTGATCCACTGGCCTTGGCCTCCCAAAGTGCTGGAATTACAGGTGTGCACCATCGTGCCCAGTCTCCGTAATCGTTTTCACATACCAAACTACTGAACAACAACATCTCAACTGAGTTGTGTCGGGGGTCCCCAGTACTACCCTCAGGCTCCATGATTTCCTAGAAGGACTTACAGGATTCTGAAGCTGTTAAAGTCACAGTTATAGTTTGTTGCATTGAAAGCATTTAAACTAGAATAAGAAAAAGGGAAAAGGCACATGGGGAGAAGTCCGGGAGAAGCCAGGCAGAGTGTCTAGCTTCCCCTCAGTGGTGTCATGGGAGGATGCATTTAATTCTCCCAGCAACCACCTATGGCAACATATGCAACGTTTTGCTAACCAGGAAAGCTCACCAAGGTTTGGTGTCTTATGGTTTTACCTAGATGCCAGTTACCTAGGCATGCAGCACCCATGTGACTGACCTCAGCTACCCAGACTCCAGCCTCCTCACCCAGAGCAAAAACAGTGTTTGCCATAAATCACAAAGTTAGGATTAACTTATCTGGCCACACTGGTACAACATGGCCCAAGGCCAGGGAATGCAGAACACGCTTATCAGGCAGAACATTCCAGAGGCTCAGACGTTGTGTCTCAAGAGCCAGCCAGTTCTGGAGGCAGGTTTTTAAATGTGCAGAGTTTGAGCAACCTAAACACACAGAGTTAACCCTTAACAGGTTGTCAGCAAAGAAAAGCAAATCTCCTCAAATGGCGCTATCAACAATATCAAGGAAGGCCAGGCACCATGGCTTACACCTGTAATCTCAACACTTTGGGAGGCGGAGGCAGACAGATCACTTGAGGTCAGGAGTTCGAGACCAGCCTGGTCAACATGGTGAAACCCCATCTCTACCAAAAATATAAAAACTCAGCTGGGTATAGTTGTGCATGCCTGTAATCCCAGCTACTCGGGAAGCCTTGGCAGGAGTATTGCTTGAACCGGGAGGTGGAGGTTGCAGTGAGCCAAGATCATACCACTGTACTCCAGCCTGGGCAACAGAGCAAGAATCCAACTAAAAAAACCAAAAAAAAAAAAAAAAAAAAAAAAAAAAAATATATATATATATATATATATGTATGTATGTATATGTGTGTGTATATATATATATATATGTATATGTATATATGTGTGTGTGTGTGTGTATATGTATATATATGACCAAAAAGGAATAGTAGGACCCCAACTCTACAGCTAAATGTGTCCAGGGGGCTGTGGTGATGCGGTGGGTGGGAGGCCCCTGGCTATGCTTTGAATGTGCTTCCCTCCATGTGAAGTTTGAAAGTGTGACATAGGCATTGACATAATAAACGTTAAGGAATCCATCTGGATAGCAGCATAAGCTCACAGCCTCTGTCTTGCAGAAGCTCAGTTTCTACGGAGAGTCGGCCTGTTGTCCACGTAGGTTCACATACATGAGCCACAGTGTTCTCTGCTCCTATGGTCCCCAATAACATCCATTAATGCTGGGGAAGAGAGTCATGAGGATAGTTTCACAGGAGCTGACACTGAGCTGAGCCCTGGGTGGTGACCAAAAGATACCAGGTCAATGGTGAGTGGGGCATTCCCAAGGCAGGAGAGAAAAAGGTACGATATTCCGAGTGGAGGGCTCAGCGCATGCGTGACAGCTCCATGCATTTGGGGTTTCTGGACTGTCATATTAATCCGATTAGTTTTCTAAGTCTTCTCCGTAAGGTGACGTCTGTAAGACTAGTTGTTAAAAGGTAATTGCTGGCACAGCATCCCAACCTTTTTATGTCATGGTACTGATGAAAATAATCCTAGTTTTGGTACATCTTCTTTGGTAAAGAACAAAAGGCTCCTCTGGGGCCAAAGGATCAATACCTTCAGGTCACTTGTACTATATTTATGTCAGCCCCACAAAGTAGAGCAAACGGGCTGGGAAGCCGTGGTATAGGGCAGACTGCCCACAGATCGCAGTCTTGATTTGAATATTCTGCTTTCTCTAAGGGTGAAAAGAGAGAGAAACACAGAGAGAGTAAGAGAGAGTAAGAGAGAGAGAGAGACACCAGTATGATTTCCCAATCAATTTTCTGTTGAGTTTTGTTTTTCTAAATATAATATTTGCAATTTTTACTAAATATACAATCAATTTTCTGTTTAGTGTGATTTCTCAATCAATTTTCTGTTGAGTTTTATTTTTCTTAATTTTTTAAATTGTACTTTAGGTTCTGGGGTACATGTGCAGATCATGAAGGATTGTTGCATAGGTACATACATGGCAAGGTGGTTTCCTGCCTCCAACCCCGGTCACCTATATCTGGCATTTCTCCCCATGTTATCCCTCCCCAATCTCCCCAACCCTCACTGCTCCTCCCCAGCCCCCACCCACAGACCCCAGTGTGTGATGCTCGCCTCCCTTTGTCCATGTGTTCTCATTGTTCAACACCCTCTATGAGTGAGAATATTCGGTGTTTGATTTTCTGTTCTTATGTCAGTTTGCTGAGAATGATGGTTTCCAGATTCATTCATGTCCTTACAAAGGACACTAACTCATCATTTTTATGGCTGCATAGTATTCCATGGTGCATATGTGCCATATTTTCCCTGTCCAGTCTATCATCATTGGGCATTTGGGTTGGTTCCAGGTCTTTGCTATTGTAAACAGTGCTGCAATGAACATACATGTGCACATGTCTTTATAGTTAAACGATTTATAATCCTTTGGGTATATGCCCAGTAATGGGATTGCTGGGTCAAATGGAATTTCTAGTTCTAGATCCTTGAAGAATTGTCACACTGTCTTCCACAATGGTTGAACTAATTTACACTCCCACCAGCAGTGTAAAATTGTTCCTGTTTCTCCACATCCTCTCTAGCGTCTGTTGTCTCCAGATATCTTTAATCATCGCTGTTCTAACCGGCAGTTTTTGCAGTGTGATTTTTATTGGCTGAGGGTGAAACAGCCACTCCCATAGCATACACTTCCAAAGGAAACACTTGGTTACGATATGGACCCGCTAAGCCTAATTTTCTATGCCTATAATTTGCCTTTGTCACTAAAAAGCAATTATTAAGAACAATTGATGGCCAGGTGTGGTGGCTCACAGCTATAATCCCAGCACTTTGGGAGGCCAAGGCAGGTGAATCACTTGAGGTCAGGAATGTGAGACCAGCCTGGCCCACCTGGTGAAACCTCGTCTCTACTAAAAATATAAAAATTAGCTGGGTGTGGTGGTACATGCCTGTAGTCTCAGCTACTCGGGAGGCTGAGGCAGGAGAAGCATGAACCTGGAAAGCGGAGGGTGCAGTGAGCCACTATACTCCATGCTCCAGCCTGAGCAACAGAGCAAGACTGTCTCAAAAGAAGAAAAAGAACAATTGAGATAAATCAATACTATATAAAGGGCCTTAAATTGGCTCTCAGCCCTTTTTTACAGTTGTTACTTCTGAATTCTTGTTTCACTGCATTTCTATCTACAAACAAGAGCACAAAATGTGCAAATCAAACGTGGGGAAGCTTTACATTTATTAACATGAACTATCATTCTCTTTTACTATTGTCTGTTCTCCTTCACTTGCTCATCTGTTCTAAATAGGAAGGAAGGGAAAGGGAAGAAGAGGGGAGGGGGGAGGGGAGGGGAGTGGGAGACAGGGAAGGAAGGAAGCCTGCGGGGGAAGAAGGAAGGAAACTGCTTGTCCTGTCTCTTATGAATAATATATTAGCTAGGTCTAGTATACAATGTACTTGGTAGTCAATGATTCTCATAGCAACTACCACTTTCAGCTACAGTTAAGCTTCTTTTAAAGGTATTTTTCCATTTTTGTTTATAAATCTGCCTTCTTAGGCTTTATCTTCACATCACTTGCATTTACACAGATCTCACATGGCATCTAAAGAGAGAGTCAACACATTTCTGTAGCAAAGGACAAAAGGAAGACTGAAGAGACGGAGAGGAATTAGCATCCCACTGCTTTCTACTTCATGACTTGGAAATAATAATCAAACAGTTTTCCAATCTTAAAAAGTGATCCCCTATAATAATCTTGCACTAAAATCATAATCCACATGACACATTAAAAAATACAAAAAGTGCACATATTTGGGTAGACTCGAATCACATATTTTTTAAAAAGCCTATTTCTCTTTGTACAATCACATCAACAAGCCATCAGGTTCTTTTTCACCATACTGGCAAGACTTGGCAAGGGGCTCCCCACCCAGATGAACGGCTTCAACATGAAAGCTTGGTGTGTCATGCATGTAAATGGTATTGAATGAAGGCTGGCTCAGAAATGTGGCAGTTTAACTAACTTCTGATTCCAAACCTCTTGTCTATTTCACAAGAAAGAAAACATATCCTCATGGTGCCACTGCTAAGTTCTCAGTTTTAATTTTGATCATTTTATCACAAGAACAGCTGCAACCAAGTAATCACCATGTTAGTTCTTTATCATTCATCTTTAAGCAAACAGTTACTGATATCTTACTGTGTACCAGGCACTGGTATGGCTTGTAGGAACCCAGTGGTAGACAGAACAGAAAAAGTCTTGGACAGTAGAGTGTCACCTGTCACCTGAAGTTTTAGAATCCTGTCATGCTTCAGAAGTACAATATTTTAATGTTATTTCTGGATTCAAGACAACATAAGAGACAATACACTCTATTGATCAAAAATTAACTATTTAAAGATATAATCCAGAAATGATCATACAACTTGATAGATTCAAGAACTTCTTGTGATTCTTCAAAAATCTTCTAGTTTGGCAGTATTAAGAGAAATATACCTTTTGACCAGGCACCGTGGCTTATGCCTGTAATCTCAGCACTTTGGGAGGCTGAGGCGGGAGGATTGCTTGAGTTCAGAAGTTCAAGACCAGCCTTGGCAACATGGAAAAAAACCTTTTTTTTTTTTTTTTTTTTTTTTAAGAATAGTGCTTTGCTCTTGTTGCCCTGGCTGGAGTGTGGTGGCACGTTCTCAGCTCACTGCAACCTCCACCTCCTGGGTTCAAGTGATTCTCCTGCCTCAGCCTCCCTAGTGACTGGGGTTACAGGCACCCACCACCACACCTGGCTAATTTTTTTGTATTTTTAGTAGAGATGGGGTTTCACCATGTTAGCCAGGTTGGTCTCGAACTCTTGACCTCAGGTTATCTACCCACTTTGGCCTCCCAAATTGCTAGGATTACAGGCATGAGCCACTGTGCCTGGCCGAAAAAAAAAAAAAAAAAAGTTAGCTGGCGTGTACTTGTAGTCCCACCTACTCCCGAGGCAGAAGTGGGAGGATCACTTGAGCCTGGGAGGCAGAAGTTGCAGTGAGCCAAGATCATGCCACTGCATTCTGCCTTGATGACAGGGTAAGACCCTGTCTCAAAAAAAGAAAAGAAAAGAAAAAAAAATACATATTTTTAAAGGAGAGATTTCAGATTCTAATCTGGTAGCTGTGAGAAATTGTGTCAATGTATGCAAGACATCAATACAGCATTAGGAGATTCAGAAAAGTTATTTATCTCTCTCTAACACACATGCACACACACACACACACACGCCCCTCCCACTCATCCTGGATTTTTTATATTTAGGTGACTTATATTTAAATATCTGTAATATAACATTACAAGTGATAAATTGAGTACCATGTGAGGCATAGATGTAATGCAAAGGGATTTCAGAGACGGGAGAAAGAATGGAACAAGAGAGGATTCATGAAGAAAGTAGCACTAGAGTGGGGTGTTAAAGAATCTGGATGTAGGGAGATGGAATGAATAACACTTAGGTAAAAGGAATGAACAGAACAAGCAACAGCAAAGAAGAGAATAATACATCAACCTGAAGGAACTTCGAAGGAGGGTTCATATGTGATTTAAAAGTACAGAAGCACTCAAATCATGGAGGGTCTCAAAGGCAACCTAGGGGGCTGCACCTGCAACCACAGCAGCAGGGTAAAAATCTAGCATAGGGGTCAAATGAAAATGCCCAGGGGTCCAGGCATGGTGGCTCACGCCTGTAATCCCAGCACTTTGGGAGTCTGAGGCAGACTGATCACCTGAGGTCAGAAGTTCAAGACCAGCCTGGATGACATGGTGAAATCCCATCTCTACTGAAAATACAAAAATTAGCCAGGATTGGTGGCACATACCTGTAATCCCAGCTACTCGGGAGGCTGAGGCACAAGAAACATTTGAACCCAGGAGACAGAGGTTGCAGTGAGCCAAGATGGTGCCACTGCACTCCAGCCTGGGTAACAGAGTAAGGCTCTGTCTCAAAAGAAAAAAAAAAGAAAAAGAAAAAGAAAATGCCCAGGGCTAGGCTGGTATAGAAATCAGAGAAGTGGGCAGGCGCAGTGGTAGGGGCTGTGGGAAACAGGTCTGCAGGTCTGGCTCATAAAACTTTTCCATGAGACCCTCCACTACAAGCCGCCAGCTTCAGCTGATTCTTGCCACGAGGAAGCGTGGGCTCAATATTACCAGCCCTTACAATTTTCCAAGAAAAAGCAAAAAACTCTTTGTGTGTGAAATAACATAATTGATTCAATTTTTTATACAGTGACAACCAAACAAAATTTACATGTAGGTGCAGGGTAACCTACAGGACCCAACTTGTGCCTCTATGAAACTGACATGACGTGCGAATGGCAACATCACAGTCCTTCTACTTCGACATTTTGGTGTCCGTTTCTTAGAAGCCTGCTGTCCCAATCATGCTTATTATCCACCCTTTGCCAGGTAATTAGTCACTTGTGTTAACTCTAAAGGGTGCTTTATTTGTCCACTTTCTGTAAATAAACTTGATTTCACATATCATGATCCTGCTGATGGTAGCACACAGTTTTGTGCATTGGGGCAGGCTGAATGCTGTGACCATCCCAGTACAGTGGCGCAACACAATAGAGGTTGACTTCTACTGATACATTGGTCCAATGTGGCTGTCCTAGTTGTTGGCTTTCTTGACAGCCTTTTTACAGATTCCCCCCATCTCATGGCTCTGCCTTCTCTGGATCCTGGAGTCTTTTTGTTTAGCTGTAAACAGAGAATGGAGGGTCTCATATGGTAGAGTTTTATGAGCCAGACCTGCAGTGGGCACACGTTACTTCAACCCACATTCCACTGGCTGTAATTCCACCATGAATAAACCGATCTTCAAGAGACATTGCGAATTCCGTACTAGCTAAAAATGTATTCTTCCTCTGTTCTCTCCTTTCCTTCTGAAACATATGAGAAATCCCACCTCCAAAATTAGACAACGCAAACTTGTTTTTTTTTATTTTTAATTTTAATTTTAATTATTATTATTTTTTAGATAGAATCTCACCCTGTCACACAGGCTGGAGTGCAGTGGCACCATCTCGGTTCACTGCAACCTCTACCTCCCCGGTTCTAGTGATTCTCCTGCCTCAGCCTCCTGAGTGGCTGGGACTACCGTCATGAGCCACCACACTCAGCTAATTTTTGTATTTTTAGTAGAGACAGGGTTTCGCCATGTTGGCCAGGCTGGTCTCGAACTCCTGACCTCAGGTGATCCGCCCGCTTTAACCTCCCAAAGTGCTGGGATTACAGGCATGAGCCACTGCACCCGGCCAATACAAATTTGTAATTCCCCTTTTGCCTATATTCCAGGTATGGTTTTTTCTACTCTTAAAATGACATCTTTCATTTAAAGACCACTCAATATTCTTCACTTGTATCATTTAAAAGGGTGAAAAACATGCTTGAATGTCATTAGGATTGTATTTCACACCAGACTCATCAAATACTCTCATGGGGTGACCCTTCTGATCAAGACAAAGTTTAATTAAACAAATGACTAGTACCGGGACTTGATCAAAACATAAATGTAATGGCAATGGTTATTCTTCCCTCTTATATGTATTGAGTGATTTAAAATACTCTACGATCTCATCTGATTCTAACATTCCATGCATTCCAAAGAGCAAGTCCGAGAGCCTTGCCAGAGTGGCACAGCCAGGACCAGCATGAAGGTCCTTAATTCCTACTCCATTTTGACACTTTAAACACAAATATGATTCTCAGTCATATGGTTCAGAACATCACAACCAGTCTACTATGGCCCACTTGTTTGCTCTGAGACTGATAGCTGAAAATCATAGAGATAAAAAAGGAAATCATTATTTTTATTGGTTCAAAAGTTCACAAGAGTTGAAATAATATTTGAATAGTATTTGGATGGCTATCTCAGAAAAATTCCTAAATTCAGTAATTGTGTATTTTGGCTCAAAATATTTTGAATATAAAAGGCACTGACAACCAAGCATGGTGACTCACACCTGTAATCCCAGCACTTTTTGGGAGGCTGAGGCAGGAGGATCACTGAAGCCCAGAAGTTTGAGACCAGCCTAGGCAACATACTGAGACCCTTTCTCTGCAATAGTTCTTTGTGTTGTTTTGTTGTTGTTGTTTGTTTTGTTCTGTTTTGTTTGTTTTTTATTAGCCAAGTGTGGTGGCACATACCTGTAGACCCAGCTACCCAGGAGGCTGAGGCGGGATGATCACTTGAGCCGGGAGGTCTAGATTGCAGTAGGCTACGATCGTGCTACCGCACTCTAGCCTGAGTGAGAGAGTGAGACCCCATTTTAAAAAACAAAAACACTGACAGAGAGCAGAGAAGTCTTCCAAAAAACGTCTCTGCACATGAAGCACTTTCTAAAATTATCAACTGGTTTAATTTTATTAATACTCTATGATTTATTATTCTTGAGGAGGTTATTTGTATGTAAAAGATTTAAATTTTTTTCCAACTTAATTTGCTCTATGCTCTTATGTTTTTAATAAATGTTCAACTAATAAAGTATGTACAAGTTGTTTTATTATTGCTATTATCATGAGATTAAGTGTTTCAAGTGGAACCCGTAATTGATTTTATTCACTTTTTTTTCTATTAATGAGCCTTGTTTTATTCATTTATTTATCCATCGTTTTGGTTTGGGCTTTGAATATTATAATTAGTCATAGTCTAATGCTTGATAAAATCTCATTAAAAATTTGTTTCCAGAAATAAAAAGATGCTCATCTCTAAAAACAGAAAAACAACATTAAATCAATTATTATAAAGGACAGATTATCTAAAATATATTTAAACCTACATAAGTGAAAATACTTATATTTTAATGCTTTTTTGATGTTTATTTTATTAAATGATAATTAATATTTCAATGTTTTCAATGTTTAACTGCATTTATTTTTTAAATTACATTTTTATTGCACTTTAATTTTTCAATTTATTTTGCATACTAAAGAATGCAAATAACCTCAATTATTTTTTGAACTTAATTTCTGACTACAAATGTGTGCAACTTCCTTAGTTCTTTATTCTTTGCACTTATATAGTCCTATGTTTTACAGATATGTTTCCATCATAATAAAAAATTTTATTAAAAGTGGAGGCTTCCCAAATTCAACAGATCCCCCATAAAAAAAAATAATAGTTCAAAAAAGGGTTTAAGTCACTACTGATGCAGGATGAGAAGTATCTCACATGTGGAACCAAGTTCTTCATAATTCTTCCTTTTCTTCAGCCTAAATGTCTTATTTCCTTCAAAATGTTATCAAGTAAAGCAATAGTGTCAAGTAAATTATACTGGCATCTCTTTACTAAGCAATCATTTTACACACAAGATTAAATAACAATTTAAACAAGGGCAAGTATAATATAAGAAATGAAGTTATCTTAGAAGTTATAGCAGGCTGGATGTGGTGGCTGATGCCCGTAATCCCAGCACTTTGGGAGGCTGAGGTAGGAGGATTACTTGAGATCAGGAGTTCAAGACCAGCCTGGGCAACACAGTGAGAACTCATCTCTATTTTTTAATTCTTAAAAAATGTTATAACAACATGAGGTATATAAAGTATATCTCATAAGGCTAGTTATGAAGTAAGTTAACAATAGCAAAAGCCCATGTAACACACAATTGCAGAACTGCTCATGTTACCAATATGTGTGGAAATTCTCAACATTTTTCAAAGGAAAGAGAAAAAGTGCCACTTTTGAATAATACTATCACTGGATAGAAAACATGTCAAAGATATGGAAATAATTATAATCCAGAATGGTTAAGTTGTAAATAGATCACCTCAGGTTAATCGATCCTTGTTAGTTAGTAACTGTGAAACCCCGAAGAGAAACGCTTAAAACATTATTTATTGTAAAGCTGCAAAACCAACTAGTAAGCCAAACAGTAAACGAACACTTTAAATAAGTTAAATATAATGGAAACACTGCATAAGGTATGTGCTGACAACACAGGTGCAAGGAAAAGACACTGAGATTCGGTTATGTGTGAGCTTATTCATAAAGAACTTATGGAAAGTTCATGTATAGGACTGAATTTCACATTAAATGGTTCTATCAGAAGGTGAGTCTAATAAAGCCTGAGAAAGTCAGACATGGCGACTCATGCCTGTAATCCCAATACTTTGGGAAGCCAAGGCAGGAGGATCTCTTGAGCCCATGAGTTCAAGACCAGCCTGGCCAATACAGGGAGACTCCCAACCTCTACAAAAAGTTTAAAAATTAGCCAGGCATGGTAGTGCCTGACTGTAGTCCCAGCTACTTGGGAGGTTGTGCTGAGAGGATCCCTTAAACCCGAAAGTTCAAGTTCGCAGTGAGCTGTGATCATGCCACTGCTCACCAGCCTGGTCAACAGAACTAGACCTTGACTCAAAAAAAAAAGCCCTAGATGTTTTCTAAAGAAGACACCTGCCAGGGGCCATGGCTCACGCCTGTAATCCCAGCACTTTGGGAGGCCAAGGTGGGTGGGTCATCTAAGGTCAGGAGTTCAAGACTAACCTGGCCAACATGGTGAAACCCCATCTCTACTAAAACTACAAAAATTGGCCAGGAGTGGTGGTGCACTCCTATAATCCCTGCCTCTTGGGAGGCTGAGGCACAAGAACCACTTGAACTCGAGGGCGGAGGTTGCAGTGAACGGAGATCACACCACCGCACTCCAGCCTGGGCGACAGAGTGAGACTCTGTCCCAAAAAAAAAAAAAAAAAAAAGTTAGAACAATACATTTGACGAAAGGTTTATCATTATTTTAGGAGGTTTGACATGGAAAAAAAAGTTTGAATCAAAAATCCATTTGCTTTATCACAAGAACTGTCGACTTCACATTTGTTAATGAAAGAAAAGGAGCTGTCACTAGATTTAAAGAATGATCCCATCATTAATGACATGTAAAAAGATCAGATTACCAAAATGTAGGTGAATGGTGAGAAAAGTCAGTAGGAGCAAAAACAATAAATGCTTTTCTCCCATTTGCTACCACTTACTTGTGAAGTAGCTTCTTGGTGGTAGGTACCAAGAAAATAAAGAGGTCTTATTAAAGAGACGTCGCCAGGAATTTTGAGTAGCAATTTCAAGCATAAAATCTGACTTTAAAAAAGTATATTCAGAAAGCACACTGAATTCTTCATTAAAAATGTTAAAATATTTTATTTTGGAAGTTTTATAGAAATTTAATATTTATTGTCCTTCCTTTCCCTTGGTCATCTTATGGTAATTATATAACATAAAGAAAACACAATGATTGTTTTAGCCTAGGCCCATGTAAGATGTCCCTAAAATTTCTCAAATTTACCCCATTGCGCCATATAGATATATTTACTTTTCTTTTTTTTTTTTAGACAGTCTCACTCTGTCATTCAAGTTGGAGTACAATGGCATGATCTCAGCTCACTGCAGCCTCCACCTCCCAGGTTCAAGCAATTCTCTTGCCTCAGCTTCCCAAATAGCTGGCACTACAAGTGTGCACCACCATGCCTGGCTAATTTTCGTATTTTTTAGTAGAGACAGGGTTTCACCATGCTGGCGAGGCTGGTCTTGAACTCCTGACCTCAGGTGATCTGCCCGCATTGGCCTCCCAAAGTACTGGGATTACAGGTGTGAGCCACCTCACTCGGCTGAGATATATTTACTTTCTATGTGTGACATTGATAGGAAGTCTGAGAAGCCTGTGCATAGCTAGAGTGTCTAATATGGAATTATCAAAATATGTAGTATATTTGATTGAGGTTCAAGAGCTACCATTATCCAAATATCATGACAAATTTCAAAATAACCAGAAAAAGTGTGATGGATTTACATGAGGTCCATCTTTACAAAATTGTATTGAAAAATAAAGAATTCGGCCAGGTGTGGTGGCTCATTCCTGTAATCCTAGCACTTTGTAAGGCTGAGACAGGTAGATCATCTGAGGTTGGGAGTTCAAGTCCAGCCTGGCTAGTATGGAGAAACCCTGTCTCTACTAAAAATACAAAATTAGCCAGGCATGGTGATGCGTGCCTGTAATCCCAGCAACTTGGGCGGCTGAGGCAGGAGAACTGCTTGAACCAGGGAGGCATAAGTTGCAGTGAGCTGAGATCACAACATTGCACCCCAACCTAGGCAACAAGAGCAAAACTCTGTCTCAAAAAATAAGGGAAGGAAGGGGGGAGGGGGAGGGGGCAGGAGAGGGGAGGGAAGAGGAGGGGGAGGGGAGGGGAGAGAGGAGGGAAGGATTCTACCACATTAAAAAGCTAAACCACAAAACTGAAGATAAGCTAAAGGTGATCAATCATAAATGATATACTTCAAGCTGATGCTGTAACTGTAATTATGTGGTTGAGGAAATATTGGATAGTAAAAGCCTAATGATTATTTTATATACTAATCTGAGTTATTTCCTTTGATGGTTATATTGAGGAATTGGTGACTTTTTCCCTTTGTTCTGCTTCCTTTGCTGTTTTCCCTAAATATGTCTGCTGAGATGAGCTAAAGAGAACATTTTTCCATAAGTTTCTCTAAAAATCTACCAGATGGGATCTTCTAAAGAATCCAACAGGATACACACTCTTCTAGGAGATCACTGGAGGTCCCAAACCACTCTAATATGAATGATACCAGGCCTCAAAGCTAACACTGAGAATGCACAGGTAAAAACATCAAATAGCAGGCATCAAGACAGAATACTACTAGCTTTTCATTTTTTTTTTTCTTTTTTGAGACGTAGTCTTGCTCTGTCACCCAGGCTGGAGTGCGGTGATCTCGGCTCACTGCAAACTCTGCCTCCCAGTTTTAAGCCATTCTCCTGCCTCAGTGCCCCCAACCCCTGCCTTGAGTAGCTGGGGTTACAGGCACCCGCCACCACACCTGGCTAATTTTTGTTTTTTTGTTTTGTTTTGTTTGAGTTCTGTCACCAGGCTGGAGTGCAGTGGTGCAATCTCGCCGCACTGCAACCTCCGCCTCCCGGGTTCAAGCAATTCTTCTGCCTCAGCCTCCTGAGTAGCTGGGACTGCAGGTGTGCACCACTACGCCCAGCTGATTTTTGTATTTTTAGAAGAAAAGGGGTTTCATCATCTTGGCCAGGCTGCTCTCCAACTCTTGACCTCAAGTGATGCGCCCACCTCGGCCTCCCAAAGTGCTGGGATTACAGGTGTGAGCCACCGTGCCCAGCCTACAAGCTATTTCCCCACAATATACTTGATCACTGTTGTTACCTGGTTACACAGAATTTTCATTCCAGGAAGCACAAATGTGATATATTCACAGTAATAATGGTCAGCAGCAAATCTTTTATTTAGGGAAGAAAGGGTGAGAAAATAAAAAAGAAGGAACCTGCCATACGGGCTGTGATAATCTTATATGCTCTAAGTCAGCCATATAGTAAATCTTCAAAGTATTAGGGATACATTAAAACATATTTGAAATGAAATTTCCAGCAATTAAGAATGCTTGGAATATGAAATTTAAAAAATAGCAGCAATAATTATCATTGCTATTGTTATTAACTCTTATACTAATTTAGAATAATAAAGGAAGTCATAGACGCTGTATCTCTAGGTCTCTATAAACCTTAATAAATATATAGTTTGTAGAAAACTTTATTGGAACGTCCCTTATATTCAATTAAAAGATAAATTAAAACCTCAGTTGGGATAGCAGCTTCTAAAGTGTCAAAAACACTTATTAAATTCTATACTCTTTGGTTATTTTCTTAAAATAATAAATGAATTCAGAAAAAAATAAATGAATTCAGCACATTAAAATCAGATACTTTGTATGTGAATTGCAATAACAGTATTATTAAGTGTATGAAAAAGGTCTAGCATTATTTATAAATTGCGCTATTAACATAAGCTTGAATTATTATACAATTAAAAAAACCAAACATTTAGAAAAAGTATTAATGACATCATATATACTTTACATTCAAAACCATGAATTATTATAACATATCTTTCAACCTGTCAGTAGAGGATCAAATGCAAAAAAAAAATTGCAGCAAATTTATCTAAACGAACTTAAAAATATAACACAGAGTTAAAACATTACAAATATTGTCTTTTGGGTTAGGCGGTAGTTATTTTAAACATTCAGAGCTACAAAGACTTTTATATAGTATAATAAAGACACATAGTTTTTTCTTTTTTTTTAAATAATACAGACACATAGTAATTATAAATATGTTAAACAATTTTAACTTTTGTTAGTTAACGAAAATCCCTTTAAGTTACTTTTGGCATGGTGCCTGAGGCTCCATCAAAAAACCGAATGGGAAGCATTGCTTATTTACAGCTTCATAACACGTAGGCTCTAGTCATCAGGTAGATTTCCAGTTAAAATGTAGGCTTGTTCATGTATTCTTCCAACGTCTGAAAGAGAACAATAAATTAGAACAATCTTCCCTTTAAGTCACATCCTTTAGCAGACTGTGAAATCTGCATTATTTATTTGCCATTGTTGAAAACAAGGTATCAAAAGGATACATGGATATGAAATCTTTGCATTCTAATCAAAGTTTGAGTATAATTTGTATACACATCCATATGGCTAGAATTAAGTGACTTTCAACTGAGAAAAAGTTGAATGTGATCATAAAATGAATGTCTGGTAAGAGTGGTGCTTGGCCAGCGCAGTGCTCACGCCTGTAATACCAGCACTTTGGGAGGCTGAGGTGGGTGTAGCTAGCACCTGAGGTCAGCCTGGCCAACATGGCAAAACCGCATCTCTACGGAAAAATACACACATTAGCTGGGCGTGGTAGCGCGCACCTGTAGTCCCAGCTACTCCGGAAGCTGAGGCAGGAAAATTGCTTGAAATGGGAGGCGGAGGTTGCAGTAAGCCAAGATTGCGCCACTGCACTCCAGACTGGGTGACAGAGTGAGATTCCATCTCAAAAA
>NW_016107372.1:7579748-7583195 GCF_001604975.1 Cebus imitator | reverse complement strand
AAAAAAAAAAAAAAAAAAGAGAGAGAGAGAAAGAGAGAAATGCGAAAGCAAAGTTGCCAAGAGATCACTGTTGACTTAAGATAAACATGTTTGTTAAAAGAGAGAATTCTGAATTATATTTGCATAATGTATGTATTGTTACCTATATTGTGCAAAACATCTTTATTATATGTATTGTCAAGACAATAAAGATAAGCAGGCCGGGTTCGGTGGCTCATGCCTGTAATCCCAGCACTTTGGGAGGCCAAGGCAGGCAGATCACCTGAGGTCAGGAATTCAAGACCAGCCTGGCCAACATGGTGAAACCCCGTCTCTACTAAAAATACAAAAATTAGCTGGGTGTTGGGGCGGGCTTCTGTAATCCCAGCTACCCAGGAGGCTGAGGCAGGAGAATCACTTGAACCCAGGAGGCGGAGGTTGCAGTGAACCGACATTGCACCATTACATTCCAGTCTGGTCAACAAGAGTGAAACTTTGTCTCAAAAGAAAAAAAAAGAAAAACAGACTGAAATTTTTAGAAATTTCTTTACTTGTCTACCAAGTTCATAGAAAAAAATATATAATTTATGCTATATGTTTCCAAAGGCATCCCTCCAAAGTAAACAAATTATGCTTCTTTTTTACTTTTAAGTCCAAGGGTACATGTGCAGGTTTGTTATATAGGTAAGCTTGCGTCTTGGGGATTTGTTATACAGATGATTTCATCACCCAGGTATTAAGCCTAGTGCCCAGTAGTGATTTTTCCTGATCCTCTCCCTCCTCCCAACCTTCACCCTCTGATGGGCTCCAATGTGTATTGTTCCCTTCTATGTATCCATGTGTTCTCATAATTTAGTTCTCACTTATAAGTGGGAACATGCAGCATTTGATTTTCTGTTCCTGGGTTAGTTTGCTAAGAATAATGGCCTCCAGCTCCACCCATGTCCCTGCAAAGGACATGATCTCATTCTTTTTATGTTGCCCATCAGTTACTAAGTTTGCTAAGGCATAATTTTTTTTTTCAGCATTAAAAAAAAAATGTTTGAACAGACTCATGAGTACAGGCAGAGTTCAAAGTTAACGGTGATGTTGCTGGTCCTATACTATACAAGACGGATGGGCCTTCTCTTGCACTCTCTCCTACTATAAACATATGTATTTGTGGCACACCAAAGCCCCAGGTTGAATCAATAAGAAAGCTCGAGAGAACAAAAAATCAACCTGTCTCTTTCGTTTGAGTCACAATTTGCTCATTTAGCAATCCAAGTTCAACCTGTTCTTAAGTTTAAACCCCAGGGTATGTGATTCGTATGAACCTGCCAGGAAGTCCACTAACTGCAGGCCGAGCAAGATTGTTCGGTAGATAGCAGACCTAGAAATCTGCCCTTATCTTTGAAAGAGATTTTCTAACTGGTATTCACTAGCTCTATCTAGAATTCTGGAGTTCCTCTGCTGAGAAATACTTGTGTTCAGTTATCCACGTTTACTCAATAAAGCTCTCACCTCCTAAATGGGCATTGGCAGAGACAGCCCTGTACCCCTCTCTACCCCTCTACAGATGCTGCCCATGTCTTTTAACTTAGCAGAGGGATCACCCAGGCCATTGGCCCATGCTGCTTTTGTGGAATCTAGAGTTTATATCATTTAAGTGGGAATACAAAGTTACAAATACAAAATCAGATATAAAGTATATTTGGAATGAGAAAAGAAATGACCGCAGATTATGAACTTTGAAGATGACAGACATCACAAAATAAAAATCAATTGCATGTTATTTTCATCAATTCATTGCTTGACACTCCCCTAGCATATATTACATTGTATGGCTACGCACTTTTTGCAGTTAAAATATCTTACTTTTGCAATGTTGAAAAAAACCCATGACCAGATGAGGGCATTGCTAGGCCCTGCCTGCAGCCTTGAGAGGGGCCTGGAGTTGACACTTTTCTGTCTTTGTGGTTCAGTGGCCTCTAGTCATTGGCACTGCTCACACCACCAGATGACTCAGTCTGCTAAACACCACACTGGCTGCCCTGTGTGAGCCGAGTCAGGCTGTTACTCAAGCCGTGTAAACCAGTAAGGTAAAAGTTGGTATTTTCTTGAACTTGCCACTTTAAAGGGTTGGGGCAGACTTTCAGAGTTGGCAGAACCTTAGTTGCCGTCATATTCGCAAGACAGGGACTGGAGTCTGTATCTTGGGACCTCTTCTGGTTACATCTAGCTCTGCAGTGTTTCTTATGCATATAGCTCAGTGCATGTTGTGACTTTCTATGGCATTGTGGTTTGGCTTGGCTGTTAAAATGGTTTACTATTTTAAGGATGACAGTGTTGGGTGTATCTAGCAGTTTCACATGCATCCACACGAGGGCTCATGGTATCCTATTGCTCCTGAGATACAATCTGACCCTTCTTTTTTGGAGACAGGGTCTCATTCTGTCACCCAGGCTGGAGTGCAGTGGTGCGATTACCAGTCACTGCAGCCTCGACCTCTTGGGCTCAAGTGATCCTTTTACTTTAGCCTTCCAAGTAGCTGAAATTCCAGGTGCACACCACCACGCCTGGCTAATTTTATTACCTTTTGTAGAGACAAGGTTCTCACTATGTTGCCTGGTCTGAAAACTCCTGGGCTCACGCGATCCTTCTGCGTCAGCCTTCTGAGTAGCTGGGATTACAGGTGCACACCCCACCGGGCTAATTTTATCTTTTTTTTTTTTTTTTTTTTTTTACAAGGTTCTCACTATGTTGCCCAGGCTGATCTCAAACTCTTGGACTTAAGCGATCTTCTGCCTGAGCCTCCTAAGGTGCTGGGAATACAGGCATGAGCCACTGCAGCTGGCCTTGAGCCTCCCTTCTTGGCAGGCTGTTAGTCGGGGTAAAACATACTGTTTATCCCTCCCACGTATTGCAAGTTCTGCAGTTAATGACCACTACCTCCTTTGAGAGTTTCGTTTTGTTTTTGTTTTTGTTTTTGAGATAGAGTCTCGCTCTGTCACCCAGGCTGGAGTGCAGTGGCGCCATCTAGGCTCACTGCAACCTCTGCCTTCCGGGTTCAAGCGATTCTCCTGCCTCAGCCCCTCAAGTAGCTGGGATTACAGACCTTCATCATCATGCCTGACTAATATTTGTATTTTTAGTAGGGACGGGTTTCAGCATGTTGGCTAGGCTTCTCTCGAACTTCTGACCTCAAGTGATCCTCCCACCTCGGCCTCCCAAAGTGCTGGGATTACAGACATGAGCCACCGCGCTTGGCCAGAACGTTTTATTTTCCTTCCAATAACTTTGTGCCATTGTCCATATTGTTATTACCCCCAAATAAGTATCCCCAACCAAGTAAACAGTTCCTTTCTTTTCCTGTTATCAACATCTAGCCACTGCACACTCAGAACCAGCTTTGAGCATTTGGAGATTTGAGACTATTTGTCTTCTTACTAAACATGCAGGCAGGTGCAGCTTTTTTTTTTTTTTTTT
>NW_016107372.1:7563723-7577437 GCF_001604975.1 Cebus imitator | reverse complement strand
TTTTTAGTAGAGACAGGGCTTCACCATGTTGGCCAGGTCTCTAACTCCTGGCCTCAAGTGAGCCGCCTGCCTCAGCCTCCCAAAGTGCTGGGATTATAGGAGTGAGCCACTGTGTCTGGCCAAATGCCGCTTTTAAAAAAAGTACTATATAAGCGCTGGATCCTCTTGACCTACTGATTTGAAAATAGGAAGGTGGGAAGACCCACTGAGACGGAGGGAAGAAGGATCTAGAGGTGGAGGAGCTGGGATGAAACCCAGACCCTCAGAGCATCTCATCTGGGAGGACAGAGGTCAGTGGGGTGAAGTGCTCTTTCTCACAGTGTCTTGGGAAGAATGGAGGGGCTAATAGGTAAATTCCCTGATGAGGTATGATGCAAATCTGTGCTGCTTCTAAAAGATCATTCCCACTTTATTTTATATAGAAATCCCAGAGTCCAGAGCAATACCAAACAGATGCTGCAGGGCCCATTTATACCTTGGCAAGCAAGCCGTGGTGTTCCCAATTCATTTATGCAAACAGGAGCACACGTACAGCCTTCTAAAAAGGTGTAAGAAATTTTAATTACAATGATAAATAGCA
Organism: Cebus imitator; assembly: GCF_001604975.1. Lineage (NCBI taxonomy): Eukaryota > Metazoa > Chordata > Mammalia > Primates > Cebidae > Cebus > Cebus imitator. The sequence goes on along the minus strand of NW_016107372.1, from coordinate 7,576,857 downwards.
TGATCAATAATAAAGTTTTAATATCCCTGGCAAACAAAAACACAATGTACTGCTATTCTCCTTTCCCAGGGCAGCACAGGTATTTTAATGAAAGTCTTTTTTTTATACACCTCATAACATTATTCTTGAAAAGAATAGAGCTAAGCATTTGATACCTTTTTGGCAGTGAAGTATTCTCGCACTCCAAAGCTCAGCCAAATGTGAAGAGCAAAGACTCTTAAGCCCGGTTACCTGGGTTCAATCTCTATACCACACTTCCTAGCAGTGTGAAATTGAGCAGGTCATTTAACCTTTTAGTGTCTCAGTTTACTTATCTGTAAAGTGGGGGTAACAATACCACCTACCTTTTTGAATTGCTGTGAGAATTAAATAAGCTAATACATATGCATAGTTTAGAAACTGTACCCAGCACAAAGTACCCGGTAAGTCTTGGTTAATATTATAATGATTAACACTATCATCATCATCATCATCTTTTTCCCATGGTTTGGGAAACTGTACTGACCTCCTGTAACATATCAGAGTCTTCAATGGCTTTGACAGCAATTTTCTTGGACGTTTCCTGAATTTCTCCACCTATTATAAACTCGTCCAGGATGAAATAAGCCTTTTCAAAATTGAAGATAATATCCAGCTCGCAGACCTGGTAGGACAAAAACAAATGTTTTGATAAACTTGCAGTTGTATCACGGGAAATATCTGCCTGAATCTCGAGCTTTTTCAGTTTGCACTCATGTGGCATACCAAAAATAAAAATATCAGACGGCATTTTAAGGACAGAAAAAAAAAGAAAGAGGAATGCCAGGCCTTTAACAAAAGAAAAGCCACATTCTATTAAAGCAAAGCATGTACTTAGATAATAATGTTTTGTGTTGCAACAGGAAATTTGAGACTCCGTAAGGGAATGAGGCCACTCGGCTCTTCTTTCTATCTGCACCAAGAAAACTGAGCCCCAGCTGCATTCCAGGCAGGAGGGCAGAGCTTCATTTCTCCTGCTCTCTGCTCTGTACATCTTGGCTTCTAGCTTTAGAACTCTCTCAGAAACTCACTCTTCAGAGGAAAATGAGCTCAACTGTGCTAATTTTTCTCAAAATTATGTCACAGCCAGTGATTCTCAAATTCATTCCAAAGGCTCATTAAAACACACAGGTGCTGGGCCCCACCCCCAGAATTTATGACTCAGGAGCTCTAGATAAGAACTGAGAATCTGCACTTTTAACAGGCTCCCAGGTGATGCTGAGGCCTCTGGCCTGGAGGGCTTCACATCAAGAACCCCTGGCACAGACCAAAGCAGAGTCTGATAGATTCTGGTGTTTATTTAAAGTGTGGCAAGTATGGCAGAATCTCTCTCATCATCCAAATAAGGCTCATTTCCAATACTCACACACTCCTTGCTGTCTTCCTCTCCACTTGTTCCTGTACTCACTGACACCTTCTCTTTCCAAACCATACCCCACCCACCCAACTGAAGCTGTTCTCTTGAAACTCTGCTCATTGAAAGTCTCCAGACCTCCCCAACATTTACCTCTCAGCAGCATGTGGTACTCTTCACCATCTCTGATCCTTGAAAATCTCCCTTGCTCTCCTGATTTTGGCAATACTGCTTAACGCCTCTTTTTCTCCTCTATCTCTGATCATTCCTTCTCAGACTGCTTGGATAATTTATCTCCCTCCTACCCTGCATTTGTTTAGGAAATATTTTGGTGTGCCTAGCACCTATCAATCAACAGAACAGGCAAACATCTCTGCTGCACGTTGTTTATATTCTAGCCATCCATCTTCTCCTTGAATTTTCATGTTCCTCAAGAAAGCCTTCTCTCTTTGCAAAATGCATATTCTCCTGGACAAACTCACTGACTCTACTGCTGTGTCTAGCATGCAGGTAGCTCAACAAACCTAGATGACTAGCCCTGATTTCCCTCTGAGCCACTAGTCCAATATTTTCACCCACTAACTAGACACCTTTACATGCCTATTCCTCAATCCATGTCACCATGTCCCAAACTGATATCAAGATTATTCTTTTTCCTGTAGTCCCTTTTTTGCCTAGTAGTTGTAACCTCTTTCTAATTGCTCCATCTAATTCATTCTAGAGTTCAACCAACTTACTTTCCCTTCCCCCCTTATTCCTCTCCCTCCCTTGATCTCATCCATCTGGATTTGGTCATCAGTTCCTACTGATTCTGTTGTCTAACTAAATCCCTACCCTTCTTCGCTTCTCTGCTTTCACAGCTGCTGCTCAGACTTGCAACACCTCTCAATCAGGCCACTGCCATGACCTTCCAGGTGGCAGCTGTTCCTGCTCAAGGCCTTTGACCACTAATGCTTTGCTAAAATGCTGATCTTGGCCAGGTGTGTGGCTCATGACTGCAATGCCAGCACTTTGGAAGGCCGAGGCAAGTGGATCACCTGAGGTCAGGAGTTCGAGACCAGCCTGGCCAACATGGTGAAACCCCCATCTCTACTAAAACTACAAAAAATCAGCTGAGCGTGGTGGTGGGTGCCTGTAATTCCAGCTACTTGGAAGGCTGAGACAGGAGAATTGCTCGAACCCAGGAGGCAGAGGTTGCAATGAGCCGAGATCATGTCATTGCACTCCAGCGTAGGTGACAGAGTGAGACTGTCAAAAAAATGGCTGATGTTATGCCTCTCTTGTGTAAGGTCTTATATTCAGGACAAAGGCATATACGAATCTCTACCAGCCTATGCTCTGTTGTCTGATTTCCTGCACCAGTGCTCATCCGTGCGTCTGACACACATGCCACAAACTCACAATGTCACGGTCGTTTTTTTGTGCCTTTGCCCTTTGCACATTCCAACAATTTTAGGATCATGTCTTCAAATGTCCTTTTCTTTATTCTCCTGCTGGCAAATCAAACTCATTTTTTTCAAGGCCAAATTCAAAAGTCAGGCACATGGTGATTCCCCAAATCCCCTTTTCCCCATTCAGATTTCACACCACTTCCTGTGGGTTCTCACCTACATCTTCTGTGCACTAGTTTATGCTTATTGATTACTAACCACTCCCCGTACGGTGAGTTCAAGGTAAAAACTTTGTCTTCATCATCTTTATACCCCTGGTTTCTGGCACATTGTAAGACACGAAAAAAATGCTTGCAAGATAAATGCATGAGGAAGCTTAAATAGAGGCCTTGTTAGGGCACAGTGGCTCACGCCTGTAATTCCAGCACTTTGGGAGGCTGAGGCGGGTGGATCACCTGAGATTAGGAGTTTGAGACAACCTGGTGAAATCCCATCTCCACTGAAAATACAAAAATTAGCTGGGCATGGTGGTGCACGCCTGTAATCCCAGCTACTCAGGAGGCTGAGGCAGGGGAATTGCTTGAATCCGGGAGGCAGAGGTTGCAGTGAGCCAAGACTGTGCCAGGGCACTCCAGCCTGGGTGACAGAGCAAGACTCCGTCTCAAAAATAAATAAATATAGGCCTTGTTTCTAATATGCTAGAGATTAATGGCATCCTAGATAAAATTCTATGGTTGTACTGAATGCTATAACTTTGCATGAAATAGATGTCAATATTTTAGCAAATTCCTCCATATATTTACAAGTTAGGTCAATATACTAGCAGACTCCACAGGGAACGTGGTTTAAGTTGACAGATCCAAATGAATCCAACTTCCACGCAGAATTCCCATGTGCCATACTGGGGTATATCATAGTTTATTTAAGCAGTTCCTTTATGGATATGGGCAGACTTTGGGCTGTTTCCAATTTTTATTCTAAATGATGCTGCCATAATTTTTGTTGCCCATATACAGCATTGCATGCTAATTTGAGGATAGCATAGGAATAAATTCCTTGGAGAATTGTTGGTCAAAGGATTTGTACATTTAAAATTAATAAATACTAAAATTTGGTCCTCCAAAATAGGCTATAAAACTTAAAAATTTCACTAATAGTAAGAGTGATGGCCTACTTATCTATACTATATCCAGCAATGGATAGTCTCTAAATTTTCAGATGAACATTAATTAAATTTGCATTTCCCTGCTTATTAGTGAGACTGTACATCTTACTAGATGTGCACTGGCCTTTTCCATTTCTTGCCTTGTCTATAAATTGCTTCTTAAAGACTTTGCTTTTCTCTACTGTAATATTTGTCTTAGAAATTTGAATAATTCTTTCTGCATCACAGATACTATCTCCTTTCCCTGTTGTTGTATATGTTGCAAGCATTTTCTGTGTAGAAGCTGAAAAGAATGAGATAGATTTTATGCACAAATATGGCAAGAGCTCTAAGACTTGTAAGGGGGAGAAAAAAGAAAGTTGCACAATAATATGCAGAATGCAATCCCATTTTTAAAAGCCATATATCTAGAGGGCTATGTAAAAATTTGCATCATTCTTGCAGTTTTAAACAATAGAAAGAAACAACAAGAAATCACAATAGATCAGACATCCATATACATGAAAGAAGGTATGAGAAGAAAGCAGTTACCAGAGGTCAGAAAAGGCAGAAGTCAGGAGTTATAGTAGCAAGCTGAGGAACCTCAGAGTTCAAGGCGTAGACCAGGAATCCAAGACAGACAGGAGCCTCATTAGGAGAAACCAGCAGTTAACATCCTGCAAAGTGAACCTGACAAATACTAATGAAAATTCTCCAGGAACTTCTTATATCCCACTTTGACACAACCCCAGGTCTGGGTCCTCCAGCAGCCATGGGGCAATCAGTTTACTGTACTTGTTTCGAGGGATAAGGGTAAGGTAAGGTGGTATGCAGAATTAGAGGCACAATACACACACACACACACACACACACACACACACACCTTGGTTTGTAGTTACTATCTTTAGATCATAAGAGAAATGAATATGCAAGTTCCATAGGCATTATAGAGAATGTTACAACTGAGCAACTATTTCACATACAGCCACTCGAAAGTGCTACCCCACGGTTATTCTTTGAGTCTAATGCCATCTGAGAATGAGAGAAAACATCCAGGAAGACCTCAGACCAGTTCAGGTATTTTGTGTTTTTTGTGTTTTTTTGGAGACAGAGTCTCATTCTGCTGCCCGGGTTGGAGTGCAGTGGAGCCATCTCAGCTCACCACCTCCTGGGTTCAAGCAATTCTTCTGTCTCAGCCTCCTGAGTAGCTGAGATTACAGGCATGTGCCACCATGCCTGGCTAATTGTGTGTGTGTGTGTGTGTGTGTGTGTGTGTGTGTGTGTGTGTGTGTGTGTGTTTAGTAGAGATGGGGTTTCACCGTGTTGGCCAGACTGGTCTTGAACTCCTGACTTTAAGTGATCCCCCTGCCTTGGCCTCCCAAAGAGCTAAGATTACAGGCATGAGCCATTGTTCCCAGCTCCAGTTCAGATTTCCAAAGCTACTGCCTAATTACTTGTGCCTGTAATCCCAGCACTTTGGGAGGCCAAGGCAGGCTAATCACTTGAGGTCAAGAGTTTCAGACCAGACTGGCCAACATGGTGAAACACTGTCTCTACTAAAACTACAAAAGATTAGCCAGGCATGGTGGCACATGCCTGTAATCCCAGTTACTCGAGAGGCTGAGGCAGGAGAATTGCTTGAACCTAGAAAGCAGAGGCTGCAGTGAGTCAAGATCATGTGACTGCACTCCAACCTCGGTGACAAAGTAAGACTCCATCTCAGGAGAAAGAAACAAAATAAAATAAAATAAAATAAGATAAATTCCACCTTGAGGTTGTCCCAACACAACAAAAATATGTCCCTGATGCTCAAGTGACTCCACTTTTCTAATTATGCAAATAGCCCTGGCTTCTTCCTCCATCGCCATGTTAATAAACACATGAGCCTCTTTATTTTCTAGTGTATCTAGATTCTGAATAAAGCTTTAAAAAGATAAGAACTATCATTTAACTTTATCTTCAACATCCTAGCCTTGTGCTTTACTGCAATTTGGCTTGAGGTTCTTCTCTAACAGCAGAATTCACGGTGCAGTGAGATTATTTCTGGCATTTCCCCAACTGAATCCTTTTGGACAGACTCTAAGAAGCACCTGTCCTTATTAAATTATGCTCTAAAGTAAATACAAAAAGTTTCAAGTTACATGCAACAAATGCTTCAAATAATAAGAAACTATATAAGTACCATAAAGCTATATATAAAATAAGAATAATTAAAATGCAATCTACACTACATAGCAATGAACAGTTTATTAAGTATCACTCTCTCTTCACCCCTTCTAGCAGACCTATCAGGTTAGCAAAGTAAACACTTCTCTTAACCTTTTTGAGGGTCATTTTTCTCATCTGTAAAACAGAGACACATGACAGGCCCCAAATCCTTGATCTGGTGAGTGAGTGAGCCTATACCAGCATCTGGGGACTCATGGTGCTCTTCACCTGACAGCAAAAAACAAACAAACAAAAAACTCCCTACACCAAGGACAAAAGCCCTCTGAGACATCAACATCCACACACACTGAGGGCGCCAGTAAAAATTCACACTACAGTCTGTAAAGCAGAAACATGGCAGGTATCTAAATCCTTAGACTCTTATGTGGCATGAGACTCTGAGGCATTTCCTCTGAGCCTCTATAAATTGGGGTTGATGCTACTTACTGAAGATCGGAAGATTAACTAGTTAATCCTTGTAAATCTCCTTGGAATCGAAAAGTGCTAAAAAAAATACATAAATTAGTGGCCAGAGATTTTGATCCATCTGTCTTCAGTAGATGATATTTTCCAGTGTTATACGAGAGGCTCAGTACCAAGATTTTCCCTGGATAATATTATATAAGGGCAGAATTCAAGGAAAGCTTTAGTATTAATACAGAAGGAAAAGAAAACCGAAGAGAAATATTTTATTGCTGAGATGATGTCAATGAGAATCAGGACTGGAAGTCTGCTCATCACCGTTAATTAATAAGAACTGAACATCTACTGGGCATATAGCCTTGAATTGCTCTTAGCTGTTCTTAGCTTAATGAAAGATTCAGTGAATTTTTTAATAAATTAAATTTTGGTACATGACAAAGACAGAGCTTCCAAAGGTATACCAAAATAGAATGGAAAATTAATATTAGAGAAATGGGATTCATTCCGATGCTCTTTGTACTTTAATTGGGCTTAGGGTTGGTGAAGGTTACTCAATTTCTCTTGAGAAGCAGAATGCCCTGAGATATCTGGTTGAAATTCGGTCAGATAGATTGAGGTCAAAATTCAGCCCCAATTCACATCATCAGAGCTGGTTTAACCTAGGAAAATGCAACAGATCAAGCCAGAGTTCAGAAATGAGAAAGAGAAAGCAGGTTAGAGGAATGCCCAGACCTCACGAAAACTTCTTCAGGCTCTTAGAAAAGGTCAAGTCTGTAGTTTATTTCAAAGGAAAGTACAAAAATGTGAGAATTAATTTGAATAGTAGGAAGCATCAAATTAAATAATATGTTTGAAAATATGCTATTATACATTTGCAAATTTCTCCTTTAAAAAAATGAAAATAAACTTGTTACACCAAGAGCAGAAAGAAAACATGGTCTAGTTGTCTTATTTCTGTTATATACTGACTAACAACCTGAAATCCCTCAACAACATTCTAGGTCTTAAAACATCATTTCCAAGCGGGAAAAAAGGGAGGGAGGAAAAATTCTTTTAGAAATCTTTCCAGTGTTCATCCTTATGAAAAGTGTTGCAACAAATCTGATAAAACTCACTCAGTACTGCAAATACTGCTCATTCCATTAAAGAGAGTAACAAAAAAACTCTTCTGGAAGCAAATTATCCTAACACTTAACACACATCTTCAGTGAGTAAGGGAATAGGGAAGAGGGTATTACTGAGAAGAAAACGTTTTCCAAAATCCAGTGATTTATTTCTTGAGACTGTGAACTGGATTAAATGTTTTGGAAGATTTGCTATCAAATCTGGCACAGCACTGGTTACAAGTTAAGTGGCAGGGAGATAAAATGAGTCACAAGGCGTGGTCTAAAGAGACTCGTAATTTGGTGGTCAAGTAAATCTGCTTCCAGCTAGACACACTCCAAGGTCGTTCCTTGTTGCTGAATATAAAACAGGAAATGTAGGCTGGACATGGTGGCGCACATCTATAACCCCAGCACTTTGGGAGGCCAAGGCAGGCAGATCACCTGAGGTCAGGAGTTCAAGACTAGTCTGGCCAACATGGTGAAACCCTATCTCTACTAAAAACATAAAAATTAGCTGGGCGTGGTGGTGGACACCTGTAATCCTAGCTACTCGGGAGGCTGAGGCAGGATCACTTGAACTCAGTAGGTGGAGGTTGCAGTGAGCAGAGGTTGTGCCATTGCACTCCAGTCTGGGAAACAAGAGCAAAACTCTGTCTCAATAAATAAATAAAAAGGGAAATGCAACAAGCCTGGAGGAGTGTTCAGGGATCCATGCTTTGAAAGGTTAAACAACAGGCTAGGGGCTTTGATTTTATTCACTGTACATAACGGCAAGTGGCTATGAAGGAACGCCACACTTAGATTTGTTTTTTTTAAGGAAGATGGTAACTAATAGGGCAAGAGAGTGAACAGAGAAAAGTTCAGAGGCATAAAAATCCAGATAGGATGTTTAAGAGAGATGCAAAATTAAAATCCCAAGTGAACCTATATTAGTGAGAGTGGAAAGAAGGGAATGAATGTCAGCCCAATTTGAATGGAGGCAGATTCTGGTAAGGCACAGAAAAAGACAAAAGCAGCAGCATCCTTTCGCACTGAAGGATCCTGGGACATTAAAAATTCCAGTCACACGACAGAACGGGTTTTCAGAAGATGGGTTTGATTCTGGACCATGAGAATCTCAGTGAAGACTGTCACCAACAAGGGGAAGAAGAGTCACTTAGTAAGGGATTTCCAGGATGAGAGTCACTATATACAGAGTTAGGAAGAGATGAGAGCATTCAGGGATGGGCAGAGGAAGGGAGCTGAGTGGAAGAAACCAAGGAGGGGCCTTCAGAAATAACAGGACAAGAGCTGGCAGAAATCAGTGTCATGGCAAAATCAAGAGGGGCCAATTTAAAAAAAGCTTCACGGTGAGCAGGGGTCCAGTGCTGTAGTGAGAGGCAGGTGAAAGCAGGTGAAGACTTAAGAGGAATTGCTGGTGTCAACCCATGGGAGGGTTCCAAGGTAACTTGCTGATTTCCTTGGAGAGTAAAGATGGACCCATGCTGTAAGCACTGCAGAGTGAATGGGTTCTGAGGACTGGAGCACCTGGTATAGTATATCACTTGGCAGAAAATGCAAAAAGATTATTGAACAGCAATGTGAATGAAAAGGATTTGGGTTTTTTGTTTGTTGCTATTTTTCTTATGCATAAATAATTAAGAATACTTATAGCTTAGAAAAAAAAAACAGAGAAAGGATAAAAAGTCAAAACAGAAAAGAGATGACAAAGCCAATGAAGAATAAGGGACAGAATATCAAGAAATCCTTTATAGTTACATTCTGATTCATTGAAATAAGGTCTCTGGTGTATTTGTGGTAAGATAAAGACACATCCACCTCTTGAAAGCTTTGGGTGGCTGAGCACAGTAGCTCATGCCTATAACCCAGTTCTTTGGAATGCTGAGGTGGGAGAATTGCTTCAGGCCAAGAGTTCAAGACCAACCTTGTCAACATAGCAGGACTCCATCTCTATTGAGAAAGAATTGCAGGTAGGAAGAAAGGTCTTGTATGCTAATCTTAGGGGGACTAAGGTGATCTTTGATTCAAGCTCAATTCATGTTTTAGACGTGAGGGAGAGAAGGGGTAACAGACTGAAGTAAGAGCTGAGATGAGGACTGTAACTAATCCTACCAACAGGCACACACTTACATTTCCAAAATATTTGTCCAGCAGTTCCACATAGCGATGCACAATCTCTAGCGTCAAGAGCTCATTGTCCTGATTTTCTACTGCACAGCAAAAATATAAACTAGCATACCTTGAAATGAAAAATAACAAAAGCAAAATATGATGATATGTTAAGCAACCTGAAGACAGTTTTTTTCACATGAATATGCAAAGTCATCTCCTCCCCGCTGAGCCTCTCCCCATCCAAGGATGAAATCATTATTCATCGCCCTCAGTAGCCTCCTGAAATATAAATCAGAATATATAAAAATGCTGCAGATATTGGATTACTTCTGTTAATTATATATGAAAGGCTCTCAACAAAATTTTACCTTGAGGAGGTATTATCAGGAGGACAGTGTCCTTTGGCCCATGGTATATCAGGGTGTCTTTTCACATCCCTCTCCAGCTTGTCAATTGTTTTTTGTAAAACAGAAAGCCCTGACCAGTGTTCTCAGGAGTCCACGCTCCCCACCCTCCCACTTATGAATGTGCTTCGCTCACTCTGTGTGTGCCTCCCCTCCTCAAATTGTCAAACTCCAATCTTGGGCCCAGCAGAAGGAGGTTTGCAGGCACTTACTGGTAATTTACTCCATTAAATATCAGTCTGCAGAGGTTACCTCTGTTTTTCCCAATGAGGTTTATAAACACCCTTTGCAAGAGCCTCTCTAATGTGCATTTTCCTTCCAGGAGATGCAGTAGGGTGTTGGATGCAGGGTCTGGTCAGCTGTGTTCTGTTCCTGGCTTACACATCAATTACCTGGGTCTCCAAGAGCAAAATTATGTTACCTCTCAGCTTTGGTTCTCTTATCTATAAATTGAGAGTGTTTTCTAGTACGGTCTTGCCATGGCAAGCAAGTGTGGTAAAAAGAATATACAGGCTTCAAAGCCAAAAAGATCTGGATTTGAATCGTGGCTCTACCAATTAACCCTCAATTACTGTGACTGGGAACTGACTACTGAAACTCTTCATGTCCTCAATTTACTCATTACAAATGTAAGTAACAGGTATAACAAGAGCTGCCCCACTGAACACATCCCCATCTCTCTCTGTCATGCTAACCTCCATTTTATTCCAAAGCACTTGTTACTAACTCAATCTTTTTTATTTGGTTACGTAATAAATAAGTACATTCTGGATGGGCATGGTGGCCCACGCCTGTAATCTCAGCACTTTGGGAGGCCAAGGCAGGTGGATCACCTGAGGTCAGGAGTTCAAGACCAGCCTGACCAACATGCTGAAACCCTGTCTTTACTAAAAATACAAAAATTAGCCTGGCATGGTGGTTCATGCCTGTAGTCCCAGCTACTCGGGGAGGCTGAGGCAGGAGAATCACTTGAACCCGGAAGGCAGAGGTTGCAGTAAGCCAATATCATGTCACTGCACTCCAGCCTGGACAACAAAGCGAGACTCCATCTCAAAAAATAATAAATAAGTACACTCCATGAGAGCAGGAATGTCATATGTCTTGTTCACTCAGCCATTAGAACAATGCCAAAAATGGCCAGGTGCGGTGGCCCACACTTGTAATCCCAGCACTTACGGAGATGGATCACCTGAGCTCAGAATTTGAGACCAGGCTAGCCAACATGGTGAAACCCTGTCTCTCTTAAATTACATAAATTAGCCAGACATGGTGGCAGATGCCTATAATCCCAGCTACTTGGGAGGCTGAGGCAAGAGAATCACTTGAATCCAGGAGGTGGAAGTTGCAGTGAGCTGAGATCACGCCACGGCATTCCAGCCTGGGCAACAGAGTGAGACTCCATCTCCAAAAAAATAAAAAAGAACAACGCCAGGAAGGTAACAGGTGCTCATACCATTTTTCTTGAATGCATGCGTGCACTATAAAGGTGTAGTTCAAGTACCTACAATTTATTCTGGCACCTAGAATTTCTTTCGGTAACATGAGAGTTCTTTTCTAGTTAGTCTATTGGTACAAATATCTGGATCCTAGCCTTCAAAGATTTCAGTAAATGATGGAATTGGTATAGCAATCTAAAATGTTCAGGATTCGAACCAACCATTAGAATAAACCAAAGCAAGACTGGGAAATTAAGCTCTCATAAAGTTACTCACACCTTTTATAAACAAGTTTTAGCTCCTTCCAGTCAATAAAACTGCTTGTCCTGTGACCACGGGAGAGAATAATCTGAACAATTTCCCGGGTGATCTTCTTCCTCTCTTTGTCAGGGAGAGTGACATACCATTTCTGCAGCCGTAATTTCCCTTGTCGACTGAAGAGCAATATGAAATGTATCTAGAACAAACAAAGGACACAAAAAACAGAACCTGGTCAACTAAGGCATTCTGCCATTTTGCTTAGACACTGAAATTCAGTGGAGGAGTTTACAAAGAAATAGCATTCTGAACAGATGAAAAAATACTTACCAGCATGAAACTAGCTCATCTAACAAATCATATTTAACCCATCAGAGAAAAAAGAAATGTGTAAATCATACTTTTATTATAGGAGAAAAATAAGTTTTTTATTTTTTTTATTTTTATTTTTTTTTAAGACAGGGTCCTGCTCTGCTGCTCAGGCTGGAGTGCAGTGGCATGATCTCGGCTCACCGCAACCTCCGCCTTCTGGGTTCAAGCAATTCTCCTGTTTCAGCCTCCTGAGTAGCTGGGACTACAGGTACGTCCTACCACTCCTAGCTAATTTTTGTATTTTTAGTAGAGAAAGGATTTCTCCATGTTGACCAGGATGGTCTCGAACTCCCAACCTCAGGTGTTCTGCCCACCTCAGCCTCCCAAAGTGCTGGGATTACAAGCGTGAGCCACCGTGCCCAGCTTTATTTTCATTCTTTTTAAATGTTATAAACACATATAGGGAAAAATACGGCCAGAAAGTAGTAGTGCTTCTGTTTTGAAAACATTAATTTCTTCCTTCATAAGACAAAAATAAAATTTTAAGAACAGAAGGGTTTACTTTAAAAATTACTTCCCAGCACCATATTCAACTATAGAAACATAATGATAATATGGAAATAAAGGGGAGAAGGAAAGGAAGTGAGGCTGAAGCAAGGGGAAAGAGAAAGTGAGAAGGGAACCATGTTCCGCCTTAAATGTAAGCTCTTTTTTTTTGTTGTTTTTGAGACAGAGTCTTGCTTTGCCACCCTCCGCCACCCAGCTACAAACGATTTTCATGCGTCAGCCTCCCGAGTAGCTGAGATTACATGTGCACACCACCATGCTCAGCTAATTTTTTGTGTGTTTTTAGTAAAGACCGGGTTGACCCATGTTGGGCAGGCTGGTCTCAAACTCCTGGTCTCAGATGATCCGCCCACCTCAGCCCCGCAAAATCCTGGGGTTGCAGGCATGAGCCACTGCACCTA
>NW_016107372.1:7561356-7563543 GCF_001604975.1 Cebus imitator | reverse complement strand
AGAGACGGGGTTTCACCATGTTGACCAGGATGGTCTCGATCTCTTGACCTCGTGATCCACCCGCCTCGGCCTCCCAAAGTGCTGGGATTACAGGCGTGAGCCACCGCGCCCGGCCCTGCACCTACTCTTAAACGTAATCTTTTTTCTCCGCTTTGCAGGTTACTTGGCTGAGAGCTTTAGAATCAACCACCTCAAGTCACAATTGTCTTTGGCATCACCATAGACTCTTAACAGTTTAGATAGTGTATTGGCTGTACTAGGAAACAACCTGATTTTATTTTCAAATAAGTTTCGATAAGTATATTTGAAATGAAGGTAATGATATATAAAAAGACTTAGCCCTAAATGTCACAACATAAACCATTACAACTCACTAGGTCGCAATATCTGAGAGTCAAATGAAATCATGCTTTTTACTCAGATCTCCCCCTAACTGCACCCCCATACAGAATTTGAGATCTTTTGGAGTGCAGTGGCATGATCACAGCTCACTGCAGCCTCAACCTCCCAGGCTCAGGCGATCCTCCCACCTCAGCCTCCCCAGTAGCTGAGACCACAGGCACGCACCACCATGCCTGGCTAATATTTTTTTATTTATTTTTGTAGAGATGGGGTCTCCCTATGTTGTCCAGACTGGTCTCAAACTCAAGCCTACAGGATATGAGGTCCTCTTTTGGAGTGCAGTGACATGATCATAGCTCACTGCAGCCTCAAACTCCCAGGCTCAAGTGATCCCCCCTGCCTTGGCCTCCCAAAGTTCTGGGATTGTAGGTGTATGCCACCATGCCCAGCTAATACTTTTAAAATTTTGTTGTAGAAACAAGGTCTCCCTATGTTGCCCAGACTGGTCTTGAACTCCTAGGCTCAAGCAATCCTCCTGCCTCTGTCTCCCAAGTGTTGTGATTACAGGTATGAGCCACCAAGACCAGGTTGAGGTTCTTAATAGTTCATTATTTTTTCCTGGTAACTAAAAATTAGTTTTTTAATAATTTCAATTTCTGTGTTAGATTCAGGGAGTGCGTGTGTGCTTTTGTTACATGGGTATATTGTGTGGTGCTGAGGTTTTGGGTACAACTAATCCCGACGAACCAGGCACTGAGTACAGTACCTAAGTCAGTTTCTCAGCCCTGCCCCCCTCCCTTTCTTCCCCATCTAGTAGTTCCCAGTGTGTATTGTTGCCATTTTTATGGCCATAACTATCCAGTGTTTAGCTCCCACTTGTGAGAACATGCACTATTTGGTTTTCTGTTCCTGTGTTAATTCACTTAGGATAATGACCTCCAGCTGCATCCATGCTGCTGCAAAGGACAAGATTTTGTTCTTTTTTATGCTGTGTAGTAGTCTGTGGTATATTTGTATATTGCCATGTTTCCTTTATCCATTCTACCACTGAAGGGCATGTAGGTTTATTCCATGTCTTTCTATTGTGAATAGTGAATAGGTAATCTTAGAAAAGAAACATCCATTATAATAATGATATGAGGCCGAAGACATCACAGTTGATGAAAAACCAAGTTAAAAAGCCCTCCTCATCAGCAGCTTTAAGAAAAATCACCTTCATTAGCATTTTTTTTGAATACCCGTTCCACTATAACACAGGTATAAACAATTCAATAATCTTGGCCAGGTGTGGTGGCTTACGCCTATAATCCTAGAATGTTGGAAGGCTGAGGAAGGAGGATTGCTTGAGCCCAGGGGTTTGAGAGCAGCAACATAGCAAGATCCCATTTCTATTTGAAATAATAATAATCAAATTCAATAATCCAACACAGTTACTACCTTCTGATAACTGTACTGAGAAGGGTATTTTTGCTTCCAAGAAGGTATCATTAAAGTGACTGACACTCTAAGAGCATAAAATAGAATGATTATAGGATAGCAAAAGAATAAGGCTCAGCATTGCATCATCACAGTGTGTAAGATTATTCAATCCAATGCCTAGTGAATAGTCAGATTTTTACTAGGTAAATGAAGTCCACACATTTGCTTGGTGTTTACTTGCATTTTCTGCTAGAAATTTTTCTTCTTCCATCTAACCTAAATCTCTTCTGTTTTAATTTAAACCAGTTTTCCCTGATTTTATCCACAGATTATATAAAAAGAGAATGTATCAAATATCTTTGGAAGAAAAACTAACTTCACAGATTTGGAGATGGACTTTAAGTCTTCTTCTTTTTTTTTTTTTTT
>NW_016107372.1:7552511-7561306 GCF_001604975.1 Cebus imitator | reverse complement strand
TTTTCTTTTTGAGACGGAGTCTCACTCTGCTGCCCAGGCTGGAGTGCAGTGGTGCCATCTCAGCTCACTGCAACCCCCATTTCCCAGGTTCAAGTGATTCTCCTGCCTCAGCCTCCCAGAGTAGCTAGGACTACAAGCAGCCGCCACCAGGCTTGGCTAATTTTTGTATTTTAGTAGAGACAGGGTTTAGCCATGTTGGCCAGGCTGGTCTTGAACTCCTGACCTCTGGTGATCAGCCCGCCTCGGCCTCCCAAAATGCTGGGATTACAGCCATGAGCCACTGTGCCCTGCCGCCTTTAAGTCTTCTTTTAGCCTTTTCCTTCCAGAGGAAATAAATCAGGTCTTATGTTTTCTCTTTATTGGTTCTATTTTCAGATCTCATAATCATCATTGTTGAGCATCCTCTGGGAATTCTCCATAGGCCAAATGTTACTTTTAATCCAGGGCACTTAGATCAACCTTGGAAGTTCTACTGAGAGGTGTAACTATTGCTGGGTTTAATGGTGGATGCTTTTCTAGTTGCTCTGTGATGCAAACTTATCTGAGGATCAGATGCCTGACTTCTTAAACAAGGACCAACAATGTAGAACAATGAACAAAAAGCAATGTTTCATTCTTACAAATTCAAGAAGAAAGGATGATCAGGAACATAATACACTCAGTAAGCCCATATAAAATGCAACTATGCATTCCAGACTCAAAAAAAGCAATAAATAGATTCAAGCATATCCAATAATTGCACTGCATGAGACAGTGTTCAAAGATTTAGCCCTCTCAAGTTCTCCTTTGCTTGAGAACTGGGCTTGTGTTGTGTCTATTACCTCTTTAGATTTAATGAGGTAGCTTGAACAGACTGGTAGAATGGATCGTAATGATTCACAAGACTTCATCACCTCCAGCAATTAATTTTATCCAATTTATCAGTTTCGTCATTCAGGGCACATTTGAATGATACTTTTCAAAAGGTTAATGAAAAAAAATACCATTTTTGATTAGTATTCACTTGAGAGTAGAAAAAAAGGCATGGGAAGACTTTTTCAATATTTGCCAAGAGCCAACTTAAATGCAAGTCGATGTCATAAACAAGTTCATCTGACTTCAGAAAACGACACTGTAGCATTCTCTTTCAATAATATTATTGGGGCAAAAGGAACAATGAAGGGACTCTCCTGGGAGACCCCAACTTCAGCAACAGCTGTAACATCCAACGAGGCATGGTGACTTCTTATACTTGGCCCAAATGCTTGGCACCACATGGGCACCTGGTTCTACCAAGACTTCCATCCCCACCTCCAAAGGGGCCACTTCTGTCAGCTGCCATTTTGAGAGGTCTCATTTGTTAACAGATTATCCCTCAAACCCAAAGACATCAAGCAATTCCAGCTTTCTTTGTCCTCAGAGTGTCTACTAGAGCAATCCTTGACCTAATTGGGCACATCCCCAAATTCTCACTTAGACTCAGAATGCAAACACCCCTGTGCATTTTCTAATCTGTTTCGGAGGCATGCTCTGGGGGACACCATCAGGACTCTGAGGGAAGCATGAAGCGGAGCTGCACCAGGCTACTTAGTCTGCACTCTGGCCCATGTCGGCATCTTCCTTCTAGGTGAAGGGGAACCCTGAAGGCTTCCAGTAGCAGCTTTGGTTCACAACTCCCTACACTTGACGTGGATCCATGAAATGGACACGCAACCAGCTTCCAAGAAAAGAGACATCCAGGACCCTTCCCTGTCCTCAGCACTGTCATGCTGCAAACACCAGCCTTTCAGGACCAGCTGGTATCTCAGGACCTGAGCTGCTCAAACAAACACTCAGGCTATGATGCTCCTTTCCTCCAGTTCCATCAACCTGACAGTCCCTCCTCCCATGGCCCAGATGATGACACATCACTTAAACAATGCCACTGCTATGATCCTCACTTCCTCAGTCCTTTTTCCCACCTCTACGGCCACCCTGCAAACTCCCAAACATGATCAGACCATCCACTCTCACTTTGCTTCTACATGGAAGTTACCAGGCACTCCTGGGAAAAATCAAAGCGGGCTTTGCAAATTTGTACCACTGTTAAAGTCTGATGACCAAGCTCGGCTGAATCTGCAGGGTACTCGGAGACCCTCCACGTACCTTCCAATGCAAAGGATTTCTAAGCATCTGCCCCTTTTATCCCCCAAGTAAGTCATTTCATGTCACCACCATGCCCCCATATTTCCAGTCTCCATCCTCACTCTCTGACTCTGAGGAGAGGATAAAAGCCATTTTGGGGACTTCCTTGGCTCCTCCCACACCTGCATACTGTGTGCACAGACCTGTCACACCCACCCCCCAATACGATGTATTTTCTTCCTGCATCAGAGAGCACAATGCTTCTCACGTCTTGGCTTTCAACCCTCGCCTACCTCTTTGAGAGCATGGCCTCATCACTCCTATACTGCCAGGCTGTGCCCCCTTTTCTGGGGCTCCTCACCTACAAATGCTGAATAACCCAAGTCTCTCTCATCTTTAAAAAACAACCACCACCCCCAGACCTCCAACTCTCCTGAAAAGTGACTCAGCAGTAAGTGTCAAGAGTCCCAAAGTGCCCATATCTTTGGTCTCAGTAATTCTGCTTTTAAAATCTGTCTTTGGCCAGGTGCGATGGATCATGCCTGTAATCACAACACTTTGGGAGGCTGAAGCAGGAAGATCACTTGAGCCCAGGGGTTCAAGACTAGTTTGGACAACATAGGGAGACCACGTATCTACCATAAATAAATAAATACATAAATAAATAAAATATTTCTTAAGAATGTGCCTTAAAAATGCAGACAAATATTGAGGCATTCGATGTCTATTACTGATCTTTATATTAGCATACAAAAAAAAACCTAAAAAATGTCTTAATATCCCATAATAGAGTTTAAATGATATTTACTAAATACTTTCAACAAAGTAAGAATGCTTCTGATATAATGTTGTTTTAAAAAGATGGCTGGGCACAGTGGCTAATGCCTGTAATCCCAGCACTTTGGGAGGCCGAGGCAGGCAGATCACCTGAGGTCAAGAGTTTGAGACCAGCCTAGCCAACATGGCGAAACCCCATATCTACTAAAAATACAAAAATTAGCTGGGTGTGGTGGCAGTCACCTGTAATCTCAGCTATACAGGAGGCTGAGGCAGGAGAATTGCTTGAACTCAGGAAGCAGAGGCTGCAGTGAGTCGAGATTGCACCATTTCACTCACCAGCCTGGGCAACAAGAGTGAGACTCCATCTCAAAAAAAAATAAAAGGATATTAAATTGCTTGTGTAGTATGGCAAAAAAGTAAAACTATTCTTGCAAAAAAAAATTACATGAAAGAAATACACTAAATTGTTACAGTGGTTGTCTTACAACAGTAGAATTACAAATGCTATTTTCTTCTTTGTACTTGTCTCGATTTTCCAAAATTCATATATATGATTATATCATTAGAAAAAAATGCTTAATAAGAAGAATAACAATAAGTTCAATTAAAATCAGTCACCATTCTACCTGAAGGTCTAATACGAAGTAAATGCCAAAGTTCCTTCAACAAATACAACTTTAGCTCAAAGACATGGCACACTACTCAGCTGACCCTATAGTAATGGCAGAAAGAACTGCAGACTGTGTGGCTGCCAGAGGCTGTAGCAGTGTGTGGGGGAGGGATGAATAGGACAGAGGATTTTAGGGGAGTGCAGATACTCAGTATGATACTATAATGGTGGATCGGTGTCATTATAAATTCGTCTAAACCTATAGAATATCCAACACCAACAATGAGCTCTACATGTAACAAACTCACACATATACTCCCTGAATCTAAAATAAAAGTTGAAATTACAAAACAAAAAGTAAATTAACTACAGATTTGGGGTGACAATGAGGAGTCGGTGTAAGCTCATCAGTTGCAACAGGTGTACCACTCCAGCGGGGGACATTGATGATGGGAGAGTCTCCTCGTGTGTTGGGGTAGGAGGTATATGAGATGTCTCGTACCTTCCACTCAATGTTGCTGTGAACCTAAAATGGCTCTAAAAAAAATAAGTCTTAAGAAACATACCAACTGTGTAGCCAAAGTGTCTTCCAGCTACACGACTAAGATGACAATTACATACGCATAGGGGCAACAATAATAGGTAGGATCACCAAGAAATGATCATTGTTGCCTTGTTAAGATGGGGGAGCCCTATTAACTATTCTTCTCTAATTTCAAAGCGATGTTATTTAATTCTGTCAATAAACTGAAGAAAGTGAGAGAGAAAGAAAGTGCAAACCAACAGTTTACGTTTCATTTACACTAGCTAGAGCATTGTTTTTACAACAGGCTGCGATCCAGTGGGTTATAAAACAAATTTAGTAGATCATAATCAACATCATAAAACAGTCCAGGGAGGGTGGCTACTGCATGTAAACCCAGCACTTTGGAAAGCTGAGGCAGGAAGATTGCTTGAGGCCAGGAGTTCAAGATTAGCCTAGGTAACATAATTAAGACCCTGTGTCTCTACAAAAAGAGAATTATTAAATTAAAAAAAAAAAAAAGGCCAGGTATGGTGGCTCATGCCTGTAATCCTAGCACTTTGGGAGGCCAAGGAGGCCAAATGGCTTAAGCTCAAGAGTTCAAGACCAGCCTGGGCAACATAGTAAAACCAATAATCTCAACAAAAGATACAAAAATTAGCCAGGCATGGAAGTGCACAATTGTAGTCCCAACTACTTGGGGGACTGAGGCAGGAGGATCATTTGAACCCAGTAAGTCAAGGCTGCAGTAAGCCAAGATCACGCCACTGCCCTCCAGCCTAGGTGAAAAAGTGAGACTCTGTTCTCAAAAAAAAAAAAGTGATATGGTTTGGATTTGTGTTCCCACCAAACTCATGTCAAATTGTAATCCCCAGTGTTGGAGATGGGACCTAAGTGGGATGTGATTGGATCATGAGAGTCCAGAGTTCTCATGAATGGTTTAGCACCATCTCCTTGATGCTGTTCTCATGAGAGTCAGTGAGTGGGTTATTGTGAGATCCGGTTGTTTAAAAGTGTGTAGCAACTCCCCCCTCTCTCTTCTTCCTGCTCCAACCACGTGAGATATTGCTTCCGCTTCTCCTTCAACCATGATTGTAAGTTTCCTGAGGCCTCCCCAGGAGCAGAAGCCACTATGCTTTCTATACAGCCTGCAGAACTGTAGGCCAATTAAACCTGTTTTCTTTCATAAATTACCCAGTCTCAGGTATTTCTTTACAGCAATGCAAGAACGGACCAAGACAAGAAGAAATATTTATAGACATCTGCAACACTCCTGGGTCTTAACCCTTCAGAGTGTGCAAAGCCATGTATCTTCATCTAAGAGAGAAAGGTGTTCCTGAGCTAGGAAGGTTGACAGAAATCTTCAACCAATCTTTGGAAGACAGAGACAGAAATGAGATGAAAGATTTAGCAAAATAGGGGAAGTTGTCACTGAAAGGGTGAATTCCAAAGAGAAATCAGACATCTCTCCCCAGAGAATGCCTGAAAGCAACACTTGGGGGCACCATGTCCCTAGAAGACAAGGGATAAGGCAGAGTTCTGAAAGCAGGAAGAGCGGCTGAAAGTCTTACCTGTCCAGTAACTGACATGTGCCACACACAGATTTCCAGGGACTATAGCTAAGTAAAAATGCACATGCATATACAACATACCCCCCACCCCCCCACACACACATAAACTACACCACACAGTAAATTCCCAATCGCTTCATCCAAGGGTACAGAAATAGGAACTCCATGCAGCTGGAGAACTTCTTAGGACAGCTTGCTCCGTCCCCGAGTCAGTAACCTCCCAAGCAGGGACTGCTGACACTGTCCACATGAAGCAGGGCATTACCTAATCTGAGAAGCTCCAATGTAAATACCACAGTTCTTTTCTTTTTCTTCTTCTTTTTTTTTTTTTTTTGAGATGGAGTCTCACTCCATCACCCAGGCTGGAGTACAGTGGTACCATCTTGGCTCCCTGAAACCTTCGCCTCCCAGGTTCAAGTGATTCTCATGCCGTGCCTCAGCTTCCTGAGTAGCTGGGATTATAGACAGGTGCCACCATGCCTGGCTAATTTTTGTATTTTTAGTAGAGATAGGGTTTCACCATGTTGGCCAGTCTGGTTTCAAACTCCTGACCTCAAGTGATCCACCTGCCTCGGCCTCCCAAAGTGCTGGGATTACAGGCTTGAGCCACCACGCAAGGCTGGATTGCCACAGTTCTTATATACTTAAGGCTTACATTACCACTCAGAGTGTCACTCTTAAGAAGAGATATTTACAGATGCCTGCAACCCTCCTGGATTCTAAACCTAATCAGAGCCTGAAAAGTGGTACATGTAAGGTTTCTGAACCTCCATCTCTAGCTTTGTTGTACAGAGAAACCCATCTCTTAATTCAACAGACTGAATGATTCTTCCCTGAAGACACTAAATGACAGAGAAAAGACCCATAGGTACTAACAGTGATGCCTTCAGTCAACCTGTTTATTTCCTCAGAACTGCCTATCAGCATTTCCCCACCCTGCTTCTAAATATGAGTAGAGACCAAGGGTCCCAAGCATTTGAAAATAACCTGTAACAAGAAAGAAACAGAAAAGAACAAATTAAAAAAAGGCAAACCACTGGATACAGTAACAAATCACGGTGCTGAACAAATTGCTACACACATACACATACACACACACACACACACACACACACAATACTCAGGGATGGTTAAAGGATAAAGTTCCTATGTCAATAAAACAAACACAGGGTTTCCTTTTTTTTTTTTCCTTTTTTTCTTTTTTTGAGATGGAGTCTCAACTCTGTCGCCAGGCTAGAATGCAGGGGCATGATCTTGGCTCGCTGCAGTCTCCACCTCCTAGGTTCAAGCAATTCCCCTGCCTCAACCTCCAGAGTAGCTGGGATTACAGGCACCCCCTACCACGCCTGGCTAATTTTTGTATTTTAGTAGAGACTGGATTTCACCATGTAGGCCAGGATGGTCTTGATCTCCTGACCTCGTGATACATCCGCCTCAGCCTCCCATAGTGCTGGGATTACAGGTGTGAGTCACCGCACCCGGCCAAGTTTCCTTTTCTAAAAATAGACCAGAAAAAGTTCTTGAAAGTCAAAAATTATGATAACCAAAATAAAGTCAACGGAATCTCCAATAAACTGGATCAAAAAAAATAGATGTAAGCTGGGTGCAGTGGAATGCCTGTAGTCCCAGCTACTCCAGAGGCCAAAGCAGAAGGATCACTTGAGCCCAAGGAGTTCAAGGCCAGCCTAGAAAATATAGTGAGATCCCATCCTTCAAAAATAAGTTTTAATAGATGGGAAATTAATGGAAAATATAAAACTATAGAGGGGGTTCTGGGTATGGTGGTTCATGCTTACAATCCTAGCACTTTGGGAGAGCAAGGCAGGTGGATCACTTGAGCCCAGGAGTTCAAGGCCAGCCTGGGTCAATATGACAAAATCCTGTCTCTACAAAAACAAAAAAATTAGCCAGGCATGGTGGCACATGCCTATGGTACCATCTATTCAGGAGGCTGAGGTGGGAGGATCCCTTAAGCACGGGAGCCAGAGGTTGCAGTGAGCTGAGATCATGCCACTCCACTACACTCCAGCCTGGGTGATGGCATAAGACTCTATCTCAAAAATAAAAAATTAAAAAATTAAAAACTATAGGCGATCAAGCAAGAAGGTGTAATGATATCAAGAAAGACGGAGCAGAGGTAATGGAGAGGAAGAAAATATCAAAGAAAGAATTCAAAATTTTTTCAAGAACTAAGTAGATGAGACTTCAGATTTTAAAAACTCATCAAGCATGCAGCACAATAAATTTTAGAAGCATATCAACTCGAAACTTCAGAACAACCATGACAAAGAAATTACCCTGAGATTCCAGAAAGACAGTTTACATGCAATGGATCAGAAATCAGAACCTGCAATACTAGATGCTGAAAGATAAGAAGTCTACATCCAGCCAAATTAACCTGCAATACTAGATGCTGAAAGATAAGAAGTCTACATCCAGCTGTTGTCCTGGACCGAGCATAGAAATTAACACCAAGACAAAAGTATGCCAGATTGCAGGGTCATTTATTATGCCAGCAACCACAGAGGACTCACGTCTCTCCAACCTGTGGCGTCGAAAGGAGGGTGCCAAGAGTTTTTATACCCGAAAAACCACCTTGGGAGTGGGGGTGAGGAGCAGGGATGGGGATGAAAAGGCTTCAGACATTCTGAGGGCTAGTGGATTCTGTAAATCACCTCCTGGGTGGAGACGAGGGCTCCAGATATTCCAAGGGCCAGGGGACTCTTGTCATTCCATTTGTTACTTAAGTGTTTTACAGAAGTCAAGATAAACATTTGTTTACACATTATCTGGGTAAGGTGGAAATCACAGACCTTAGTTACTTATTACAAGTCACAGGGGCCAAGATGGCATTAGTTTGGGCTGCTTAGTCTGGCAATTGCTGGTAAGCAAAGGCTAGCAATTCTGGCAGTTACTGATAAGAAAAGGTAAGCAGCTTTACATAGTGGCTAGTTTGCAGAGCAAACTGGCAGTTTTATTTACAGTAGCCAAGTCTAGCAGTTATTGTGAGAATGGGGCAGCCGTTATAACTTATTTTAAAAAACAGCTTTTTCTTTTATAAAATGATGTTGTTCAGGCCCTAACTTTAGTCCAGCTACAGCACAATATCACACAGCCAAATTATCAGTCAAGAGACATGACATTTTCACACATGCAAAGACTAAAAATACAAAGAAAAGAAATTCCTTCCAATATTTCTTTTTTCTTT
>NW_016107372.1:7526840-7552465 GCF_001604975.1 Cebus imitator | reverse complement strand
AGAGTCTTGCTCTGTCGCCCAGGCTGGAGTGCAGCGGCACCATCTCAGCTCACTACAACCTCTGCTTCCCTGGGTTCTAGCGAATCTCCTGCCTCAGCCTCCTGAGTAGCTGGGATAACAGGCCAGGCGCCCGTCACCACACCCAGATAATTTGTATTTTTAGTACAGATAGGGTTTCATCATGTTGGCCAAGTTGGTCTGGAACTCCTGACCTCAAGAGATCTGCCTGCTTTGGCTTCTTCACATGCCGGGATTACAGACATGAGTCACCGCACCTGGCCTGCCTCGATTATTTCTTAAGAAGCCACCAGTGGATATACCTCAGTAAATGAGGGAGGAAATGCAAGAAAGAATTGGGTATGTTCTCCAGGGAACAGAGAATCCAACAACATGGTGATTTAAAAAAGAAAATCCAGAGTGATAGCCACACGCCAGGCCAAGAAAGCCACCATTCCAGATGGAAGAGCAAGAGAAAGAGTATGTGTGTGCATATGCGTGTGTTAAGGTGGGGGCAGGGTGAACAAAAGAGAAGTAAGTGCTCAATTGCCTTAACAGGAAGTCAATAATGAATGGAAACCACAATATAAGTAGATTATTTAGAAATACCGAGGTAAAGGACAAAAGAAAAGGCTGTGATTATTGAAAGCAATTGCCCCTGGGAGAAGAACTTGGCAAAGGAGGTTACTGTTTTTATTACAGATTATTTAACTTTGAGTTTAAATGCATATCTATTTAGAGAAAAACGTTAAAAGTTTTTTTTTTTTTTTTTGTTTTTTTTGAGTCAAAGTCTGGCTCTGTCACCCAGGCGTGAATGCAGCAGAACAATCTCAGCTCACTGCAACTTCTGCCTCCCAGGTTCCAGCGATTCTCCTGCCTCGGCTTCCTGAGTAGCTGGGATTACAGGCTCATGCCACCATGCCTGGCTAATTTTTGTATTTTTGGTAGAGATGGGGTTTCACCATGTTGGCCAGGCTGGTCTCAAACTCCTAGCCTCAAGTGATCCGCCTGCCTCGGCCTCCCATAATGCTGGGATTACAGGCACCACACCCAGTCAAAAGTAATTTTTTAAATAATAAATAAGAAGTGATGGAGTGTCTACATTTGATAGTGATATTAAAAGCATATTCTGGGATGTCATTATCCCCTCTTCTTCCCCATGTGAAATGCAAAATGCATGTAAATACAAAAGTTTAGAGGGAAACTCATAAGTATATTGTTGTCTTAAACTAGCCGTTATGTGCTATCATTTAATTTTTTTGTTGTTGTTAAGACAGGGTCTCACTCTGTCACCGAGGCTGGAGTGCAGTGGCACCATCTCAGCTCACTGGAACCTCCTTCTCCCAGGTTCAAGCAATTCTCATGCCTCATCCTCCCTAGTAGCTGGGATTACAGGCATGTGCCACCATGCCCAGCTAGTTTTTGTGTTTTTAGTAGAGATGAGATTTTGCCATTTTGACCAGGCTGATCTCAAATTCCTGACCTCAAGTGGTCTGCCTGTCTCAACCTCCCAAAGTGCTGAGATTACAGGTATGAGCCACTATACCCAGCCATCATTTGATTTTACCAGTTATTTTCAACCTCTACGGATTCATAGAATAAGATGTCATTAGTCTACTGGCCTGTGGGTGGGGTAATACACTTTAATATATGTCCTGAAAGATAGTATATATTTATGGTATAAAATGTGATTTTTATACATATACATTATAAAGTGAGTACCAAAATCAAGCTAATTATCATATCCATCACCTCACTTAGTTAAAATCTGTGTGGGTATTGTGACAACATTCAAGATCTACCAAAATTCAAATAATCACAATAAGAAATGATAAGAGGGATATCATCCCTGACCCCACAGAAATACAACTAACCATCAGAGAATACAAAAACACCTCTATGCAAACAAACTAGAAAATCTAGAAGAGATGGGTAAATTCCTGGACACATACACACTTTCAAGACTGAACAAGGAAGAAATTGAATCCCTGAATAGACTAATAACTTGTTCTGAAGTTGAGACAGTAACAAACAGTCCACCACCCAAAAAAAGATCAGGATCAGATGGAGTCACAGCTGAATGCTACCAGAGGTACAAAGAAGAGCTGGCTACAGTAACCAAAACAGCATGGTACTGGTATAAGAACAGATACATCAACCATGGAACTGAATAGAAAACTCAGAAATAAGACAGCACAACTACAACCATCTGATCTTCAACAAACCTGAAAAAAATAAGCAATGGGGAAAGGATTCCCTATTTATTAAATGGTGCTGGGAGAACTGACGCTAGCCATATGCAGATTGAAACTGGGCTCCTTCCTTATACCGTATAAAAAAATTAACTCAAGATGGACTAAAAACTTAAATGTAAAACCCAAAACTATAGAAACCCTAGAAGAAAAGCTAGGCAATAATATTCAGGACATAGTCATGAGCAGATTTCTTGACGAAAATGCCAAAAGCAATTGTAACAAAAGCAAAAATTGACAAATGGGATCTACTTAAACTAAAGAGCTTCTGCACACAAAAGAAACTGTCATCAGAGTAGACAGACATCCTACAGAATGGGAGAAAATTTCTGCAATCTGTTCATCTGACAAAGGTCTGATATTTAGCATCTACAAGGAACTTAAACAAATTTTTTAAAAAAAACATTAAAAAGTGGGCAAAGGACAGGAACAGACACTTGTCAAAAGAAGACATACATGTAGCCAACAAACATGAGAAAGAGCTCAACGCCACTAATTATTAGAGAAAAGCAAATTAAAACTACAATGAGATATCATGTCACACCAGTCAGAATGGCCATTACTAAGAAGTCAAAAACCAACAGATGCTGATGAGGTTATGAAGAAAAAGGAACACTTTTACACTGTTGGTAGGCATGTAAATTAGTTCAATCACTGTGGAAGACAGTGTTGCAATCCCTCAAACACCTACAGGGAGAAATACCATTTGACCCAACAACTCCATTACTGGATATATACCCAAAGGAATATATATCATTCTATTATAAAGATACATGGCTGTGTACATTCATTGCGGCAGTATTCACAATAGCAAAGACATGGAATCAACCTAACTGCCCATCAATGATAGACTGGATTAAGAAAATATGGTACATACACAACATGGAATACTATGCAGCCATAAAAAGTAATGACATTATGTCCTTTGCAGGGGCATAGATGGAGCTGGAAGCCATTATCCTCAGCAAACTAATGCAGGAACAGGAAACCAAATACTGCATGTTGTCACTTATAAGTGGGAATTGAATGATGAGATCACATGGACACATGGGGGAAACAATGCATATTGGGGCCTTTTGGGGAGTGGGGGTAGGAGGAGGGAGAGCATCAGGAAGAATAACTAAGGAGGGAGAGGAAGAATAGTTAATGGATGCTGAGCACCAGGAAGAATAGCTAATAGGTGATGGGATGATCTGTGCAGCGCAAGTGTATAATACATTATGATTAGTTATAGTCACCAAGATGTACATTAAATCCCCAGAACCCTTCAACCTAACTAAAACTTTGTACCCTTTGACCAACATCTCTCCTTTTCCCACCACCACCTAATACATTTTGTTTGTATTAGGGGGAAAGGGGCTTCACCATGTTGGCCAGGCTGGTTTTGAACTCCTGACCTCAGGTGATCCGCCTGCCTTGGCCTCCCAAAGTGCTGGGATTGCAGATGTGAGCTACCACACCCAGCCTACAATTTTTAAAGAGAAAGGATTGATAGTTTTTGCTGATTCTGTATTTATTCTTTGTATTTTAGTAATTTACTACATATGATCCTCAGTTGTCACCTTTATATTAAAGAAGTTTCACCTCTTGAGTTTTTTTCCTACCATAGGTTTCTTAGTTCCCTTATCATTTTGCATTTTTGTTTCTGAATCATGTTTAACACCATTTCTTGTTCATAATGGGGACTCACATATTGGTGAAACTGTTAAATTTTGAGAAATAACAAATAGCCCTCTATTCATATTCTCGGTGGAGAACTGCTTTGGCTTTTTTATAGGGGTTAGAAAACACTAACTCCTATAACTAACCCCTCTTACACTAACGCTGTCGCACTACTGCAATCCAGCCTGGGCAACACAGACTCCATCTCAAAAAACTAAAAATAAATTAAAAGTAAAATAAAATAAATTATCCAGAAGTCAGCCCCTCCTATGGTTTTCTTGGGAAAGCCTTCCTTTAAAAAGCTCAGGGTTTTACTGGGTATCAGAAACTTACAACCTGAATTACTTTTCTCCAGATACAATAAACTCAACTAGCACTTGTATTTGCCACATCTTCTGGCAGCTTATCCTGACAGATTTAACAGTTCTCTGGCCAGAAGCATCTAATAGCATCTGCAAACCGAGAGACCCAGCTGCCCTCTTCTTTCTGCTAGATCAATTATAAAAATGTTACACACGACTCGTCTGAGCACTCGTTCCTCCAGGGCTCCATGGTTTACCTTTGTATGTCGGGATGAGCCCTTAAAACAATTATCCTGATGTCCTTACTCTAAGCTCACCCTGAAAGCCACAACATTATCTTTCCCAGGCTATACCCTCTCAACCCTCTCCCTTGCATCTGAACCCCCATCACAGGGGCTTTCTGAAAGTGGAAAGGAGGGATGTCCACTGTTTCTTGACCAGCATGGCATATTCACCTTCTAAAATGGCTCCAGCCAATTCCACTTCCCTCTTCCACAAGCCAAGATGCTTTCTCCTGACAAAGGCCATCTACCGAAGCTTTTCATGATGCCCCTTAGTATAGATTTTACCAGCATGCTCTGGGTAGAAATAAGATTTGCCAGATGAAAGTTCCCCAGATACCTTTTACACATGTTCTTAGAATGAAGATTCACTGACATCTGCCAGTCTTCTAATTCACTGACCCTTTGAAACAAATTTATTACATTCCACAGATTTAAATGTGAGCTTGTTCAAGCTTGTCTCATGCCATCCAGCCAAAATGATATAACTCAATCACTGTTTCAGATTTTGTCCAGTGCCTACTGGACATTTATCACTAGGCCAGGCAGAGGGTGCTGGGAGGCAGTGGAGTAACTTGGTTGTTAAGTGGGAAAATTTTGATAATCAGTAGCTTGAGAGCTTGTATTTAAATGCCGGCTCTGACATTTATGAGCTAAGTGGATGTGAAAATGTTACCTGATCTTTCCAGTCTCCTTATCAACAAAATAGAAAAAACAATGGTAAGGACCAGTGATGGTGTGGGAACAAAATATTACACATCAACCTCTAGAATGTAGAGTACAGCACAGAATGAGCATTCAATAAATGTTTATAATCATCAATAAATTATCCAGGCTGGGCGCAGTGGCTCACGCCTGTAACCCCAGCACTTTGGGTGGCCAAGGCAGGCAGATCACCTGAGTTCAGGAGTTCGAGACCAGCCTGGCAACATGGCAAAACCCCATCTCTACTAAAAATACAAAAATTAGCCAGGCATGGTGGCAGGTAGCTATAATCCCTGCTACCCAGGAGGCTGAGGTGGGAGAATCGCTTGAACCCTGGAGGCAGAGGGTGCAGTGAGCCAAGATCGTACCATTGCACTCCAGCCTGGGCAACACAGAGAGATTCTGTCTCAAAAAAAATTAATTAATAAATATAAAATAAATTATACAGGGGTCAGCCTCTCCCATTTATACTCCCATTTATCTTCATCAAGGCAGGCAAAAACAATCTCTGCTTCCCCGTTCAGAATCATCCCATTACTACCTCATTATTTATTTCACTAATGGTTTCCATGTTCTGATGGAAAGAGCCTCTGACAGCCATTTCACTAGCACCCAGAAGGACATTCTTGGGAAACAACAAACTGTCTGCTGTCCAGCTGACTTACTCTCCTTGTCTCCTCAATCGCCTAGTCTCATCAACCAACTTCCACTTATTATTTGAATAATAAGTTTATCCCAGAAACAGCTGGGATATACTTACAGATGAGTAACCTAGAGTTCCTTTCTTTCTCTTGACCGTTGACCAATGGTCTTCTGATCATGCATTTATTCAAGTTACCTATAAGGTGTTTACTTCAGGGTTTCCCATTTTTTCACTTATGGGTGTATATTTTTCTAGTATTTTTTTTTCCCTTGAGACAGAGTTTCATTCTTATCACCTAGGCTGGAGTGCAATGGTGTGATCTTGGCTCACTGTACCCTCTGCCTCCAGGGTTCAAGTGATTCTCCCACCTCTGCCTCCTGAGTAGCTGGGATTACAGGCGCCCACCACCATGCCCAGCTAACTTTTGTATTTTGGAAGAGACAGGGTTTCACCACATTGACCAGGCTGATCTCGAACTCCTGACCTCAGGCAATCCACACACCTCAGCCTCCCAAAGTGCTAGGATTACAGGCATGAGCCACAGCACCCAGCCCTCTAACATCTTTTTCTGTAATTGATCGGCAGCAGTGGAATTTTGAATTTTGAGTTTTCACTTTCCCTGTTCATTCCTTACTTGCACTGCATCACTCCTCTAAGGTGAATCACTTTCACTCTTTCCCCACCAGTTTCTGCTCGCAGACACAGCACTAGTTAGGGGAGATGAGAAGGCAGGTGTGGCCTGAACCAACTCCTCTCATCTCTGTCTCCAGACCTCATGTCTTCATCTAAGAAATGCAAGAGCAGGGTGACACATCCAAATTCCTTTCACGGGCTGGGCAGAGGCAGGTAACATATTAAATAAGGGTAAAGCTCCAGCATCATACAATAGTGGGTGGAGGAGACAGCAGCAAACTATGAATCAGAAGCTCCAACTAAAGCCGCAGCCACAACTCTGCCATAGTTAAGTGTGGCCAAGAAAAACATGTCAATCCCTATTGCCGAGTCTTCAGAATTTTTTTCCAAAAGCCCGAAATCTGGATGATTAGGTGTAATATTGGGGCTGTCTTAACGTTATCAATTAGTAATCATAAAACCCTGTAGGGCTGGGTGCAGTGGCTCACTCCTGTAATCCCAGCACTTTGGGAGGCCGAGGCAGGCAGATCACAAGGTCAGGAGATCAAGACCATCCTTGTTAATACCATGAAACCCTGCCTCTAAAAGAAAAAATAATAATAATAAAAGAAAAATCTTGTTCAGGCCCGGCATGGTGTCTCACACCTATAATCCCAGCACTTTGGGAGGCTGACATAGGTGGATCACCTGAGGTCAGGAGTTCCAGACCAGCCTGGCCAACATGGCAAAACCCCATCTCTACTAAAAATACAAAAATTAGCCAGGCATGGTGGTGGGCATCTATAATCCCAGCTACCCAGGAGGCTGAAGCAAAAGATTCACTTGAATCCGGGGGGCCGAGGTTACAGTGAGCTGAGGTCATACCTCTTCACTCTAGTCTGGGCAAAAAAGCGACTTGTTTTTTCCATCTCAAAAAGACAAATAAAATAAAACAGAACCTTGTTCAAGCTAAACAAAGCACACTGAGTGTGGATGCGGTCTGCAAGCTCCATTTGGCAGCAGGCCTCACTTGAGGCTGCTGAATCAGATGATGGTTAGAGTCTCTCATTGCGCTAACATTCTACAGCTTTGGTTGGAGAGATTTCTCCTTTCTGTGACTTCCAAGACTACCTATTTGAGGAAGTGGTCCTCTGATCCAAGAACCTTTCTTCCATATATCAGCCTAATATTACTGTCAAATCCATTCTGAAATCAAAGTCTCTCATTTACATATATGCATCAAATTTTATAGGTTTCCACCCCCATCAAGATTTCTAGCTCAGGTTTCTGTTTCTCTGATAAAGGAGAAGAAAATTTGTATGAAAATTTTAAATCTACACAATCTCAGAATGTCATTTATGGCCTGCTGTCAATCTCAGAATCTCTGGTAGATCTGTCATGTCAGCCTTTTTTCTGAAATAAAATGTTGAAAAGACATTGACCAACATATTTCGATTCTTTTCCTAATCCTTGCACACCATCTGGTGGCAGAACGAGCTACTGTGAAATGCTCAGGTAAGAAGGCAAATTAATCTGAGGGGGTAGAACAGAGCTAGGAAGAACAGGATAAGAGGAACAATAGGAGGAAAAAATGGAATGACACAGAAACAAAATGTTGACATGAATTAAGTCCATGCCAGCTATGAGTAACCTACAGGTTACTCTATGAATTAACTGCTATGAATTAGCAAGTGGCCACTTACGTGAAATGTGAACATTCTCTCTATAAAGAAAATTCCTCATAAATTTCTCTGTCTGTTATCCATCCACCTATATGGCACAGTAACATTTAATGGAAGAAAAGAAGGAAGGAAGGATAGACAGGTAGTTACACTGAAAGGACAGAATAATCTACCTGCTATGAATTGAATGTGTCTCCCAAATTCATATGTTACAGTCCTAACCCCCGCGTAGTTCTGAATTCGAAGTAATTTAGACAGACGTTGCAGCTGGGCGCAGTGGCTCACGCCTGTAATCCCAGCACTTCGGGAGGCTGATGCAGGCGGATCACCTGAGGTCAGGAGTTCAAGCCTGGCCAACATGGTGAAGCCCCATCTCTATGAAAAAGCTGGGTGGGGTGGTGCACACCTGTAATCTCAGCTACTCAGAAGGCTGAGACAGGAGAATCACTTGAACCCGGGAGGCGCCATTGCACTCCAGCCTGGGCAACAAGAGCAAAACTCTGTCTCAAAAAAAAAAAAAAAAGAGAGAGAGTATGTGAGAAAAAAATAGACATTGCAGTTGTAACTAGTTAAGATGAGGTCATATGAGAGTAGGGTGGGCCCCTAGTTCATTGTCACTGGTGGACTCCTTAAAAAGGGAAATTTGGGCCCAGATACAAGCATACACACAAACACACAAACAAAGCGAGAACACCATGTGAAGATGAAGGCAGAGATTGGGGTAATGCAACAGAAACAAAGGTGCACCAAAGACTGCCCTTAAACCACTGGAAGCCAGGAGAACGGCATGGAACCCATTCTCTCTCAGAGGTCTTAAAAGAAGCCATTCTTGCTGGGCTTCTAGCCTCCAGAACTAGGAGATGACAAATGTCAGTTGCTTAGGCCACACAGCTCATGGTACTTCGTTACGGCAGCTTAGCAAACTAATCCACGGTCTATCTCTGCCCTTGAATTTTATGCCTTTTTATTTTTAATCTCAAAAATAATCACTGTTGTTTTCCATCTTGTTACCAACAATTCAATATTATAAAAGCAGATCATCCACATTCCAAAGATAAAGTCAGCAGATTCCATTCAACTTGGCAAATATTTATTTAGTATCTACCTCAGTGAGGTATTTAAAATGAAATAATAACTCATTCCTAGACTCACAAAATTCTAGCAATAGAAAGGACAATAAAGCTGATTTGGTACAAAACTTCTCATCTTAAAACTGAAGAAATCTTCTCAAGAACATAGATGAAAACAATCTTCAACAAAATGTTAGCAATTCAAATCTAATAATATATAAATAGAGTTATACACCATAACCAAGTGGGATTTATCCCAGGATGCAAAGCTAGATCAGCATTCAAAAATCAATTAATGTATGGTGGGTGTGGTGGCTCACACCTGTAATCCCAGCACTTCCCACAGTGGAGTGAGGGGGGCGGATTACCTGAAGTCAGGAGTTCAAGACCAGCCTGACCAACATGGTGATACCCCATCTCTACTATAAATACAAAAATTAGCCAGGCGTGGTGGCACATGCCTGTAATCCCAGGTACTCAGGAGGCTAAGGCAGAAGAATTGTTTGAACACAGGAGGCAGAGGTTGCAGTGAGCTGAGATCACACCACTGCATTCCAGCCTGGGCAATGGAGTGAGCTTCTGTCTCAAAATCAATCAATCAATTAATTAATTAATTAATGTAGGCCAGCCCATGAGAGGTTAACTCTTCAAGCTCCCTCTGCCCCATCTAATACCAAGGGTTTCTGTGACAATCATAAAAATAAGCAGGAGAGGCCAAAAGGCCTAGACTTACAGAGATTAAGATAGAAGAAATAAAAATCCAATGAAAACAATAATGATACTAGTACTCAGTCACTCTGCATCACTAGTATTACATATGTCACAGAAGTGACAATAAAATAGGTAGAAAAAGCTCTAACAAAGTTTTTGAACTGTCAACATTTTGCAGATAGCAAAAGATATGAGGCCACCTAACTAGTTTAGCTTGATCAAACATGGATCCCTATCTCTTCCTAGAGAGCAATGAGGAATTTGAACTTAGAAAAGACTGCTTGGATATTCTGGGTCTGGAATGTTATTAGGAGGTCCTTTGAGATTTAAGATAACTAAACAGATATTATATGGCAGGGAAATCCCTGTTTCTAAGAGAAATGAGATGGGAGGATGGCAAGGAAGGAGGGGAGAAAGTTACAGCCATTGTCTACTGGGCTTTGCTCCTTATTGAGAAAGTATCCAGTTTTACTTTTTTTTTTTTTTTTTTTTTTTTTGGAGACAGAGTCTCATCGTATTGCCCAGGCTGGAGTGCAATGGTGCAATCTCAGCTCACTTAAAACCTCTGCCTCCTGGGTTCAAGTGATTCTCCTGCCTCAGCCTGAGTAGCTGAGATTACAGGTGTCTGCCACCATGCCTGGCTAATTCTTTTGTATTTTTAGTAGAGGCGCAGTTTCACCATGTTGACCAGGCTGGTCTCGAACTCCTGACCTCAGGTGATCCATCTACCTTGGTCTCCCAAAGTACTGTGATTACAAGTGTGAGCTACTCCACCTGGCCAATGGCTCTTAAACAACTTTAATAAATCGCCACACAAATCCCAACTGCAGCAAAGCCAAGCTGTTTCAATAGGGTACTTTGCTTTCATTTACTCTGAAACATTTTGGATCACATTGTGAAAAAAATTGTTGCCAGTTTTATCAGTGGTTTCAGGAAGGGGCATTTCTTCTGGAGTTTTGATTCTACTCCATGGTTCACAGTTCTCAAAAAATGTAACTTCCTGGAAACCAAATAGTCTGGAAATATTATTTGAACAATCAAGCATTTTTTGTAGTGAAACTGCAATAAATCTATATCCTGGGCTACATAAATCAACATATGGTAGAACCAAAGTAAGATGGTTTTTCCATTATTACAATTAACTTATGTTAAAATCTGAACATTTCTAGCAATCAAAATTTCAGTATGATTGATAGTACAGACCAACCTTTTTCTATGACTGCTGAAACCCTGTTGAAAGCAATTTTAAATTTTTATGATGTTATCAAATGGAAACAAACACATATATTCTACCAACAACCAAGTAAGGAGTGTTATTTTTCTTCTTGTAAACTATTGCTACTCAATGAAGGCAATCCACCCCAACTCCAAGACCTTTCATATTCAAGCATGTCATAAATTAATTCACTTATAAATTCACTCTTTCAGAAAGTTAAGGCTTCATTCAAACTCAAATACCGCAAATTAAGTTTTTAACTCATATGGAAGATGAGTCAAGAGGAACTAAAATGGTATGCAAAATGCTATCAGTAAGGATTTTAATGTTCCAATTTCATGGCACAATTTTGGTGTTACTAAATGTTACTACTCAAAATTCCATATGTAATTGCTTTTTGCTTCATGCAACAACTCATTGGTTTTTTCCTAACAGCATAACACTTAGGATAGTGGTAAAGGTGATGTACTCAAAGAAAATTGTTCTTAAAAGTCCCAGGATGGCTGGTCATGTATTGCCTTTGTGATGAAAATTGTTTGCCTAAGTTTAGAAAATAATGTGGGAAATGTGAAGCCACTAAAACAAGGCAGAGGAACTATAAAGATGAAAGTATCAATTCCAAAAGGTACTTAATAATGAGTACAACCTTCCTGACCTTTGAAAGGTAAGTGGACAGCACAAAGGTAAGGTACAAGGATGTCTTTATTCAAACTTAAGTAGGATGTTGAATTACACAATACACTACCTTGCATCTCTGATTTCAGTCTGAAGAATCACCTTTGCCAAAGAAAAAAATGGATGTGATGAATGTCGGGTAAAGCTACACATGTGAACCTCCCAATTGATGACTAGTTTTGTGCTCTTAAATTTAGATCCTACCCCTGGCTCCAGCAAGATAAGCCACCAGCCAGGCAGTAGCTGAGCACAGATCCCACACCCTCCAAATGAGCAGCTACAGATCTGTGCTGCCAACCTGGGAGTATGCTCATTAATTAACTTCACAATGCACCTTCAAGTAAGCACTCTTGCTTTGCCAATGCCAGAATTCCCTTTCTTCTAGTTTTTCAGGTCATTGATTCCAAATTACAGGAGGATAGAAAAGATGAGGATAAGCCCAGTATGGTGGTTCATGCCTGTAATCCCAGCACCTTGGGAGGCTGAGAAGGGAGGATCACTTGAACTCAGGAGTTCAAGACCAACCTGGGCAACATAGTGAGACTCTTTTAAAAACTTTTTTTAAAAAATTGGCCAGCCCTGGTGGCACATCCCTATAATGCCAGTTACCTGGGAGTCTAAGGTGGGAGGATGGCTTGATTCCAGGAGGCAGAGGCTACAGTGGCATGGAGGTTGCAGTGAGCCATGTTTGTGCTACTGCACTCCAGCCTGAGTGACAGAGACTGCCTTCAAAAAAAAAAAAAAAAAAAATTTTCCAGAAACTACTAGAATCTTCTAGACCAAAGGAAAGGAAGGAGAGTTTTTTTTCCAGTAAGAATATTAATGGTAAAATCTGCAAATCATGTTTGTGTGTCCAGCTTAAATATCTACATTTAGTTAAAGACTTAATTTTGTAGCAGTGTACAGGGAATTGGCAGATCTGGTTCTAGTTAGTTGAAAACCACCTTAAATTAACAATAGAAATAATTTAGACTTAAAACTGACATGTATAACAACTGTGAGTCAAATAAAAAGAACCTGTAAGAAAATATTTATAGAGAAACAACAGCAGAAATGAAGTTGCCTCAGAATGACACAGCAAAAAAAAAGGCAGCATTAGGCAGAAGACTTGAAAACTTGTCAGCAGGCTTAGGAAGAATGAAATAGTGACTACTGCAGCTTTAACATATGTCATGAGCTGGGCGTGTTGGCTCACACCTGTAATCCCAGCACTTTGGGAGGCCGAGGCAGGTAGATCACCTGAGGTCAGGAGTTTGAGACCAGCTTGGCCAACGTGGTGAAACCCTGCCTCTACTAAAAAAAAATTTAAAAAAAAAATTTAAAAAAAAAAAAATATATATATATATATATAAGTTAGCTGGGCATGGTAGTGGGCACCTGTTATCCCAGCTACTCGGGAAGCTGAGGCAGGAGAATCGCTTGAACCCAGGAGGCAGAAATTGCAGTGAGCTGAGATCTCACTATTACACTCCAGCCTGGGTAACAAGAGTGAAACTCTTGTCTCAAAAAAAAAAAAAAGTTATGTAAAATTTCCTGAATTACTTCTGAAGATTATGTTTTCTGCCTTTACATTTATAACACACAATGCTACACCTCTGATATCAAGACAAAATTTAGTCTCAAAACTTATTCTGCTAAATCATCTACTAGATACTTTATATGTTTACCCAACACCATTCTAATTTACTTTAACAAATATATGCTAAAGCCTCATTATAGTTCAGAACTATGTCTAACTTCTTATACATCTTAAACAACGTGTTTTGAAATAGCTGGCATTTCTTGAAGGCTTATCCTCAAAATGCTTTGTTTTGAAGTTTCAGCGAGTTCAGTTATTTTTTTCCTTTTCCTTTATTTTTTTACCCATGTATTATATGTAATTTTTTCAAAACTTTTGCAAATTGTCATTATTCTGAGGTTAAATTTGAACATGTTCTGTGCCTTCACTAGGCCGAGTATACCTACTATTCCTAACACTAATTGTTAGTGGAGAAACCTCCATTTCTAACACTAATTGGGCAAGTGCAGAAGCAAAAATGTCACAGGAGTTGGCACTCTGCTAAGTAAACGTTTCACCAAATTACAAAGAGAAAGAGAACCGAAAAGAACATCAGACTCTCAGCTTCTAGAAAAATAAAAACAAACTTGTGTCAAACACTAGAAAAACTGCATACCTCTCTGGGAGGCAGCCTTGTCAAGTCAAAAAGAAACCAGACAAGCTCCAGTGGAGTAGATGACTATGTTTTCATTGCTGAAAGCATCAAACCCAAATAACACCTCCTGGAAATCACGTCAGGAAATGCAAAATGGATGCCATGTGAAAGTAATGGTCGCATTACCCTTTTTGACATAAACAAAGGATTCTTTTTATGTCATTTTAGCTGTATATGATATAAACTAGATTCTCCTTTTACTTACTGACAGAGATTACCTTTATACTTTCAATATTTATAGTATGTACACATTCTTATATATAAAAACATGTGTGTGTGTGTGTGTGTGTGTGAGAGAGAGAGAGAGACAGAGAGAGAGAGAGAGAGAGAAACTGAGATCATAAAGTTTCTTTTTGGGGTCCCAATTATTTCAGCTTTGTTCATATTTACTTTTACAACATCTTAAGAAGAAAATTAATAGAATAAACAATATTACAATAGCTTTTCCAGAGCATAATTATAGGTGGCATTTTTTACATTTCTGGGTTTTTCTAAATTTTCTACAATAATTATGCATTACTGTCATAATTTAAGTAATGATTGCTAGAGAAATACAAAATAGGCTGGGCACAGTGGCTAACCTCTACAGTCCCACACTTTGAGAGGCCAAGGCGGGAGGATTGCTTGAGCCCAGGAGTTTTAAATCAGCCTGGGCAACATGGTGAAACCCCATCTCAACTAAAAATACAAAAATTTAGATGGGCATGGTGATGCAGACCTATAGTCCCAGCTACTCGGGAGGCTGAAGCAGGAAAATCACTTGAGCCTGGGAGATAGACATTGCAGTGAGCCATGATTATGCCACTGCACTCCAGCCTGGGTGACAGAGCAACACCTTGTCTCAAAAGAGAGAAATGCAGAGAGAAATACAAAATACAGTAGCTACTCCAATACAGGAAGGGAAGCACTGGGCTTTCTGGAATGCTGGACAGCTAGAAATAGATATTATTCAGGGACACTGCCTCAATACTCCCCACTCAATAAAATACAGCTTTGTTGATATTGGGTTTGGGTCAAGAAAGAGCCCAGTATTTGTAAACATTCTCTTAATCAGAGTGACAAGGTTTGGATCTGTGTCCCCACTCAAATCTCATGTTCAGCTGAAATCCCCAGTGTTGGAGGTGGTGCCTGGTAGAAGGTGATTGAATCCTGGGGGCTGAGCTCTCTTAAATGAGTTAGCATCATCCCCCAAGTGCCGTTCTTGTGACAGTGAGGGAGGGAGTTATCTTGAGATGTGGTTGTTTTAAAAGTGTGTGGAACCTCCCCCCACTTGTTCCTGCTTCCCCAGGTAAGATGCCTGGTTCTCCGCTTGCCTTACCATGATTGTAAGTTTCCTGAGACCTCCCTAGAAGCCGAGCATGCTTCCTGCACAGCCTGCAGAACCATGAGCCAATTAAACCTCTTTTCTTTATAAATTACCTAGTCTCCAGGAATTTCTCTTTTTTGGAGACAAGGTCTCACTCTGTCACCCAGGCAGTGACACAGGTGTGATGCAGTGGTGCAATCTTTGCTCACAGCAACTTCCTCCACCTCCCCAATTCAAGTGGTCCTCCCACCTCAGCCTCCTGAGTAGCTGAGACTTCAGCCACAGACCACCACCCCCAGCTAATTTTTGTATCTTTTGTAGAGATGAGGTTTCCCCATGTTGCCCAAGCTGTGGAGTATTTCTTTACAGCAGTACAAAAAATGGATTTATACAAACAGTGAATGGAGCTGATATAAGTTCTTCCTAAATAGTGAAGGAAGGCCCCAGAGCAGAAGGAGGTGACATGGTCAGCATTGAGCTTCAAGGTTCAAAAAGAACTGAATCCCATCTTACTCAACAACATCATTGGCAGCCATGAGGCAACATGAACCCGACAGGCCCAGGGAAGCCAGGCTGCAGAGTGCTGCCTTTCTTCTCTGGGTGGGCCCCTCCCTCTGACAAGCTAATTGATGGAAATCGAATCCAGTGCTACATGTTAGGGTGAAGATGGTCTTTTTTTGGTCAATCCATAAATTACCTGAAACACTGCAGAAAAAGGACTCCAATCACTTTTATGTTAGAAAGTTGCAGAATATATAATTCCAATTTTAAATGACCTGTCTTTTCATGAAGGAAGAACTAAACAGACCCCTAATTTTTAATACTCTGTGACATAATGATTAGAACACACTGGACTAATGCACTAGAAAACAAACTAGCAACTAAATTTCCTTATAAGTACTTATTTCCTTATAAATTCTCAGTTTCCTTCAAAATACTCAACATTTTGTTTTTCAATAAAATTTAACAGCCTTGGCTGGGCACAGTAGCTCACAAGTATAATTCCAGCACTTTGGGAGGCCAAGGCAGGTGGATCGCTTGAGCCCAGGAGTTTAAGACCAGCCTGGGCAACATGGAGAAACCTCATCTCTACAAAATTAGCTGGGCGTGGTGGCACAGGCCTGTGGCCCCAGCTACTGGGGAGGTTGAGGCAGGAGGAGCACTTGAACCCAGGAGGTTGAGGCTGCAGTGAGCTGTTTGTGCCACTGCACTCCAGCCTGGATGACACAGGGAGACCTCATCTCAAAAACAAAATAAAAATGGACAGGCTGGGGAAGTTGGAGGAGACCACATTAAGAACATTTATAACAATTTCTGCAACCATTGCTGCCTTACAATCTCTTATGCAACAGCCAGATTTGTCTTTGGTCAGGCAGGGAAGGTCACTCTTCTGCTCAAAATCTCTCCAGGGAAAAGCCAAATCCTCACCATGGCCTGCAAAGTCATATTCAACATGCCCCTTCATGACCTCTGACATCATCTACTCTTCCCTCACTCACCAGACCACAGGGCCTTTGCACCAGCTATGCCTTCTGCTCAGAACAATTCCCCCAGATATCTCATGGGTCCTTCCCTTACCTCCATTGAATCTGTTCAAAACCCTGCTTCTGGCTGGGCACAGTGGCTCATGCCTGTAATCCTAGCACTTTGGGAGGCCAAGGCGGGCAGATCACTTGAAGTCAGGTGTTCGAGACCAGCCTGACCAACATGGTGAAACCCCAACTCTACTCAAAATGCAAAAAATAGCCAAGTATGGTGGCTCAGGCCTGTAATCCCAGCTACTTGGGAGGCTGAGGCTGGAGAATCACTTGAACCCAGGAGGTGGAAGTTGAAGCAGTGAGCCAAGATCACATCAGTCACTGCACTCCAGCCTGGGCAACCAAGCAAGACTCCGTCTCAAAAAAATAAAACAAAAAAATCTCACTTCTGACGTAGTAAAGCCTACCCTGAACAACCTGTATAAAATGTACCCTCACCACGACTATTTTACTTTTTATGTATTGCCATTATTCTACACTCTACACAATAGGAGCTCCATGGGGCAATGATTTTTGTATCTCACAGTTCTGGGAGACGCCTCTACTCAAAGTTACATGGCTTATTAAACTGTTGAATCAGGACAAGAATCTGGGGATCCTGACCTCAAATACAGTTGTCTTTTGACAAAAGCAAAACACGGCTGAGTCACTGAAAATTTAGACTAAATGCCTTAATATATGATGGGAGAAAATAAAATGACACCTGACCCCATGCCCACCCCGTCTCTCTTTTGTAATTTTCTTTCTCTTGTTTTGAGACAGGGTCTCCATCTGTCACCCAGGCTGGAGTGCAGAGGCACAATCACAGCTCACTGTAGCCTCAACCTCCTGGGCTCAAGTGATCCTCCCACCTCAGCCTCCCAAGTAGCTGGGACCACAGGCATGTGCCACCATGCCAGGCTAATGTTTGTATTTTTTGTAGAGACATGGTTTTGCCATGTTCCTCAGGCTGGTCTTAAACTCCTGAACTCAAGCAGTCCACTCACCTTGGCCTCCCAAAGTGCTGGCATTACAGGTGTGAGCCTCAGTGCCCAGCCATGTAATCTAATTTTCTAAACACATTACTCTTCAGTTTGCATCTGGCCCAGGGACGCAGTACAATTTCCTTTCTTGAAACAACACACAAAAGTCTACACACCTAAATGCAAAGATGTGCTGTTCCTCTTAAAAACAAAAAATACAGGCTGGGTGTGGTGGCTCATGCCTGTAATCCAAGCACTTTGGGAGGCCAAGGCAGGCAGATCACCTGAGGTCAGGGGTTCGAGACCAGCCTAACCAACATGGAGAAACCCAATCTCTACTAAAAATACAAAGAAAGTAGCCAGGCATGGTAGCAGGCACCTGTAGTCCCAGCTACTTGGGAGGCTGAGGCAGGAAAATCACTGGAACCCAGGGAGTGGAGGTTGCAGTGAGTCAAGATTGTGTCACTGTATTCCAACCTGGGCAACAGAGCGAGACCCTGGCTCGAAAGAAAAAAGAAATCTCTATTAAGCCCTTCCTTTGCCCATTTTCTCATCAGGTTGTTTTGGGCCCCATTTTTAACATCTCCATCTAATACAACTGTCGATGTTGGGGGCATTCTGATTCAACGGCTATTTGGGACTGGGGAGTTGTATTTATGTCTTGGGGACTCTTGAACGGGGACTCTCGAACACACACTGTAGAAAACAGAACATGTGATTTGGTAGATTTTATGTATCCTGTAAGTGTTTTAAGGCCTGCTTATTATCTGCCTGTTTACTATTGAGCTGATAAAATAATAGCCACAGGAACAGTTAGGCACAGTAGCATAAAATGTGGTCAAAGCCCAGATTTTGCCAAGAACCGTTCTACGTGTTTATGTAAGTTGACCAGCATCTCCAGAGAGATGATGTTAGATTATTTCCAAGGTTCAACTTTATCTGAGGCTAGACCTTTATCCATGAGGCAATGATAATCATATATTCTTTAAAATACTGGAATCCAGAGAGGGGTTCTCAGGTCAGCAGTCACAAAGCATTTAACATACTTCTCAGAAGCCAAATATTATAGAATACAAATATCACGTTTACCCACCTAAGTCTTCTTCCACTTATGCATGCAGGCATGTGAGCCTTTTTTTTTTTTTTT
Source organism: Cebus imitator (assembly GCF_001604975.1). Taxonomy (NCBI): domain Eukaryota; kingdom Metazoa; phylum Chordata; class Mammalia; order Primates; family Cebidae; genus Cebus; species Cebus imitator. Next base: position 7,533,491 of record NW_016107372.1, on the reverse strand, counting down.
TTTTTTTTTTTTTTTTTTGAAATGGTGTCTTGCTCTGTTGCCCAGGCTGGAGTGCTACTGCACAATCTCAGCTTACTGCAACCTCCGCCTCCTGAGTTTAAGTGATTCTCCTGTTTCAGCCTCCCGAGTAGCTGGAACTACAGGCACATGCCACCACGCCTGGCTCATTTTTGTATTTCTAGTGGAGACGGGGCTTTGCCGTGTTGGCCAGGATGGTCTCAAACTCCTGATTTGCCCGCCTCGGACTCCCAAAGTGTGGGATTACAGGTATGAGCCACCGTGCCCAGCCAGCATGTGAGCCTTTATAAAATGTCAGAGCAGGCCAAGCGCGGTGGCTCACGCCTCTAATCTCAGCATTTTGAGAGGCTGAGGTGGCAGATTACAAGGTCAAGAGATCGAGACCATCCTGGCTAACACTGTGAAACCCTGTCTCTGCTAAAAATACAAAAAATTAGCCAGGCGTGGTGGCACACACCAGTAGTCCCAGCTACTTGGGAGGCTGTGGCAGGAGAATCACTCGAACCCGGGAGGCGGAGGTTGCAGTGAGCCGAGATCGTACTACTGCCCTCCAGCCCAGGCCACAGAGTAAGACTCCATCTCAAAAAAAAAAAAAAAAAAAAAAAAAAGTCAGAGCAGTAAATTTTGGTTCCCTTTCCAATCTCTTGCTCCTGGAGAAGTAGCTTTTATATTTCGGGGATTTTTTTCTAAGCAAGGAAACTCTAGTTCTGAAAAATAAAACTTAATTATGAAGAGTAAAATGTAAGATTTGAGCTACTCCGGTTTAAGAAAGTTTGGAAGGTATTCATGTTATCCCAGCCTTCCAGAGTGCTGGGAGTGAGCCACCGTGCCCAGCCCATACATGCCATTTTGAAACCTCAGTGAGCAATTTTCCTATGACTTTCAAAGTGTGCCTTTTGAAATTTATGCCTACAGATGGTGGACAGTTTCTCCATGCTGTCCGCTCATGGGTCTTTATAAAGTCTGGCCTGAAAAACCATTGCCTTCAAGAGCCATATCCCTCCTGTTCCGTAGTAGAGGGAGAGAGAAGGAATAAAATCAGGAACGTGCAGTAACGTTAAAAAAGTGAGTAAGGAACTTAAAATTGTCAATAAAAACAATCAAAAATCTCTTTTCTTCTATTACTGTTTCATATATGCCATTTTATGAGGGTTTTTGTTTGTTTTTTCTTTAATTTGAGATAGAGTCCTCCTTTGCTGCCCAGGCTGGAATGAGGTGGCATGATCTCAGCTCACTGCAGCCTCCACCTCCCAGACTCAAGTGATTTTCCTGCCTCAGCCTCCCAAGTAGCTAAGATTACAGACGTGTACCACCACACCGGCTTTTGTATTTTACAATAATTTTTGTATTTTCAGTAGAGATGAGTTTTTGCCATGTTGGCCAGGTTGGTCTCGAACTCCTGACCTCAAGTGACCTACCCCACTCAGTCTCCCAAACTGCTGGGATTACAAGAGTGAGCCACCGTCCCCGGCCCATGTATGCCACTTTGAAACCTCAGTGAGGAATTTTCCTTTGACTTTCAAGGTGTGCCTTTTGAAATTTACGCCTAGAGATGGTGGACAGCTTCTCTGTGCCATCCGCTCATGAGCCTTAATTGCCTGTATGAGCCAAAGAATAAGAGAGTCAATAGATCAAGATCTTGGGGAAGGAATGAAGAGTATAACAACTATTAATTTACTACTATTGGACATTATTTGGAATATCATTTACTACATGTCAGATCTTGTAGTATTTTACCTCACTTAATCCCCATATATGAGGAGGATAATAATTATTTTCCATTTTCTAAAATGTAGTAGCAGAGGCTCAGAGAGGTTAAATAATTCGCCCAAGGTCACACAGCTGTGAGTCGTAGAACTGGGCTTGGAAGCCAGGCAGGCTGGCAGCAGATCCCCAACTCTGAATATTTTTGCCAACTATAGCCCTGTTTGGAGAACATAGCTGAGCTAAATATGCTCTGAAACAGCCCCTATATCCCTTCATAAGATATTTCCTAAAAGTTAGACGCCAATGTATGGGATAGCAAAGACAAACAAATCATCCTCAGAATGGAAAGTAGCTCTTTGAGTGAGAGGGGTGAGAAGGGAGTGGCAGCCCTCTCATCCACAAAGGGTCCAACACAGAATCATGGCCTTATTTAGGCTGTTACAGAGAAACGTTCTTTGTACATCAATAAACGCATGTCCTATTCCCAGTCCAAGCTGCTGGCAGTCACAATGAGTGGGCTCATGCATCTTCATACATCCTTAAAACATTCTGCAGAAGGCAAAAATGAAAGGACCCAGTATTTTATAAATGACACATTCATTAACTTGTTAAGCACAAGGCTTTCAAATGTGCCGCAATATTTATAACCCTGTTTCCACACTATCTTCATTTTTTCACATACCAGTGGCTTCAGAAGATGGAAGTGGCCGGAACTTTCCAACCCTGGGAAGTCCTGACCTTCTCTGACTCTGGGAGAAAGACTTCACTAAGGAAGAGAAAAAACAGTAAGAAGAAGCCTCAGTGGATACAGCTGGCGTCACTAGGTATCTCACACTCTGTTGTTTTCTGTGTTAACAATGGGAAGTGGCCGCTCTTTGCCTTTTATGTCTGTTCTGTTCCCACCTAGTTCATAGCTGGCAGCCTCAGCAGAGACCATGTCCACCATATGAAATTTAATAAAGTGGCAAAAATGACCAGGAGTTGGCCTTTCTGCTCATCAGGCATCACCTAATTCTGAAATCAAATATACTTGAAAGGTAGCATTTAAACTCTCTCTGGCCCTCCAGAACAAAGTATCAGGGACATGAACATGTGGCTAGATTTCCAAAGAGTCTAACAAACTTCACAAACAAAATTCTCACTGGTCACATCAACATCCACTATTTACAAAACATTCTCATTGCAAATATAGAAACTCTTAGTTACACTTCAATCAAAATGAGGTTTGTATATTAAACTAAAAAAATATGACAGGAGTTCTAAGACTACACAGGAGATTTTAGGCTGACAATAAGAACTAAGAATTTCTTTCTTTCTTTCTCTCTCTCTCTCTCTCTCTTTCTTTCTTTCTTTCTATTTTATTTGAAACAGGGTCTTACTCGGTCACCCAGGCTGGTATATGGTGGCACGATCACAGCTCACTGCAGCCTTAACCTCCTGGGCTCAGGAGATCCTCCTGCCTTAGCCTCCCGAGTAGCTGGGACCATAGGTACACACTACCACTCCTGGCTAATTTTTTTATTTGTAGAGAGCAGGGGTCTCACTATGTTGCCAGGCTGGTCTTGAACTCCTGGGCTCAAGTGATTTTCCTGCCTTGGCCTCCCAAAGTGCTGGGATTATAGGCATGAGCCAGTGCACCTGGCCCCAATCTTTATTTTAAATAAATGTGATTTAGTATTTGCTTTGACTTTCAATTCATTTTACCAACGGGGTGATAGAGTTAGCAAAGCAATACCACGGTTCTGAAAATAAATGTCAATGTGCCATAAATCATGTTGGAAAAATCTTGAGTACTTTTTGCTATCACACTAAGAGCATAGTAATAAGTTCTTCTTGCTTGGCAAATTTTAGCCATGGGTTGTAGTCTATGACACATCTTTCAGAGGCAGAGTTTGAAGGAGCTAATGCTGGCAGAAACCAACCAGCGTTGATTTTGGATGCAATCCAAGGAAAATAGAAAGATCAGGTTAATTAATTCCAGTCAGCCCTAAGTAATGATTCTTTAGGGTCTGACCCAGCTCTCCAAATAGCAATCACTTTCCCTCCCAAGTTTATGAGCCACCTTCAGATTCCTGAGGACCATGGTACTAACTAACCTAAAATGAATGCATGCATAGATCTGTAACGCCAACCAAACTTGTGAACCCTGAAAACCTAAGGTACTGGGTCCTAGCTTCCTAATAAATAGAAAAGTGTTTTCATTCCACAGCAAATAATCCAAGCGCCTAAACTCTTCTTATGCGTACACTACTCGGTATTCCATAGAATACAATACAGTTTTTAAGTCCTCACTTAACTTCAGCAATAGGTTCTTGAAAACCACAACTTAAGCAAAACAACATACTACGTAACGGAACTAGTTTTACCATATGCTAATTGACATAAACAAGAATCAAGGCCAGGCAGTGGCTCAGACCTCTAATTCTAGCACTACGGGTGCCAAGGCAGGCAGACGGCTTGAGCCCAGGAGTTCAAGACCAGCCTGGGCAACACAGTGAAACTGCATCTGTACAAAAAATACAAGAGGGACGGTGGGGGGTGGGGAGCTGGGGAGAGATAGCATGGGGAGAGATGCCAGATGTAGGTGATGGGGAGGAAGGCAGCACATCACACTGCCACGTGTGTACCTATGCAACAATCTTGCATGTTCTTCACATGTACCCCAAACCTAAAATGCAATAAAATAAATTAAAAAAAAAATAGCCGGGTGCGGTGGCTCATGCCTTTAATCCCAGCACTTTGAGAGGCTGAGGTGGGCGGATCATGAGGTCAGGAGAGCGAGACCATCCTGGCCAACATGGTGAAACCCTGTCTCTACCAAAATACAAAAAATTAGCCAGGCGTGGTGGCACGCCCCTATAATCCCAGCTATTCAGGAGGCTGAGGCAGGGGAATCACTTGAACCTGGGAGGTGGAGGTTGCAGTGAGCCGAGATCATGCCACTGCACTCCAGCCTGGTGATAGATCAAGATTCCATCTCAAAAAAATTAAAAAGTAAAGAAAAAAAAATTGCCAGGTGCAATGGCTCACGCCTATAATCCCAGCACTTTGGGAGGCTGAGGCAGGCAGATCATGAGGTCAGGAGTTCGAGACCAGTCTGGCCAACATAGTGAAACCCCATCTCTACTAAAAATACAAAAAAATTAGCCAGGTGTGGTGGTGGGCGCCTATAATCCCAGCTACTCGGGAAGCTGAGGCAGGAGAATTGCTTGAACCTGGGAGGTGGAGGTTGCAGTGAGCCAAATTCGCACAACTGCACTCCAGCCTAGGTGACAGTGTGAGACTCCATCTCAAAAAAAAAAAAAAAAAAAAAAAAAAAAAATAGCTGGGTATGGTGGCATATGCCTGTAGTCCCAGCAGCTGAGGTGGGAGGGTCACTTGAGCCTGGGAGGCTGAGGCTGCAGTGAGCCGTGATCATGCCACTGTGCCCCAGCCTGGACAATAGAGCAAGACGTCTTTAAAAAAGAGTCAAGTTCCTTTTTTCAAGTTCCTGTGGCATACAGCATGTCATTTTGCTTAAAGACACAGTTTCTAAGAACCTATCAAGAGCATTAAGTGAGGACTTACTGTACTACTTTATCACCAGTTGGGTTAATTGGTTAAATGAGGAATGCAATATAATTTATCTGATGATGAACCTCTATGGCAGATAGTGGGTGATTATTCCTTCCTTCCCCATGCTTCTGAAAAAAACTACTTTAACTGGTCATTTTTCAAAAACAAATGAAGAAATCAAATGGTCTTTTTAAGCAAAGCCAGGTTTCCAGTCTGTGAACACACAGCTTTGCTAAGAGAAGCATGAAATGTGAGTAGCCACAAACCATAAGTCACATGAACAAACAGCAAGGAACAGATAGCAAGTATTCACAGACCATGGATAGGGTCCCATAATACCTATGTCAATGACTGAGCTCAAAGGCTAATAAGTGACAGACAGAGATTCTAATAAGATCCATCTAACTCTAAAGCCTGAGGTCTTCCCAGCATTCATGCCTCAATCCTCCCCACAATCAAAGGCCATTTTCACATATGTTCAGTGTCCATATGTGGACACTGCTGGTTACCAACATGAGGCTTTTGGGTCTATGTTAAATAAATCCTTAACACCAGAGTCAACACACTACAAACTGTTCATAAAAGATGACAGATGGCCGGGCACGGTGGCTCACGCCTATAATCCCAGGACTTTGGGAGGCCGAGGCAGGTAAATCATGAGGTCAAAAGATCAAGACCATCCTGGCCAACATGGTGAAACTCCGTCTCTACTAAAAATACAAAAATTAGCCAGCATGGTGGCACGCACCTGTAGTCCCAGCTACTCAGGAAGCTGAGGCAGAAGAATCGCTTGAACCCAGGATGCGGGGAAGCTGCAGTGAGCCGAGGCTGTGCCACTGCACTCCGGCCTGGGCAACAGAGTGAGACTCTCAAAAAAAAAGGAAAAAAAAAGATGACAGATAATCCCCATAACTTGGCAATTAAAATAGCCCAGTCCAGGTGCAGTAGCTCATGCGTATAGTCCCAGAACTTTGGGAGGCCAAGGTGGGCGGATCACTTGAGGTCAAGAGTTCGAGACCAGCCTAGCCACCACGTTGAAACGCCATCTTTACTAAAAATACAGACATCAGCCGGGCATGGTGGTGCACACCCATAATCCCAGCTACTCGGGAGGCTGAGGCAGGAGAACTTCTTGAGCCTGGAAGACAGACATTGCAGTGAGCCAAGCTAATACCACCATACTCCAGCCTGGACAATAAGTGAGAATCCATCTCAAAAAAATAAAATAAAATAGCCTGTAGGTAATAAAATGAGCCCTCTGTATGAGAGGTGGTCCAGTCAACATGAACATAGCATAGTGTTAGTCAGACATGGCTGGAATGACACCAAAAGTCAACCTGTCTTCAGGGTCTGCCTGAAGAAAGATGTGTT
>NW_016107372.1:7525030-7526530 GCF_001604975.1 Cebus imitator | reverse complement strand
TTTGCCTCCCAGGTTCAAGCGATTCTCCTGCCTCAGCCTCCCAAGTAGCTGGGACTACAGGTGTGTACCACCACACCCAGCTAATTTTTGTATTTTTAGTAGAGACGGGGTTGCACCATTGTGGTCAGGATGGTCTCAATCTCCTGGCCTCATGATCCATACACCTCAGCCTCCCAAAGTGCTGGGATTACAGGCAAGCCACTGCACCCAAGCTGGCCTATTGACTCTTACTACTCTGAATCTAGGCTCTCCCAATAAATTTTCTGATCATCATCTAACTTCCCAGGGGACTTTTTTCCAAAAGACACAAATACAATGACCAAATAATAAGAACACGGTATTCTACATGACAATTATACTCACCAGTAAAACTGACCCACTGCACGGCAGGCACGATGCTGGACACTTTTACATACATTACATTGTTTAATCCACAAATCCAGGCAATGTGTCACATTGAAGACAAAAAACATTAAGTTGTTGACAGTTGACAGACTTTCCCAGAATTATTGAAATATAAGTGGCAGGGTAGGTCTCAAATGCAGCTTGGATTCTATACCTCTATAAAAAGTGTCCAGCTGGGCACGATCATTTGCACCTGTTATCCCAGCACTCTTGGAGGCCAAAGTAAGTGGATTTCTTAAGCTTACGAATTTGAGACCAGCCTGAGCAACCTGGTGAAATCCAGTCTCTACTAAAAATACAAAAAGAAGCTGGGCATCGTGGTGTGCACCTGTAGTCCCAGCTACTTGGGAAGCTGAGATAGAAGAATCGCTTGAGTTCAGAAGGCAGAGGTTGTAGTGAGCCAAGATTGAGCCACTGCACTCCAGCCTGGGTGACAGAGAGTGAGACTCCATCTCAAAAAATAAAATAAAATAAAATAAAAAAGAAAGGAAATGTCCAAGGTCCCAAGATAATCTGGAAGGAAAAGGAGTGTCTATAGGAATCCTGCAAGCATATGAAAAATTCTGGAATTATAAGCTATGCTCTTGGGAAAAGACCCAGAAATGTTAGCAATTTTTTTTTTTTTTTATGGCATCTTGCTCTGTCACCCAGGCAGGAGTGCAGTGGTGCAATCTCAACTCACTGCAACCTCCACCTCCCTGGTTCAAGGTATTCTCCTGCCTTAGCCTCCTGAGTAGCTGGGATTACAGGTGCATGCCACCACACCAGCTAATTTTTGTATTTTTAGCAGAGACGGAGTCTCACTATATTGACCAGGCTGGTCTCGAACTCCTGACCTCAAGTGATCTGACTGCCTTGGCCTCCCACTGCACCAGGCCAAATTTTCAAAGTTGTTCCTATGCCAGAAACCTTTAAGGACCACTGGCTGCTTTAAAGAGGGCATCACTTAATGATCACAGATTTAAGCTTCAGGCATGAGGAAAAAATTTAATACTATTTTAATTGCAGGGCTAATTACCTGATACTGAACCAGTCTTCATGCTCAAATCCCACTACATATTTTTTCAGGGCCTTTTTTTTTTTTTTTTTTTTTTT
>NW_016107372.1:7513847-7524985 GCF_001604975.1 Cebus imitator | reverse complement strand
CTGGAGTGCAATGGCGCGATCTCGGCTCACCGCAACCTCCGTCTCCTGGGTTCAGACAATTCTCCTGCCTCAGCCTCCTGAGTAGCTGGGATTACAGACATGCGCCACCATGCCCAGCTAATGTTTTGTATTTTTAGTAAAGACGGGGTTTCACCATGTTGACCAGGATGGTCTCGATCTCTTGACCTTTCAGGGCCTTTTGCTACTCTTACAAATGTGACTGAGGGTGAGCAGTGAAATAAATACAGGTATTGATCGACTTACCACCTATGCAACTTACGACCATTCGACTTTACGACCACAATCGCTAGCCACGACTGCTCCACGTCTGGCAGCGCAAACGTTGCCCAGCTGGGGATACAACAGTGTGGACCAGCTTCTGGCAGCACTACCATCTCCACGTGCACCATTTCAACTGTACATATAGCCTACTCGACTTACGACCAAATCATGTTACGACCGGTCCGCGGTCGTAAGTCGAACACTAGCTGTATGGCGTTTTTTCTCTACTTGATGGCCTCCATCTCCCTTCATGAAGGTAGTACAGTGAGTGCCAGGGCCACACCCAACCCTGGCCTGTTTTGGTGTCACAGCAATCAGCCATGTGCAGAGGGACTTAACATCTTCGATTTTAAATACTTGCTTTTTGGTTATTTTTAATCACACCTGCCAAGTAGCCAAATTGCATGAAGCTTTTTTGAGGGAGAATGCAACAGAAATTTTCAGGTCCCTTTTGCTGAAAAAAAACTTTTCTTACATCACTCATTAGAGAAAAAGCACATTATTGCTTTTTTTCTATTTGCTCGCTTCTTTCACTTGCCAAATATTTTAATTCATTCTTTTAAAATGCGTAAATCTAACCCAATTTTAGCAATGTGTAGCTACAGAAATAAACTATAAAGTCATCGTCATCCATAAATAACTGGCAATTGGCAATGAAACTGACATTTAATTATGTATCTTTCAAGGGTGAAGATATATAATTAAATGTCAGGTTAATTATATATCCATAAATAATTGCCAGTTATTTATGGATGCCAAAAATACTGCTTCAAGATGCTTTGTGTAAAAAAAAAAAAAAAAAAAAAATATTATGAAAAAAAAAAAAAAAAAAAAAAAAAAAAAAAAAAAAGTCCTATTAGCTTTGTGATTATCTAATTTCACAGTTAATAAAAAAAGAATTTTGCATCATTTTTTTGCTCGAAGTCCTAAATTCTTAGCTTCCATAGTCAAGACCCTAGTACAGAATATAATTCTAAATTATATTATAGAAGCACTTATGTTACAAACACTTGCTGCAAACACAGTGATCACTGCAAAGTTATTTACCTTATATTTTCTGCTTTTTGAACTTCTGCTGATAAAATACAATTACATTCACTGGTTGTAAAAATGAGTTCAGGAAAAATGGGATTTAAAAGCTAGCTATGTTAAAAAAGAAAAAAAAAACCTTAATGTAACACTTGCTAGAAAGATTTTGTGTGGCCTTTAAAATATCAGTGTTTTGACCCTGAAATTGATTTATGTGTAAAAGAGATTGCCAACAATACACATTTTTTTTTCTTTTTTGAGATGGAGTTTTGCTCTCGTTGCCCAGGCTGGAGTGCAATGGCGCGATCTCGGCTCACTACAACCTCCGCCTCCTGGGTTCAAGCAATTCTCCTGCCTCAGCCTCCTGAGTAGCTGGGATTATAGGCATGTGCCATCATGCCCAGCTAATTTTGTATTTTTAGTAGAGACGGAATTTCTCCATGTTGGTCAGGCTGGTCTTGAACTCCCAACCTCTGGTGATCTGCCCACCTCCGCCTCCCAAAGTGCTGGGATTACAGGCATGAGTCACCGTGCCCAGCAATAACAATGCAAATTTTACTTTGCTAAACTAATTGCTCCAAAATTCCTTTCTATAGTGATTTAAAGGCACTTTGATATCAATTTTACTAATAAATCAGACAAATCTCTTCTTTCAAGGAAGATTACTTTTAAAAGGTTTTTTTCTCAGACTGAAAGACATTTATCTTGCAATTGATATAAGACAAAGGTCTTTCTCCCAGTGATTTACACAAGGGATCAGAGTTGAAGTTTTCACATTTAGGTCCATTACGATTTAAAATGTTTTATTCTTAAATATAATTATGGTTTGGATTTTAATCTGCATTGACTGACGTATAGCTATTGAATAAATACTTACTGCCTGAATATTTTTTTTCAAAATGTCCAAGGCAAAGGTGAGTTCAAGTTTTTCTGAGTTGTTCTTAACTCATATATAAGAAAATGAACATAAAACTTCAAACTTCACTTTAATACTTTAAATCAGTAAAATATATATGGGTACATACTATCCTTATCAACTGAAAAAAGTCACAGAAAGGCAAGAATTTAAGTTTAGGTGTTTGTCCCAAGCCCCCCCTATTACTTTGCTCGTATTCTGTATGCCTAGGAAATGGGGATTCGGTGATTCCAAACTAGGGGGTAAAAAAAAATGAACCTTCCTGACAAATGACAAGGAGAAAATTTCCTTTGTGCATCAACATCTTCACCAAATGACTCCACTTTTTCTCAGGGACTAGATTACTGACGTTTTGGGGGTATGTGTGTGTTTACCAAACTCATTCCCATGCACAGCCAAACCAATCTGCTTTGCAAACCCTGAAACACAGGTTGCTAGAACCAGTCACACTGTCCAGCTCCCCTCCCCACTCAATGCCAGAAAACGCTCTCACTAACCCAAGTCTCTAACATCCTTTCAGGACCCTCTCAAAACGTATACTTCCCCCATGCACGGTGACCCTCTCGACCATACCTTCATCCTCCGTGCTCTCGAGAAAAAACCTTCTATTAGGAATGACTTCCAAGTTGCTCTAGGTATGAATGCCCTCCCTCCCTGAAGCAGAAGCATTATCAGTTTTGTTAACTTTATATCTCTAAATAATGTCCCAATTCTGGTAGATATTCAATAAATATATGCCTAGAGCAAAATAGTAGTGCTGTGCTTGTTCTCCACTTGATCTGATTGAAGCCAAAACTGCACTTATGATAGCAGCTAGACATGCAGAGATTCATGAGTAATGCAAGGGGTCCACTGACTGCCACGTGCCAGCTGTGTGTATGGTTGTTGGCCCTTCCAGACAGCAATGGACATGAAAACCCCCACCTTTGAGCCATACCTGCATGAGCCTGGCTCCTGGGCAATAGCAACACAAGGACACATGCTCAACAATTGAGCATCAGGCCAGCCTTGCTTTTGATTCTGACATACTCAGAAAATAATGTATATCATGTTCATAGAGGCATATTATTTTCTTGTAGCTGATAACAGACTGAGAGCAAGAAAGGGCTTTTTATATCTCGGCTGGGCGCGATAGCTCACACCTGAAATCCCAGTACTTTGGGAGGCCAAAGCGGGTAGATCACCTGAGGTCGGGAGTTCAAGACCAGCCTGACCAACATGGAGAAACCCCATCTCTACTAAAAATACAAAATTAGCCGGGCATGGTAGCACATGCCTGTAATCCCAGCTACTCAGGAAGCTGAAGCAGAAGAATCGCTTGAACCCAGGAGGCAAAGGTTGCAGTAAGCCAAGATCGTGCCATTGTACTCCAGCCCTGGCAACAAGAGTGAAACTCTAGCTCAAAAAAAAAAAAAAAAAGACTGTATCTTTTGAAAAAAAAGATTGTATATTTTGACAACTGAGGATAGGCCCCAGAGAAGCTAGATGATGTGGGGAGGTCACAGTTTTCGGCACAGCTGAGTACAGAAACTAAGTCCCCTCATCGTCCAGTCCAAGCAATATGCTTTTCTGCCTTTCCACTGAAGTTTATCTTCAGCTGCTATTAAATCAACTCCTGCCAGGCACAGTGGCTCGCGCCTGTAATCCCAGAACTTTGGGAGGCCAAGATTGGAGTACTGCTTGAGTCTAGGAGTTCTAGACCAACCTGGACAATATAGTGAGAACTTGTTGCTACAAAAAATAGAAAAAAATGAGCTGGGCATGGTGGCACGACCTGTAGTTCCAGCTACTTGGGAGGCTGAGGCAGGAGGATCGCTTGAGCCCAGGCTGTGGTGAGCCATGATCACTCCACTGCACTCCAGCCTGAGTGACACAGTAAGACCCTATCTTAAAAGTAAATAAATAATAAAATAAAATAAACTTCTCTATTACATCAAACTAAAAGCTTCTGCACAACAGAGAAAACAAGCAATAGAGGGAAGACACAACCTATGGAATAGGAGAAAATATTTGCAATCCATAAGTCTAGTAACAGATTAATGTCCAAAATACAAAAGGAACTCAAACAACTCAATAGCAAAAACAAAACTCCAACTGAAAAAAATAGCCAAATAACCTATATAGAAATATCTCAGAAAAAAAGATATACAGATGGCCAACGGGTATACGGAGAAAAAAAGTGCTCAATATCACTAATCATCTGGAAATGCAAATGAAAGGCCAGAGCTAAATATAACCTCACACCTGTTAGAAAGACTACTATCGCCAGGTGTGGTGGCTCACATCTGTAATCCTAGCACTTTGGGAGCCTGAGGCAGGTGGATCATGAGGTCAGGAGATCGAGATCAAGACCATCCTGGCCAACATGGTGAAACCCTGTCTCTACTAAAAATACAAAAAAAATTAGCTGGGCTTGGTGGCATATGCCTGTAGTCCCAGCTACTCAGGAGGCTGAGACAGGAGAATTGCTTGAACCAGAGAGGCAGAGGTTGCAGTGAGCTGAGGTGACACCACTGCACTCCAGCCTAGGCAACAGAGTGAGACTCCATCTCAAAAAAAAAAAAAAAAAAGAAATGCTACTATCAGAAAGATGAAAGATGATCGGTGTTAGCAAGATTGGTTGGAGAAAAGAGACCCTGGTACACTGTTGGTAGGAATGTAAATTAGTATGGCTATTATAGAAAACAGCATCAAGGCCCCCCAAAAATTAAAAATAGAACTCACATATGATCCAGCAATTCCACTACTGAATACGTACCTAAGGGATATGAAATCGGTACATGGAAGAGATACTTGCAATCCCAGGTTCACTGCCGCACTCTTCACAATGACCCAAGATATAGACTCAACCTAACTGTCCATCAATGGATGGATAAAGAAGTTGTGGTATATATATACATGCAATGGAATACTATTTGGCCTTTAAAAAGAAGAAAGTCCTGTCATTTGTGAGAACATGGATGACATTATGTTAAGTGAAATAAGCCAAGCACAGAAAAAGTACCACATGGTCATACTTAAATGTAAAATCTAAGAAAGACAAAGTCTGACCTGAAATAGGCAAACTTAGTGAATATTTATAGAATTCACCACCCCAGGTCTACAGAACATATATTTTTCTCAATATCATATTATACCTATTCTGAAAGTGACTACATAATTGGAAGTAAATCACTCTTTAGCATTTACATAGTATCTCGCAGACTTAAATGAAATATTGGTTGGCTGTTTGTTATTTTCTTCCCTTATTCCTTTCTGTCTCCATTGTTAAGTATAATTATCGGCATAAAAGAGGCTTTTATTACCTATTTTTAGATTGCATTCCAGCCTGGGCAATAGAGCAAGAAACCTGTTCTCTCTCTCCCTTTTACTTTCTCTTGCTTTCTTTTTCAAAAAAAAAAAAAAGAAAGTCTTAGAAGCAGAGGGTAGCATGGTGGCTACCAGGGGCTGGGGGAACAGGGAGTAAATTGAGGAGATACTGGTTGAAGAATACAAACTTTCAGTTAGACAAGAGGAATAAATTCAAACGGTCTATGACAACATGGTAACTATAGTTAACAATGTATTATAGATTTGAAAATTACTAAGAGTTTATTTTATGTGTTCTCATCACACACAAAATTATAAATATGTGAGGCAATACATATGCTAATTAGCTTGATTTAACGATTTTGTAATGTGTATACATATCAAAACATCATGTTATACAGTATAAATGTATACAATTTTTGTCAATTTTTAAAAATAGGTTTAAGGCCGGGCACAGTGGCCCATGCCTGTAATCCCAGCACTTTGGGAGACCAAGGTGGGTGGATCACCTGAAGTCAGGAGGTCAAGACCAGCCTGACCAACATGGAGAAACCCCATCTCTACTAAAAATACAAAATTAGCCAGGTGTGGTGGCGCATGCCTGTAATCCCAGCTACTTGGGGAGGCTGAGGCAGGAGAATCACTTGAACCCGGGAGGCAGAGGTTGCAGTGAGCTAAGATCACACCACTGCACTCCAGACTGGGCAACAAGAGCAAAACTCCGTCTCAAAAAAACATGAATAAAATTAAATTTTGTTTAAATAATAAAAATAAAAATAGATTTAAAAAATAAACTTCCCTGCTCAAAGCACACATTAAAGTGGCAGAGGAAGAGAGCTTGGGGGCAGACATACAGGGGTGTAGAGGGAGATAGTAGGTTTGACATTGCTTTTGTTTTTTTTGAAATGAAATCTTGCACTAGAATGCAGTGATGAAATCATGGCTCACTGCAGCCTCAACTTCCAGGGCTCAATTGATCCTCCCACCTCAGGCTCCTGAGTAGCTGGGACTATAGGGGTGCACCACCACACCCAGGCACCCAGCTAACTTTTACATTTTTTTGGTAGAGACAGGGTTTCGCCATATTGGCCAGGCTGGTCTCAAACTTTTGGGTTCATGCAATCAGCCTGCCTCAGCCTCTTAAAGTGCTGGGATTACAGATGTGAACCACTGGGCAAGACTATAGATGGTTTTGGTTTTGTTTGTTTTGTTTTTTGTTTTGTTTTTTCAGAGTTTTGCTCTTGTTGCCCAGGTTGGTGTGCAATGGTGCAGGCTTGGCTCACTGCAACCTCTGCCTCCTGGGTTCCAGCGATTCTCCTGCCTCAGCCTCCAGAGTAGCTGGGATTACAGGCATGCGCCACCACACCTGACTAATTTTTTGCATTTAGTAGAGATGGGGTTTCACCATGTTGGCCAGGCTGCTCTCCCACTCCTGACCTCAGGTGATCCTCCCGCTTCACCTCCCAAAGTGCTTGGATTACAGGCGTGAGCCACAGCGGCCAGCCTATAGATGGTTTTTTAAAAGATACACAAAAATATCCAAAAAAGGTCCATGAGATAATCCACTCAGAGACAAAAGACATACACAGAGAATCCTAAATACATCTACAATTTCATCTGCATTGCACCTAGTCTGCTAAGAAGGCAAGGAGTCTCCCCCAAATCATGTGGTTGAGTGATGTAAGATGCCTTCTAACTTTGGAAAAGCCACAAGCTACTCTTGACCCTTTTCCCCAAATGCAAAAGGAAAGTGCGTTTTTTATCTGTTTGTTTTGTTTGTTTGCTTGTTTGTTTTGGAGACAGAGTCTTGCTCTGTCACCCAGGCTAGAATACAATGGTGCGATCTTGGCTCAATGCAACTCTGCCTCCCAGGTCCAAGTGATTCTGCTGCCTTAGTCTCCCAAGTGGCTGGGATTACAGGTGCATGCCATCATGCCCAGCTAATTTCTATATTTTTAGTAGAGATGGGGTTTCATCATTTAGCCAGCCTGGTCTCAAACTCATGACCTGAAGTGATCCAGCCGCCTCAACCTCTAAAAATGCTAGGATTGCAGGCGTGAGAGCCACACCCGGCCTAAAAGGAAGATATTAATATTTTTCTAACTCTAACTTTGTTTAGGTTTGTTTTTCAGTTATGTGAAAAATTCTCATGTGATACATGTCACTCCAATAATACTGGATCAATAATTTGTTAACGAAGTTAGCTGGAGAGGCAGAGCTGGGGAGAAACGGTGGAGATGGGAGCATCAATGAGAAAACAGTTCCTCATGGTTTACCTTCACCAAGCTCTCCTCTAGCATTTCTATTTCCTTAATAATTATTCCCTTTCTTTATTCTGCTTACTAACCCCTTCCCTCTCACACACACGTCCAGACACTCATGAACACAGTTTCCTGAAAAGCTGAAGGCAGCGTCATCTCACCCTTCCAGGCTCCGCCCCAGGCCTCTCCCTCCCATCTCCTCCACTGAATTCCTGCAGTGACTATATAATTTGAATGACATACTTCAGAGCTTAATTTTTTACTCCTGTACTAGTCTAGATTTGCTATGCATGTGAAAAATTTTGCCCCAAAACACAAGTATCTTGTAATCAAGAAACAGATCTTATACTTGTGGGTTTTTCTTTCCTATTAATAATAACCTCTGCAGTTAACCCAGATTGCCGGGCATAGTGGCTCACGCCTGTAATCCCAGCACTTTGGAGGGCCACAGTGGGTGGAACACATGAGGTCAGGAGTTTGAGACCAGCCTGGTCAATATGGTGAAACCCCATATCTACTAAAAATGCAAAAATTAATCAGGCATAGTGGTACACACCTGTAATCCCAGCTACTCGAGAAGCTGAGGCATGAGAATCACCTGAACCTGGGAGGCAGAGGTTGCCGTGAGCAGAGATTGCACCACTGCACTCCAGCCTGGGTGACAGAGAGAGACTCCACCTCAAACAAAACAAAACAAAATGAAAATTAGTAACTTGAGACCCTATTCATATTTCATAGATATGTTTTTGTTTTTGTGTTTTTTAAGACAGGATCTTACTCTGTCACCCAGGCTGCAGTGCAGTGGCACAATCTCGGCTCACTGCAACCTCCGCCTTCCCAGTTCAAGCAATCCTCCCACCTCAGCCTCCCAAGTAGCTGCAACTACAGGCGAGTGTCACCAGGCCCGGCTAATTTTGAGACGCTTTTTTTTTTAACTTTATTCAAGAGGCTATGCTTACTATGCTAAACTCTACACGCTGCATGGTAACGACCACTTAATGGTTATTAAGAACTTTCCATTTCTTCCTACTCAACACTCATTACAAATTTATCCCCAGGGCCTTTTAGACGTTGACAAAGATGACTTCAGTTACGTGCAAAATTTGGTAAGAGGTAGGCAATGGTATATCCATCATACCCTTTCAAAGTTTACCACTAACAAACTTCAAGCATGGATCTGAGAGACAAACATGCCTTTTTATACATTCAAATCTTCCCTTCCAGCTGCATTTTTTTTTTTTTAAGACGAAGTCTCACTCTGTCACCCAGGCTGGAGTGCAGTGGCACGATCTTGGCACACTGCAACCTCCACGTCCTGGGTTCAAGCTATTCTCCTGCCTCAGCATCAAGTAGCTGGGATTACAGGCACCCACCTCCATCCCCGGCTAATTTTTATATTTTTAATGGAGACAGGGGGTTCTCCATGTTGGCCAGGCTGGTCTCAAACCCCTGACCTCAGGTAATCTGCCTACCACAGCCTCCAAAGTGCTAGGATTACAGGCGTGTGCCACCGCACCCGACTGATTTTGTGTGTGTGTGTGTGAGACAAAATCTCGTTCTTATCACCCAGGCTGGGGCGTAATGGCACAATCCCGGCTCACTGCAACCTCTGTCTCCTAGGTTAAAGCAATTCTCCTGCCCCAGCCTCCTGAGTAGCTGGGATTACATGCAACCGCCAGCACGCCCAGTTAATTTTTTTGACAGGGTTTTACCATGTTGGTCAGGCTGGTCTCGAAGTCCTGTTCTCAAGTGATCCACCCACCTCGGCATCCCAAAATGCTGGGATACAGGCATGAGCCACCATGCCCGGCCAATTTTTATTTCATCTGTTTAAATAAATTTCTCAGAGAAAAAAAAAAAAAAAAACACTCTGAAGCATTTTCATTAGCTTTTCCCCATTTCTCTTAGAAATAACCCTCGCTAGCATTTATGAAATGTGTTCCAGGTGCCAGGCCCTGCACTGATTGAACCAGGTGTCTTGTTCAATAGGTGATCTCATGAAATGGTATGATCCAAGTAACCGAGATCACAGCGCTCACACAGAGCCTGGGGTCATCCACCTCATTGCATTCTCCTCTCTACCACACAATACCAACACCTTCCTCTAGAGGTGAACACCTGTAGGGAATACCTCCAGATATTCACAAGAAGCTGTGCAAAATACCCTATATGTCAGTAATGGTGCAGTGGCTCATGCCTGTAATCCCAGCACTTTGGGAGGCCGAGGCAGATGGATCACGAGGTCAGGAGTTCGAGATCAACCTGGCCAAGATGGTGAAACCCTTGTCACTACTAAAAATACAAAAAAATTAGCCAAGCATGGTGGTAAGCACCTGTAATCTCAGCTACTCGGAAGGCTGAAGCAGAGAATTACTTGAATGCCGGAGACGGAGGTTGCAGTTAACCAAGATCACACCACTGTACTCCAGCATGGGCAACAGAGCGAGACACCACATCAAAAAAAAAAAAAAAAAAAAAATTAAAAAAAAAAAAAAAAAAAAAAAAAAAAAAAGATACCCTGTATGTCACTTCCATAAGGAACATGTAGGAAAACACATACAGAGATGTCTGAGAGCACGTTCTGTCACTAAGTGGAATCTGACCCTTCTCTTAAAAGAAATGTTAATTTTATGTGTGTCTTTCATAGCTTCACCTGCATAATAACAACTTGTTGCCCTGAGTTTGGGGGAGAAAGGAGAAAAGGGTAAGAGCTGGGGGGCACGCAGCAGATTTTGAAACTTAAGAGCAGAACAGTTCAGTGATCATCTAAATCTGACACCAGATTTGACAGGTCCTTCCTGAGTTTTGCAAGGACGTGACTTCTTAATCTTGCTGGAACATTCAGCTGTCTACCAAATGTGAAAGAGGCCAACCCCAAATGATCTGACAAGTATTTCTGTATTCTGATGGTTCAGTCCTGTGGAGCAATAAGAAATATTATTTTGCCTCATTACCCAAAGTCACTGAAGTGAGAAAGGTGAATAACTTTGTTTTTCCCTCAGCTATTCCTTTTTTTTTTTTTTTTGAGATGGACTCTCACTCTGTCACCGAGGCTGGAGTGCAGTGGCACAATCTCGGCTTACTGCAACCTCCGCCTCCTGGGTTCCAGCGATTCTCTTGCCTCAACCTCTGGAGCAGCTGGGATTACAGGCACACCACTACAGCTGGCTAATTTTTTTGTATTTTTAGTAGAGATGGGGTTTCACCATGTTGGCCAGGCTGGTCTCAAACTCCCGACCTCAGGTGATCCACCCACCTTGGTCTCCCAAAGTGGGAGACCATGCCTGGCCCCTCTCAGCTATTTTTAATTCTCTCTTTTTTCTTTTCTTTTTTTTTTTTTT
>NW_016107372.1:7476135-7513828 GCF_001604975.1 Cebus imitator | reverse complement strand
TTTATCAATGGAGTCCTTTAGAGGTTAGACTTTTTTGTAAGACAGAGTCTCACCCCATTGCCCAGGCTGGAGTGCAACGGCGTGAGCTCACTACAACCTCTGTCTCCCAGGTCCAAGGGATTCTCCTGCCTCAGCCTCTGGAGTAGCTGGGATTACGAGCACACACCACCACACCCGGCTAGTTAATTCTCATACAGAAGTCACACAATCAGGAATCTTTAAAGTAGATAGGTAGGTGAGCAGATAGATGATGATGATGATGATGATGAAGACAGACGGACAGACAGACAGATGAGCTTTTTTGTGTGTCTATATGCTTTAATGAGGCTATTTCTGTTTCCATCTCAATTCCAGACACACTCAAGCTTAAGGAGTTACAAAGTACAGGAAAAACCAAGACAGTTTAGTTGGAGGAGTAATAGATACAATATTTTTAAGAGTCATATTTCACATAATTTAAAGCATAGTACATGCAAATAGGAAAAACTGAGTGTTTGAAAAGCATACTACTCTTAGGCCACACTTGGTGGCTCACGCCTATAATCCCAGCACTTTGAGAAGCTGAAGGAGGCAAATTACTTGAGTCCAGGAGTTCGAGACCAATCTGGGCAACATGGCGAGACCCTGTCTCTACAGAAAATACAAAAATTATCTGGGCATGATGGCATGCACCTGAAGTCCCAGCTACTAGGGAGGCTGAGATGGGAGGATTGCTTAAGCCCAAGTTAAGGCTACAGTGAGCCGTGACTGCGCCATTGTACTCCAACCTGAGTGACAGAGCGAGACCCTGTCTCAAAACTCACACACAGGCGCGCACACACACACACACACACACACACACACACACAGAGTGAATCTTTTTACCACATCAGATGCCTAGAGTCCTTGCCCAAAAACAACATCCTTGTATATCCTCTTGAAGTTTTCAGTTTGTTTATAGACATATCTGCCTCCTTATTTTACACAAATGGAGAAAAAATGTACAGAATCAGACCAGGCCCTGTGGCTCATGCCTGTAATACCAGCATTTTGGGAGGCCGAGCCAGGTGGATCACCTGAGGTCAGGAGTTCAAGACCAACCTGGTCAACATGGTGAAACCTCACCTCTACCAAAAATACAAAAATTAGCAAGGTGTGGTGGCACATACCTGTAATACCAGCTACTTGGGAAACTGAGACAGGAGAATCACTTGAACCTGGAAGGAGGAGATTGCAGCGAGCCAAGATCATGCCACTGGTCTCCAGCCTGGGCAACAGAGTGAGACTCTGTCTCAAAATAAAAGAATGTACAGGATCTAAGCTAACAAATTATATCACACCCAGATGAACAGGGCGAACACAGGAGGGGCTGGGGAAGCCCTTACATCTGCATCCAGGGTTCACCACAGGGGTAAGGCCAAGGGCAATTCCTTCAGCAGGATCACCAATCAGAAACCTGGAAGATAGATATGGCTTCAGAACCCTCTGGCTGGTGGGAACCAGCTCTGGAAGTAGCCAACAGCTGGCTGAGCTAGCTGGAGGAATGGCTGGACCTCCCCGGCCCAGGCAGGGCCTGACGCAGCCACCAAGGCCAACACTGCCCCTACTCCAAGTGCCACAGCTGGGTCACCACATGACCCAACTGCAACTGCCCAGGAAGTAAAAGTGAGATGACTCAAGAATGCTTAATATTAAATTCTTCTCCTGTGTGGCTGATTCAAAATATTTACAGAGTTTAGAGAACCCCTCACCAATAATGTGAGCTCCATGCAAGCAGGGGGCATCTGGCTCGTTCAACGCAATCTCTGAGGCCTAGACCCAGGGCTGGTTTCTGTGGACACAGGGTCATTACATAGAGGAGCCCTGCATTTAAAAGGACCCAAAACTTGGTTTAATGGTCTGCTGTCATTGTCCTGAAATTCCCAATAAACTTTGAACAAGGGACCCTGCATTTTCATTTTGCACTGGGCATCACAAATTATGTAGCCAGTACTGCTTGTCATGGGACAGGCATCCAGTTTATTTGTCCAATATACCTGTGAATGAATTAGTGGAAGCTGCCTTAGAAAATGGGTCAGTAAGAGCCAGGTGTAGTGGCTCACACCTGTAATCCTAGCACTTTGGGAGACCAAGGCGGGCGGATCACCTGAGATTGGGAGTTCAAGACCAGACTTACCAACATGGAGAAACCCCATCTCTACTAAAAATACAAAAAAAAAATAGCTGGGCGTGGTGGCACATGCCTGTAATCCCAGCTACGCGGGAGGGTAAGGCAGGAAAATCACTTGAACCTGGGAGGGGGAGATTGGGTTAAGCCAAGATCTTGTCATTGCACTCTGTAATTCCAGTACTTTGGGAGGCCGAGGTGGGCAGGTCACCTGAGGTCAGTAGTTCGAGGTGGGCCTGGCCAACATGGCGAAACCTTGTCTGTACTAAAAATATAAAAATTAGTCAGCCATGGTGACTGGGAGGCAGAGGTTGCAGTGAACCAAGATCACGCCATTGCACTCCAGTTTAACCAACAGAGTAAGACTCCATCTCAAAAAAATTAAGTAAATAAATAATAAAATTAAAAATTCTCATTCTGAACTGCTCCAAGGATGAGTCGTGTTTATCCCTTGACAACACCTGTCTACAAGGATGAATACACAGAAGGTACGGGTACCCCAGTTTGCAAACCATCGCTTCGCCCCTCATGTTTGAAATACCCAGTAGGGAAGGAAGTCTCCTGTAGCATTTCAGTGTCCACTGAGCTTCGACCCACACCAACCATTTCTTACCAGCCCAGAAATCCTGTTAGGGAAGATCCAAAGAGGACATTAAATACTGAATGCCTTGTGCCCTTATTCTTTACTAAATGTACTTTACTAGGTCCATGCCCCATTGAGCTGAAAGACTAATGAGGGATCATATTTTTCCCCAGGCAGTTTCAGAAGCTACTGAGAGGGAGCAGTTTCAGAGCCCAGCAACGCCTGTAGGAAAGTTCTTAGAAGTGTGATTTTGGCAAAGTTTATTTATTTATTTATTTTTTGAAATGGAGTTTCGCTCTTGTTGACCAGGCTGGGGTGTAATGGTGCAATCTCAGCTCATCACAACCTCCACTTTCTGGGTTCAAGCTATTCTCTTGCCTCAGCCTCCCGAGTAGCTGGGATTACAGGCATGCACCACCATGCCCTGCTCATTTTTGTATTTTTAGTAGAGACAGGGTTTCACCATGTTGGCCAGGCTGGTCTCAAACTCCTGACCTCAGGTGATCTGCCCGCCCCAGCCTCCCAAAGTGCTAGGATTACAGGCGTGAGCCACTGTGCCCAACCGACAAAGACTTTTTAAAAGCCAGTTTCCTCATGGTGATTGATAGCACCATGTTGCACAGGCTGGTCTCAAACTTCCAAACTCAAGCAATCCAGACAACTTGGCCTCCCAAAATGTTACGATTACAGGTGTGAGCCACAATGCCCGGTCAAAAACAGTTCCTTCGTCAGGGTGCTGGCTGGATAGTTTCATATGCCACTGAGAGAATTTAGGGGCGTATGTCTCTGATATCTGTGTACATTCTTTTATAACATAGGTTATGGGGGAGTTTCAAATGGTTTAAAGGGAGATTTCCTGGATACTTCAGGTTAAACAGAGAAAGCACTGGGGAAGAACAAGATACTCCAGAAAGAGAGACTCTGAGGACTCTGAGAGAGACAAAGGCAGGCCCCATGGAAGAAATGAATCACAGAACCACAGCGAAGCTTCAGGTCTCTGGAAGAACCACTGGTTATCACAGCAATGAAACAATATTAAAAGAGTAATTCATGAAGACCTGGAGAAGTACTTACTCTGGAGATTATTAAAGGTGCTGTGTGTGTGTGTGTGTGTGTGTGTGTGTGTGTGTGTGTGTTGGAAATGGAGGTAGTTTTATCATTATGTCTTTGTTCATAATGAAATAATTCACAGGACCCAAAACGGCAGACATTGCCAACACAGTTCAGCAAATACACAGTTCAAGCTGCTTCCTTGAACCTCTTGTCAGCAAAACGCCACACAAAAGTTACCAGCAGTTGACAGTATTTACCACAAAAAAAAAAAAAAAAGTGATAAAAACTCAGAAGTAACAATCCTGGTGAGGAGAAAATACAAGTTTTCTTGTATTTTCTAGTGTTTTGGGGAGACTCGTGAGAAGGGCCAGTTGGAGGTGAGCCCTCTTGTGACAATTAAACACCACAAAGGGTCATTTCTCCCCCGATCCCAAACCCCTCGACCTCACACTAACTGCTGGTCTAGACCACGTCTTGGAGGAGGAAAGCACTAATCAGTGTAATAGGCCAGTTCACCCTCAAACTGCAACTTAAACTGCCAAAATCATTACATGCTTGTTACAATTCATTCAAGCCTCAGACCGTAAAATTGATATAGAGGGGAATGGCGGCGTGGCAGGACCTACAGGTTCATAGTTCGGTTTTTCCACGCTTACCCTCCACAACTCTATGAGATTACAATGAATAAAGGGATTTGTTTTTTTAGAAGGGTGTACTCTTACTATTTCAAACTTAAATATATTCTGAATAAGAAATGGCTTTCCAGGCCTGGGCGTAGTGGCTCACGCCTATAATCCCAGCGCTTTTTTATTTTTATTTTTTGAGATGGAGTCTACCTCTGTCACCCAGGCTGGAGTGCAGTGGCGCCATCTCTGCTCACTGCAACCTCCACCTTCTGGGTTCAAGCAATTCTCCTGCCTCAGCCTCCTGAGTAGCTGGGATTACAGGCACACATCACCACGCCTGGCTGATTTTTTGTGCATAGTTTTAGTAGAGACAGAGTTTCATCGTGTTGGTCAGGCTGGTCTCGAACCCCTGACCTCTTAATCTGCCCACCTGAGCCTCCCAAAGTGCTGGGATTACAGGTGTAAGCCACCATGCCAGGCCCCCTATAAGCTTTTTCAAGTGCACTAGGCTCAACCCATGGGATTTCAGAAGCACAATAGCCCTAACACTGTTTTCCAAGGTAAAGATTGCTAAAAGGTGAGATGGAGAAGTATACAATTGATTCGAACAGTGTCCTCCAGATACAAACACAGTCCCAACATGCACCAGATATGAAATCTCTGTGCCAGAAACCAAGGTCACTGGCACCATGGAATCAAGAACCATTTTCTGTATGTAAAGTACTAGGTGCCTAGATCTGCCAGTAAGTATCTGCCAGTTTCCTAGCATAAGAATCAGCAAAAGTCAGGGATGACACAGCAGGAAAGACAGGGCGTTACACAGTGAGCCTTAACGAAGATCTCAGAGCTGCCGGGCACTAGCGAGGGCCACTTATTCTTTCTTACGACTTGAAGGTAATAAGAGGGGAGAGGAGATGGTTACTGAGCACTTACAACGGCAAAGCTGCTTGAAGCACCGAAGCACCTTCACATGCATTCACTCATGGTACCTGTTTAACTCCATGACAGTGATTATGAAATGTTTTGGATGGCTTTACACTCTTTTGAGATGGAGTTTTGCTCTTGTTGCCCAAGCTGGAGTGCAATGGTGCAATATTGTCTCACCACAGCCTCCACCTCCGGGGTTCAAGTGATTCTCCTGCCTCAGCCTCCTGAGTAGCTGGGATTACAGACATGCACCCCCAAGCCCAGCCAATTTTGTATTTTTAGTAGGGAAGGGGTTTCACAATGTTGGTCAGGCTGGTCTTGAACTCCCAATCTTGGGTGATCCACCTGTCAGTCCCAAAGACCTTTTTGTTTATGTGGGTTATATCCACTGATATTTACTCTATTTGAATTTAAAATGGATAAGATAGATATTAATATATTTTAAAACAATACAGCTTGGGCAACATAGTGAGGCTCCATTTCTTTCTTTTTTTTTTTTTTTGCCAGAGTCTCGCTCAATCGGGAAGCTGGAGTGTAGTGGTGCAATCTCAGCTCACTGTAACCTCCACCTCCCAGTTCAAGTGATTCTCCTGCCTCAGATTCCCAAGTAGCTGGGACTACAGGTATGCATCATTGCACCTAGCTAATTTTTGTGTTTTTACTAGAGATGAGGTTTCTCCATGTTGGCCAGGATGGTCTCGATCTCTTGACCTTGTGATCCACCTGCCTTGGCCTCCCAAAGTGCTGGGATTACAGGTGTGAGCCACCACGCCTGGCCTGCAAGGCTCCATTTCTACAAAAAATAAAAAATTCCATGGGCCCACTTGTTCACGCCTATAATCTCAGCACTTTGGGGGGACAAAGTGGAAAGATTGCATGAGTTCAGGAGTTCAAGACCAGCCAGGGCAACAAAGTAAGGCCTCATTTCTCCAAAACTCAAAAAATTACCTGGGTGTGATGGCACACACCTGTGCTCCCAGCTACATGAAAGGCCGAGGTAGGAGGATACCTTGAGTAAGCTGAGGCTGCAGTGAGCCATGCTTATGCCACTGCACTCTCCCCTGGGTGATAGAACAAGTCTTATCTCAAAAAAATTAAAATACAAAATTAGCTGGACATGGTGGCACTTGCCTATAGTCCCAGCTACTTGGGAAACTGGGGGAGAAGGATTACTGGAGCCCAGGAGGTTGAAGCTACTGTGAGCCGTGATCTCGCCACTGCACTCAGGTTGGATGACACAGAGACTCTGTCTCAAAATAAATAAATAAATAAAAATTTAAAAATAGTAAACCTACAACACATTAAACTTAACATTTTTATGACCAATAACCATATTTTCCAAAGCAAAATAAAAGAAAAATTGGTGAAAATCATGGCAGTGTTTTACAGTTTTGCAAATCTCCTAATATCTGGGCTTATCAAAGACAGTTGGACCTTCCTATCTGCATCTGTGTTCAATCTGCTGTGCTATCTTATCTTATGTAGACCGAAGAAAACGTCACTGTAGCCTTGTGAGAATGAGGATGAAATGGGGAAATTAATATCTTAGTATTAGTATAAAAATAGTTTTGACCTTGCAAACCTCCACTAAAAGTCTTGGGGACTCCTGGGGGTACACAGGCCACACTCAGAACCTCTGCCTTATGAGTTAGGAACCATTATCTCCATTTTCCAAATAGGGAAACTGAGACAGAGAGATCAAGGAATTGTCCAAGGCCATACTGCTGGAATAGCTCAGAGCAGATAAAGTGCAATGAGCATAACAGACTTAACCTCACTTGTTTGTTGCAAGGATTGAGCGAGATCATGAGTGAAAAGAGCTGGGCATCCTGCTTGCCTTATCACAAGTGCCCAATAACATTAATGTTTCCCGTTTGGCAAAAGCTCGTAGGAAAGCTGGAGAAACTTTCACATTTCTGATCAACTCATCACACATATGACACCGGCAAGAAAAAACAAAACCCCACCACAGGTGTTGTCCACAGGAGGAATTTTTTTCCTCATAGATCAGACCTTGGCGCAGGCCTCAGCATGAAGGCTGCCTTTGACGACTAAGAAATGCAGGGCCTTATTCCAGCCTCCGTTAGGCAAATGACACTGGTGGACTGGGCATTTGTCACCTTGTTCCTTGGGAAACCTGAGCAAGCCAAGAAAGCTGCTCCATTATTTACGGCATTGTTTTTGCATCATGCTGTATTTACAAAGAACCTGCAAGGGACAAAAACGACACCTCTAATGTGCACAGCCAAACTTTTCACAGGAACCAGCATCTGTGGTCTTGCTGGCCTGGTGCTCAGCACTCCAGGGCTCTCCTTGTTAATCAGCTTTCTTAGCCGACGTGGCCCACCATTCCTGCCTCCAGTGGACCCACAGAGTGCAGGTCACTTCCCTTCTGGGGATTTGGGAAATGGGCCCACACTTAGGGTAAGTGGGACTAGTGATGTTCAGACCACCGCACTCAAAAGGCTGTCCCTAAACAGCAGGCAAGAGCAAGAGGAGCCTGAACTACCGCTTCCACCCAAGTGCAGGTCACCAGATCTCTCACCAGCAGGGCTGCAACCGGCCTCAGATTCCAACCTGACCCTCTACCCTCTGTCCTTACACACCCCAATCCATTCTCCAACAACTACCAAAGGGATCTCTTAAAAGTGCCCAACAGGCCAGGCACGGTGGCTCATGCCCGTATCCAGCATTTTGGGAGACCGAGGCAGGCAGATCACCTGAGGTCAGGAGTTCAACACCAGCCTGACCAACATGGGGAAACATCGTCTCTACCAAAAGTTCAAAAATTAGCAGGAAGTGGTGGCACGCACCTGTAATCCCAGCTACTCAGGAGGCCGAGGCAGAAGACAAGAGAATCGCTTGAACCCAGGAGGTGGAGGTTGCAGTAAGCAGAGATCAAGGCACTGCACTCCAGACTGGGCAACAGAGTAAGATCTGACTCAAAAGAAAAAAAAAAGTGCACAATGGGTAAGGTCAGTTTTCTTGCAAGGATTCCCCTACTCAGTTGGAACAAAAACCAAACTCCTTACTTTGGGCTGTAAGAAACAGCCTCACCTGGCAGATGGCCACCTCCCCTCCCCTTTGCTCTCTAATCCACCTGCAGCGCCCCTCCAGGACCTCCAGCAGCTAGAATGTCACGTCCTTGAAGAGGCTTTGCCAAATCAAAAGTTGTCACTCACCCAGTTGTATTTGAGACTTCAGAGCGCTTCTTACTCTGGAAGTTTTCTTCATTTTACTTGTATATGGCATGCTTCCCTCCCTCCGCATCCCCCTCCTAGAAGGTAAGCTTCCTGGAGAGCAGGGGTTTCGCCTGGTCCCCCAAGGCATCCCCAGCACCCAGCAACGAGCCCGGCACAGACTACACGCCCGGCAACCGCGGATCGAATGAATGGAGCCGCAGCGGCGGGTTGCCGCAGGAATCCAGGGCAAGCGATCCTGGCGCCCCAGCGCCATCCGGGCAGCGGGGCCACCAGAGCGCGCGGTTCTGGGGGCCGGGAGGGACTCGGCCCGCACCCCGGCCCGGACGCCCCAGGTGCCTCCCCGGAGCGCGCGCGCCCCCTCTGCCCACCCGGCCCGGCGGTTTCCCCGCACTCACCATGGTGACCGTGCAGCCGCCACCCAGGCCGTGCGAGCAAGGAACGCTGGAGAAGCAAGGGCGAGAGGCGAGCGCAGGAGCTGGCGTGGCTGACAGGTGAGGCTTAGACCATGGCTGCTTCCCACAATGCCCTCGCGCTGAAAGTTTGCAGACTCCTCCCAGCGCGGCTGCCTCCTCCCCGTGCGCTCCTCCCCGCTCCCCCTCCTTCCTCTTCTTATACTTTCTTCCTTCTCCTTTCTCCTCCTCCTCCTCCTCCTTCTCTTCTTCCCTTCTCCTTTGGGCCTCTCCTGTACCCCCGACCCTGCCTTGGCGGCAGCTGTTCCCGCCCCTCGCCGGCCGCACTGGGGCGAATGCACCTGCGCGCGCTCCTCTGCACCCCGCCAGCCCGCAGCCCGGCGCAGGTGGGCAGGCGAGAGCGTGTGGCCAGCTAGAAACTCCCTGCGCGGAGAAGTCCGGGACCTTTCGCGATTCTGCCGCGCGAGTGTGTCCTGCATTCATTCCACAGACGTTCATCAGACCTGGCAACGATGCTTCCCGATACACTCGCAGAAAGCGTTGGAGGCTGTCTTATCCTGAGCCTCCTAGGGAGGGAGCAGTTGGCAGAGATGGAACCAGAAGCGATTTCTTATCCCCTCCCGCCCCCATTTCACTTTTTAAAATATAAACTCTGCATTCCAAAGGTAAAGATCATTTTAAGTAGGACCCCATTTAATTATTTATTTATTTAGAGACGGAGCCTCGCTCTGTCGCCCAGTCTGGAGTGCAGTGGCGCGATCTCTGCTCACTGCAACCACCGCCTCCTGCGTTCAGGGTGATCCACCTGCCTCGGTCTCCCAAAGTGCTGGGCAGCACGACCCTTTTAAGAGGGCTCTCCTAAGCTGTGGTGTAGAGGATTGGTTCTCTAATTTCTCTCCTCCCCTTGATTTTTCTTAAGTCTAGGGATATTACCTGGGGCACTGAGACTCTCTAAACCCCCAAATTGTAGGCAGAGGTTTTTTTCTTTTTTCTTTAAATTATATTTACCAGACAGACAGACTAGATGTAAGCAGAGTTTTGAATGCATCTTTATGGTTTTTTTTGAGAAAGGGAGTCCACTGGTTTTATCAAATAGCTAAAGAGATCCTAGATCCTACAAAAGTTAAGGATCATTTCCTGGGCCAAGCATGGTGGCTCACACCTGTAATCCCAGCACTTTGGGAGGCCAAGGTGGATAGATCGCTTAAGATCAGAAGTTCAAGACAAGCCTAGCCAACATGATGAAACCCCGTCTCTACTAAAAATACAAGAATTAGCTGGGCATGGTGGCACACACCTGTAGTCCCAGTTACTAGGGAGGCTGAGTCAGGAAAGAATCACTTGAACCCAGGAGGCAGAGGCTGCAATGAGCTGAAATCATCCAGCCTGGGCGACAGAGTGAGATTCAGTCTCAAAACAAAAACAAACAAACAAAAAAATGAATCATTTCCTGGGTGGTCCCTGGAACCCCAAATCAGTGAAAGCTCTTCCCAGAATCTGTTGTGTACCTTCCAAGGGATGTAAGCCCACCCAGGTGAATGAAAGTAAACAGAACCCCACCCACCCCTGCAATCACACTGCAAATATTCATCACTCCATGCCAGGCCCTATAGGAGGAGGGTGGGGAGCCCAGCTGGGAAAAAACGGGTGGTCTGTCTCCTGGAGCTTACAGTCTCGTGTGGGACAACACATAATAAACAAGTAAATAAAATGTAAGAAATTAAAATGAATGCTAAGAGGGAGATATTTGAGTTCCTGGGATGGGCACAGAGAAGCTATATTGATTTAGCTGAGTGGTCAGGTAAGTGCCCCTGGGGAGGTGACAGGGGACTTGGATGTGAGAAGCCAGTGCTCTGAAAAAAAAGAAGAAAAAAAAGTCCTTCTGGAAACACTTCAAAAAAGGCCTCTGTGTGAGTTAAGTTTGAGGAGGTCCAGAGGTGGGTAGGGGCCAGAGGCAATGAGTGTTCTCTAGTTAGGGCATCACTGCAAGCCCCCAGGAGAGCCACAGCCTCCAGACTCAAAGCTCTCAAACAATGGACTTGCGGCATTCTGCCTGGGGCATTGGAAGTTAAACCCCAGGTGATGGGGTGATTTTGGTTCCTGGAAGAAAAGTGAATCTAGGAGAACTGCTTTTTAACTTCTATATTCTCCCCGCAGGGTCTGTTCCTTCCCTATCTCGGGACTTCATGCTTTATCTAACTAGACAGAGTCTAATCTTTGTGCTTCTCCTCCTATCTAGGTAACTTCAAGGCAGGGCCCAGCTCTGTGCTACCATCCAGAGCCTTCTGCCCTAAGGGTTTCTTTGCTAGTGGGAAAGAGATGGAATCTCTAAAGGTGAAATTCAAAGCTAAAGAAATCTCAGGCCTGGCGCCATGGCTCATGTCTATAATCCCAGCACTTTGGGAGACTGAGGCGGGTGGATCACCTGAGGTCAGGTGTTTGAGACCAGCCTGGCCAACATGGTAAAACCCATCTCTATTAAAAATACAAAATTAGCCAGGTGTGGTGTCAGGTGCCTGTAATCCCAGCTACTCAGGGGGCTGAGGCAGGAGAATCACTTGAACCCTAGAGGCAGAGGTTGCAGTGAGCTGAGATCCCCACTGCACTCCAGCCTGGACAACAATGCCAGATGCTCTCAAAAAGAAAAAAAAAAAAAAGCTAAAGAAATTTTCTCAGTCCTCTTGCCATGACAGTTAAGTCAAATATTAGAGCAGGAGAGGCTAGGAGCGGTGGCTAACACCTATAATCCCAACATTGTGGGAGGCCAAGGCGGGTGGATCACCTGAGGTCAGGAGTTTGAGACCAGCCTGACTAACATGGTGAAACCCTGTCTCTACTAAAAACGAAAAATTAGGCAGGCATAGTGGCACATGCCTGTAATCCCAGCTGCTTGGGAGGCTGAGATAGGAGAATCACCTGAACCCGGAAGGTAGAAGTTCCAGTGAGCCAAGATTGCGCCATTGCACTCCAGCCTGGGCAATAGGAGTAAAACTCCATCTCAAAAAATAAAAACAAAGAAAGCAGGAGAAGTTTCCCTTACTGTGTGGCTCATGGTTGCAGAGGGTGTAATTAAAGATGTGGGGGTAGGGGGTGGCATTTAACTTAACAATTATTCATGTCCTTGGCCTTTCCTCCTGGCCTGGCTAAGATGGGCAGTGAATGCTCTCTGGGGCCTCTGCCACCCAGTATTCTTCCCTCCAGGTTCTCACACCACACCCCAAATCACCTGAAGAGGGAGGACTGCAGTGAGCTGGACACTTCACATGGGTTATTTTAGCTGCCCCCAAGACAATCTGTAAGAAAGGGAGCACTGTGGCCACGGTGTAGATGAGAACCTGAGGCTCAGAGGCTCAACAGCAATAATAATAAGAGGCAGGCTGGGCACAGTGGCTCCGGCTTGTGATCCCAGTGCTTTGGGAGGCCGAGGCAGGAGAATCACTTGAGGCCAGGGGTTTGAGATCAGCCTGGGCAACATGGGAAGACCCCATCTCTATTTTAAAAATAACAGTAATAATAAAATAAATAAGAAGCTAGTAAGAGGCAGGGATAAGCCTAGAATCAAGGCACTAAGATTCAAGTTGGTTCCCCTAAAGCCCTACCCCTGACAGACCTACTCAGAACACAACAGTGGCGGGTAAGCAGTGTTCTTTTGGTAACTCATTTGTCTCAAAAGAATGCCATGCATGTTTAAGTCTTGACTTCTCTTTTTTTAATTTATTTTTAAATTTTCTGTAGAGATAGGATCTCCTAGGCCTGGCACAGTGGCTCATTCCTGTAATCTCAGCTTTTTGGGAGGCCAAGGTGAGCAGATCATGAGGTCAGGAGTTCGAGACTAGCCTGACCAACATGGTGAAACCCCATTTCTACTAAAAATACAACAGTTAGCCAGACGTGGTGGCATGTGCCCGTAATCCCAGCTACTCAGGAGGCTGAGGCAGAAGAATCTCTTGAACCCAGGAGGTGGAGGTTGCAGTGAGCCAAGATTGCACCACTGCACTCCAGCCTGGGTGACAGAGTGAGACTCCCTCCCCAAAAAACAAAACTAAACAAAACTAAACTAAACTAAAAAAAAAGAGAGAGAGAGGATCTCACTATATTGCCCAGGTTGATCTCAAGAACCCCTGGCCTCACGGGATCCTCCTGTCTCAGCCTTCCAAAGTACTGGGATTATAAGTGTGGGCCCCCACACCCAGTCTTAGTCGTGACTTCTGTATCCCATCTTTGCTCCTGTTCAAACTCCTGACTCCACATCAGGCCCACCAATAGCAAAACCCTAGGGAGGACCCAGAGGCCCTATCACCTAAGATGTACCACTATAAGGAGGAGTTCCCTGGTCAGATTCTAAAGGGGCTTTTATATTCCTACTGCCATAGGAAGACAAGTACAATGTATTACCTGGTTCAGATTAGGTCGTTTATGAGCTGATGCGTGTGATTCTATGTGTGTACTCATCAAACAATGCCCTGGCATTCTGTCAGCTTGATTTAGGAGTTTCACTTCTCAGATCATTCTATATTTAAATATTAGCAGAAGATGTAGAGAGAATACAGTAAAAGCTACCATCAAGGCCACAGCAAGGGAAAAGAGTAAATTAGGGACATGATAATAAAGTAAAATAATAATGATCTATAAATCAAAATACTAACTTCCTAGAAATTGAGGAAGATCAAGCTATGAGTTTAAGGAAACTGAAGAAGCAAAGGAGAGGCCAACTTCAAAGTCAGCTCAGGCAGTGCCTTCACAGGCATTAATTGAAGGCCGGTCCTGCTGTTCTTTAATGCCCTTTTATTAATGTCTTAAGTAATCAACATCTCCAGTAATCCCTTCGGCAGCATTCAGGAATTCATCTTGTCATGGTGAAACTTTTAGTATGAGGCCTTATGCTCTTTAGAAACCCCCCTTACTTTTCAAAAGATGCCCTATTATTCCAAATGGAAAAAATCTACTTAACCTATTTCTAAAGAATATTTTCAGAATTTTTTTTTGAGACAGAGTCTCGCTTTGTCACCCAGGCTGGAGTGCAGTGGCGTGATCTCAGCTCACTGCAACCTTCGCTCCCCAGGTTCAAGTGATTCTCCTGCCTCAGCCTCCCAAGTAGCTGGGACTACAGGCGCCTGCCATCACACCAGGCTAATTTCTGTATTTTTGGTAGAGATGGGTTTTCACCATATTGGCCAAGCTGGTCTGAAACTCCTGACCTTGTGATCCGCGCGCCTCAGCCTCCCAAAGTGCTGGGATTACAGGCATGAACCACCGTGCCTGGCCAAAAATTTTAAATTATAAAATAATAAATGTTCATTGCAGATTTGGAAAGCACAGAAAAGTGTTATTTTAAAACCTCCCTCTAGGACTGGCACGGTAGCTCACCCCTGTAATCACAGCACTTTGGGAGGCTGAGGCCAGCAGATCACCTGAGGTTAGGAGTTGGAGACCAGCCTGCCCAACACAGTGAAACCCCATCTCTACTAAAAATACAAAAATTAGCTGGGCGTGGTGGCAGATGCCTGTAATCACAGCTACTTGGGAGACTGAGGCACGAGAATCTCTTGAACCTGGGAAGCGGGGGTTGCAGTGAGCCAAGACCACACCATTGCACTCCAGCCTGGGCAAAAAAAAAAAAAACAAAGCTCCATCTCAAAAGAACTAAAAATAAAAATAAAACCTCACTCTAATTCTACCAACAAGAGGCCAGGCACAGTGGCTCATTCCTGTAATCCCAGCACTTTAGGAGGCTGAGGCAGGCAGATCACCAGAGGTCAGGAGTTTGAGACCAGCCTGGCCAATACAGTGAAACCCTGTCTCTACTAAAAATACAAAATTTAGCTGGGTCTGTTGGCACATGCCTGTAATCCCAGCTACTCAGGAGGATGAAGCAGGAAAATTGCTTGAACCTAGGAGGTGGAGGTTGCAGTCAGCCAAGATCATACCACTGTATTCCAGCCTGGGCGACAGCGCAAGACTCTGTCTCAAAAATAATAATAATAATATTAATAATAATTCTACCAACAAGAAATAACTATATTTGGTGTATTTCCTTGCATATTTGTATTCTATAGAGACATATATATATATATATATATGTTTAACCTGCTGCTGCCTTGATCTTGGACTTCCAGCCTCCTCCAGAACTGTGAGAAATCAATTTCTTTCTTTCTTTCTTTTTTTTTTTTTTTCTGAGGTGGAGTCTGGCTCTGTTGCCAGGCTGGAGTGCAGTGGCGCCATCTCGGCTCACTGCAACCTCCACCTCCCAGGTTCAAGCGATTCTCCTGCCTCAGCCTCCTAAGTAGCTGGGATTACAAGTGTGTGCAACCATGACCAGCTAATTTTTGTATTTTTTAGTAGAGACAGGGTTTCACCATGTTAGCCAGGATGGTCTCAATCTTCTGACCTCATGATCTGCTCCCCTCAGCCTCCCAAAGTGCTGGGATTACAGTCATGAGCCACCACTGCCAGTGAGAAATCAATGTCTATTCCTTACAAGTTATCCAGTCTCAGGCATTTGGTTATAGCATGAATCACGAACGGACTGAAACACCTATTGTATATACTGTTTTGCATTTTCTTTTGTTGTTGTTGTTGTTGTTGTTGTTGTTGTTTTTAGGTGGAGTTTCACTCTTGTTTCCCAGGTTGGAGAGCAAAGGAGCAAACTCAGCTCACCGCAACCTCTGCCTCCTGGGTTCAAGCAATTCTCTTGCCTCAGCCTCCTGAGTAGATGGGATTACAGGCATGCATCACCACGCCAGGATAATTTTGTATTTTTAGTAGAGACAGGGTTTCTCCATGTTGGTCAGGCTGGGCTTGAACTCCCGACCTAAGGTGATCCACCCGCCTCAGCCCCCCAAAGTGCTGGGAGCCACCACACCCAGCCCTACTGGATTTCTTATAGTAGCATAGTTGTGGAACAAATATTGATTGAACAGCTACTCTATGCTAAGAACTGTGCTTGGCACTGAGATAAAACAGTGAAGAGAGGAGTCATGGTCCCTATCAGGGTGAAGGTATAGTGTTATGGGGGAAGACAAATCTGAAATAAATAATAACATACATAAATGTGTAATTACCATGAATGCTGTGAAAGGAAAGGATAAGATGCTAGCAAACATGTAACAAAGAAATTCCTGGTGGACATTTGCTGTTTGCCTCTCCAGCATCCATTCCCCTGCTTCCTGTAATTTTCAGTTTGTGTTTGGGGACCCAACCCACACATAAACTCTTAACCTTAGGGCTAGCACATGATGCTCTCCTGACCAGTCAGAATATTGCTTTCCCACAGCAACAATGATTGGTTCTGGTTCAAAAATAAGCAAATTCCCAGAGTCAAATAACTTAAGGCAATAAGACTAAATTCTGGGGAGACAGATTTAAGCATCCAAGCGAAATGTATGAGGCCAAGCCAACCTGCAGTAAGGGAGGTGCAAGACTTCGGGCAACACCACCATTATGTTGACTTCTCGTCCAGCCCCCTTGGGCTTCAGAAATAATGCTGGGCTGGTGATTGGCTTTCCCTTGGCGACCCCACTGCCTGATGGGCTTGGCGTCGCTTTCACCCCTCCCCTGACACGAGTCTCTCGAGCTTCCGGGCCAGCTGCTCGGTGATTGGCCGAAGCAGTGACTGGACGGCCACGGATTGGCTGCGCTAAACAGTGGGCTGAGCAACAGGAACCAGGGGAGCAGCTGGGCCAAGATGGCGGCCGTAGACAGCCCTGTAGGCGGCGGCGGCGGCTTGTGGCAGACCTGGCTTCCTAACTACGTCGTGTTTTTGCGGCTCCGGGAGGGACTGAAAAACCACAGCTCAGCCAAAGCTGAGAAACTAGCTTCTTCGTCGTTGCCTTCGTTGCTGCCGTCGTAGTTGCTGACGAGATACATGGTCTTCGGCCTCGGCGGAGAGCTCTTCCTGTGGGATGGAGAAGACAGCTCCTTCTTAGTCGTTTGCCTTCGGGGCCGCAGCGGTGGTGGTGAAGAGCTCGCCCTGTCCCAGTACCAGAGAAAAAATCCACCCCTGTTTAAAATCTTTTTTTTTTTTTTTGGAGACGGAGTTTCGCTCTTGTTACCCAGGCTGGAGTGCAGTGGCACTATCTCGGCTGACTGCAACCTCCGCCTCCTGGGTTCAAGCAATTCTCCTGCCTCAGCCTCCCGAGTAGCTGGGATTACAGGCACACGCCACCATGCCCAGCTAATGTTTTGTAGTTTTAGTAGAGACGGGGTTTCACCATGTTGACCAGGATGGTCTCGATCTCTTGACCTCGTGATCCACCCGCCTCGGCCTCCCAAAGTGCTGGGATTACAAGCCCTGTTTAAAATCTATCAAGTCTTGTCACGTCTAACACAATATCATGTAGCACTTATAGGAATAAAAGGACTTATGGTATTAGAATTACCTGAAAGATGGGGGAAGAATTCTGAATTTGAAGGTGGAAAATCAACAGTGAATTGTACTACAATTGCTGAGAGATTTTTCACCAATTTTACTTCTCTGACTCTAAAGCATGCTGCATGGTATCCAAGTGAAATACTGGTTTCCCACATAGTGCTGTTAACATCAGACAACGTAAAAGAATTTACTCTCTACGTGAGCCCCAGACACCCACTAAGGTGATTATACTTTCAGAAGCCGAAGAGGAAAGTCTAGTACTCAATAAAGGAAGGGCGTATACCGCGTCTCTAGGAGAGACAGCAGTTGCATTTGACTTTGGGCCATTGGCAGCAGTCCCAAGGAATATATTTGGGTAAAAAGGCAAAGATGAAGTAGTGGCATACCCACTATACATCTTATATGAGAATGGAGAGACTTTCCTAACATGTTCGTCTGTTACACAGCCCTGGAAATATTGGAAAGCTGTTGGGTCCCTTGCCCATGCATCCTGCAGCTGAAAATAACTATGGTTATGATGCTTGTGCTATACTCTGCCTACGCTGTGTCCCCAATATCTTAGGGACGCATTGCATCACTATCCCTCAAGGAAAATTGTAACAGTTTCCACTGGTATATAAGAGCCCCTATTTCACCAGTTTCTGCAGTAATGACAACCTATGTGACTCTTGATTTAAGAATAAATTCAAGCTGAGCGTGGTTTAATCTCATCCCACATTCTTTCAATCCACTCTCATCAGGCTTCTGCCCTCACACCCCATCAAGCTACTTTTATAAGATTATCAATGAGATCACCATGAGCTTGTACTGTCTGATCCAATGAGCACCGCTCAGCCTTCATCTCATTTCGCACAGCAGCAGCATTGAACAAACTGTTCCTGACCCCCACCAGGAAAAAAAAAACACTGCTTTCTTTTTTTTTTTTTTTTTTTTTTTTTTTAGAT
Organism: Cebus imitator; assembly: GCF_001604975.1. Classification (NCBI taxonomy): domain Eukaryota; kingdom Metazoa; phylum Chordata; class Mammalia; order Primates; family Cebidae; genus Cebus; species Cebus imitator. Next base: position 7,495,565 of record NW_016107372.1, on the reverse strand, counting down.
GGAGTTTCACTCTTGTAGCCCAGGCTGGAGTGCAATGGCACAATCTTGGTTTGGCGCAATCTTGGTTCACCTCAACCTCTGCCTCCCAGGTTCAAGCAATTCCCCTGCCTCAGCCTCCTAAGTAGCTGGGACTACAGGCACTTGCCACCATGCATGCCCAGCTAATTTTTTGTATTTTTAGTAGAGACGGAGTTTCACCATGTTAGCCAGGATGGTCTCGATCTGCCCTTATCATCCACCTGCCTTGGCCTCCCAAAGTGCTGGGATTATAGGCATGAGCCACTGTGCCTGGCTGAAACACTGCTTTTGTACCCCTCTCTGGGACCCCTTTCTACTTCATTGGCCATGTCCTTCTGTCATTGTCGAATCCCCCTCATCTTCCAAACCACTACATGCTGTCATATCCAAGCTCAGTCTTTGGACAGCTCTCATCGGCACACTCACCCCTAGTTTAGCTGGAACATGGAGTAAGTTAGGAAAGTGGGTGTTTTAAAGCTGCTAGTGTAGGTTGAGACCAATACTTTGAAGAGAATTTATGCCAGTCAAATAATTTAGACAAGGAAGATTTGTTGCAGGGCTTTGAGTCGTGTTGATGAAAAGAGTCAAATTCTGTAAAGTATTTGAAAAGATTTATTCTGAGCCAAATACGAGTGACCCTGGCCTGTGGACACAGTCCTCAGGAGGTCCTGAGAGCATGTGCCCAAGATGGTCAGGGTCGGGGTACAGCTTGCTTTTATACATTTTGGGGAGTCATGAGACATCAATCAAATACATTTAAGAAATATGTTGGTTTGGTCCAGAGGGCGGGACAACTCAAAGGCCGGTAGGGGGGCAGCTTCTAATATTTTCTGGTTGTCAATTGGTTGAGTTTGTCTAAAGACCTGGGATCAATAGAAAGGAAATGTTCAGGTTAAGATAAAAGACTGTGGAGATCAAGGTTCTTTTGAAGTCTTATAGTGGCTGCCCTCAGAGACAACAGATGACAAATATTTCCTATTCAGATATTTAAAAGGTGCTAGACTTTGCCAGGCAAGGTGGCTCAGGCCAGTAATCTTAGCACTTTGGAAGGCTGAGGCGGGTGAATCATGAAGTCAGGAGTTTGAGACCAGCCTGGCCAATATGGTGAAACCCTGTCTCTACTAAAAAATACAAAAATTAGCTGTCTCAAAAAAAAAAAAAAAAATGGTGTTAGGCTTTTAGTTAATCTCTTTGCTATTGGGAGGGCCTGGAAGAAAAAGATCTAGCTATGTTAATAGAGATTCTTTACAGATGCAAATTTTCCCCCACGAAGGACAGCTTTGAAGGACCATTTCAAGATATGGCAAAGAAACATGTTTTGGGGTAAAATATTTTTATTTTCTTCCTTGTCTCATAATGTTATGTTGGAAAGTAAGTCATGATATATGGGGCTAAATAAAACCCATCTGATGAGAATGTTTGGTTTGTAGGACATGACTCTCCAGGCCTCTTAGGGAGGAATTTGGGCAAGATTAAAAAAAAAAAAAATCATAGCTTAGTTATCAGTTAGGATGAGGATGGTGGGGGCAGGGTACAGGGCAAGGGGCTGGCACAAGGCTGTGCCTGGGAAAGATCAACGTGAGAAGGTATGAGGCCGCAGGGCATAGGGACATAATGCAAGAAGAAACTGTTCCAACAGGTGCGAGCCCAGTTGGGTGAGACTTTAAATGTATTTTTTTCAGATTTGAGAAGAAGTTGGTTATCTGGCCAAGAAATTAAGAGTCTGTATATAACTAAATTCACAGACACGTGCACAAGTACACACACACATCCCCCCATAGAAGAGACTCTTTGAATTCCTCAAACATTCCATTCCTATAGGTTGTTTCTCTTATCACCTATTGAAATTAATCACTAGGGAAGGCCAGTATACAAATTCTTGAGTTGTTTCCATTTCTACATGAGCATGTTTACAACATACTTTCCATGCAGTCAGGATTTATGAAAAGAGAGATATGAGTCCAGAGCCTGAGCCATGGTGGGTGCCAGACAGATCCCTAAGGAAAGTGCAAATGCCAGCAAGCCAGATGCCACAGGTTTACAGTCACCAGGGATGTGCTCTGCAGTGGATGCCTTGACTAGGTCCCTCCTATTTCCCTCTTCAGGAAAAGGCTTGGACTGCCAGGCCCCAGGTCCATCCATAAATTACTTTTGTCCATTATCACCAAAGACCACAGATTCATTAAAATGAAACAAAACATAGCTACATACATATCACCAAGGGGGGTTCTGCCTTACTATTTCTTCATGACATCCTGAAGGATTTGTGTAGACATAGCACAATGTGAAATTGTGAGAATGTAAAATTATTAAAGAATGAAGTAAATATACCTACAGTCACTTTCATCTTCTGCACTAGGGGTTTAATGGTATCTTAATCCAGATACCCTATCATATTAGTCCATTTTCACGTTGCTGATAAAGACAAACCTGAGACTGGGCAATTTATAAAACAAAGAGGTTTAATGGACTTACAGTTCCATGTGGCTGGGAAGACTACACCATCATGGTAGAAGGTGAAAGCCATGTTTCACATGGTGGCAGACAAGAGAAGAAAGCTTGTTCAGGGAAACTAAGCAGCAAAGCATTCAAGAGGTGACTTAGGTACTATTGAAAGCATTCAGTTTTAAAAGGGAAACAGCATAAATGTTTGGAAAATTTGCAGCCTGATGATGCCATGTGATAGAAAAGAAAAAACAATTTTCCAAGGAGAAATTCAAGCTGGCTGCAGAAATTTTCATAAGCTAAATATTAATCACCAAGATAATAGGGAAAATGTCTCCATGGCATGTCAGAGACCTTCAAGGCAGCCCCTCCCATCATCGGCCTGGATGTGAGACTTGGAGTCAAAGGAGATCATTTTGGAGCTTCAAGATTTGACTGCCCAGTTGTGTTTCAGATTTGCATGAGGCCTTTAGCCTTTTCATTTTGGCCAATTTTTTCCATTTGTATTTATGTATGTATTTACTCAATACCTGTACCCCCATTATATCTAGGAAGTAATTAACTTGTTTTTGATTTTATAGGCTAATAGGTAGAAGGGACTTCCCTTGTCTCAGATGAGACTTTGAACTGTCGACTTTTTTTTCTTTTGAGACAGAGTCTCAGAGTCTCACACTGTCACCCAGGCTGGAGTGCAGTGGCATGATCTCAGCTTACTGCAACCTCTGCCTCCTGGGTTCAAGAAATTCTCCTGCCTCAGCCTCCTGAGTAGCTGGGATTACAGGCGTGCATCACCACACCCAGCTAATTTTTGTATTTTTATTAGAGATTGGTTTTCACCATGTTGGTCAGGCTGGTCTTGAACTCCTCACCTCGTGATCTGCCTGCCTCGGCCTCATGAAGTGCTGGGATTACAGGCATGAACCACCACACCCAGCCTGGACTGTGGACTTCTGAGTTAATGCTGAAATGAGTTAAGACTCTGGGAGACTATTGGGAAGGCATGATTGTTTTTGACATGAGAGGACATGAGATTTGGCAGGGCCAGGAATGAAATGATATGGTTTGGCTGTGTCCCACCCAAATCTCATCTTGAATTGTGGTTCCCATAATTCCCATGTGTTGTGGGAGGGACCCAGTGGGAAATAATTGAATCATGGGGGCAGTTCCCCCATACTGTTCACATGGTAGTGAATAAGTCTCCCAAGAGCTGTTGTTTTTGTAAGAGCATTTCCCCTTTCACTTGGCTCTCATTCTCTCTTGCCTGCTGCCATGCAATACATGACTTTGCTCCTCCTTTGCTTTCTGCCATGAATGGGAGGCCTCCCTAGCCATGTGGAACTGTGAGTCAATTAAGCCTCTTTCCTTTATAAAATACCCAGTCTTGGGTATGTCTTTGTTAGCAGCATGAGAACAAACTAATATAAAATGCTAGATTGTCTTTACAAAAAAAAAAGGAGTGCATATTCAAAGGAAAAGAGGACTTTTTCGGAGGGTGGGGGAGATGGAGTCTGGCTCCGTTGCCCAGGCTGAAGTGCAATGGTGCAGTCTCAGCGCACTATAGCCTCTGCCTCCCAGGTTCAATTGATTTTTGTGCCTTAGCCTCCTAAGTAGCAGGGACCACACCACTCACATCACCACAATGGTTAGATTTTTTTGTATTTTTAGTAGAGGTGGGGTTTTACCATGTTGACCAGGCTGGTCTCAAACTCCTGACCTCAGGTGATCCACCTACCTCAGCCTCCCAAAGTACTGGGATTACAGGTGTGAGCCCCCATGCCCACCAAAAGAGGACAATTTTGTCTATGTGATTATGCAAATCCTGCCCTAACGGCTATTGAATTTTCTTTTCTGGGACAGGGTCTTACTCTGTCACCTGGGCTGGGGTGCAGTGGTGCAATCTTGGTTCACTGCAGCCTCGACCTCTGGGGCTCAAGTGACCCTCCTACGTCATCCTCCTGAGCAGTTGGTACCACAGGCACCCACCATCCCACCTGGCTAATACTTTTTTATTTTAATTTTTTGTAGAGATGGAGTCTCACCATGTTGCCCAGCCTGGTCTCAATTCCTGGGCTCAAGTAATTTGCCCATGTTGGACTCCCAAAGTGCTGGGATTACAGGCACAAGCCACTGTACCCAGCCTGAATCCTTAACAATAATCTTTGAAATCTGCAAATAGACATGACTTACTTGGCATCATCAAACAAGATTTATCAGGTCTTTCTTTCAGAACAAAGCCCAGTCATAATGACAATCTGGTTAAAGGCTAACTCATCTAAAGATATGTGGCCCAGGGAGGAGCAGCTCCTGAGTTTCTCATCTGGTCTTACTGAATATGAAGTACTTGAGCAAAGCATGCTGATGGTTATCACGGCTACATCAAAAAGGAAAAACCATGGCATGCAAATGCGCCTGCGATAGGGGCTGGCAGTTACAGTCCCAGTCAAAACTGCAGTATCTGTTAGAATAATGGGTGCTAAGACTTAAAGCCATTAGAGCAACCAGAATGTGTTCCCAAGTGAAGACCAGCTATTGATTTGATCCTACAGTCAGCATTGGTTGACTTGCCTTTCCCACTCAGGGTCTTGGTTTAAAAGAATGGGCGTCATTCCTGACTGCTGCATCCCACTCTTATCTGAGTTTTGCTCCCATTTACTTACCACCCACATGCATCCTGCTTTGGAAATCTGAATGCTTAAACAATCGCCACACTGCAAAAAGTGCTTAGGCCAAGCTCAGTGGCTTATGCCTATAATCCCAGCACTTTGGGAGGCCAAGGCAGGTGGATCACTTGAAGTCAGGAGTTTGAGACCAGCCTTCCCAACCCAACATGGTGAAACCCTGTCTCTACCAAAAAAAGTACAAAAATTAGCTGAGAGTGCTGGCATGCACCTGCAGTCCCAGGTACTCAGGAGGCTGGGGCATGAGAATTGCTTGAACCCAGGAGGAAGAGGTTGTAGTGAGCTGAGATCATGCCACTGCACTCCAGCTTGGCAACACAGTGAGACCATGTCAAGAAAGAAAAGAAAGAAAAGAAAAAAAGAAAAGAAAAGAAAAGAAAGAGAAAGAAAGGAAAGAAAGAAAGAGAAAGAAAGAAAGAAAAAGGAAAGGAAGGAAGGAAGAAAGAGAAAGAAAAGAAAGGAAGGAAGGAAGAAAGAAGAAGAAAATGGAAGGAAAGAAGGAAGGGAAAAAAGGAAGGAAGGAAGGTAAAGGAAGGAAGGAAAGAAGGAAGGAAGGAAGGTAGGAAGAAAGAAAAAGAAAAGAAAAGAAAAGAAAGGGCTTATAGCTATTTGATATATTCAATGGCCTTGAACTCCAGAAGGTGTAGGTAATGTTGATAAATAGCTCAATACAATGAAGTGATGTTTGGGGCCATGTTTAGAGCTGGGTAGGAGACAGCTTCATACATAGAAGGTCTTTAGTTTGGTCTGAAGCTTGATGGATCACACATTGCCAACCCCCTAGCCAACGTACTGTACTTCATAGTTGCTGTTAAATTTCAACATCAGCCAGAGAATCATTAGTTAGCCCTGGTGATGAGTAATCTTTGGTTTTGTGGCTTTTGTATGAACTCCCTATGTAATCCTATGACCATGTGTAGGCTCAGCCTCAGTGCAGTCACTAGATAAAGGTATATATTGGGCAAGGGACCGAACCTCAAGGACGGTGATTCAAAATCCATAGCACGGTTGGGGCTTGGAGGGTTGGGAAGGGCAGAGAACAATTAGTCACCTAGCTCTCAAGTGAGTTGGAAAGGGAAACGTTTGAGACCTAAGCACTACCAGGGTAATGTGCATTCATAGCCCTGTGCTGAGCCCTGGATTGTCTTATAGGAGGAGAGAGGCATCTGCAGCCAGAAGCCTTGAACACTGGTCCAGCTTTTCCTACTAGCAAAGTGACTTTGGGCAAGATACTTCACTTCATCGTGCCTCAGTTTCCTCATCTGTAAAATGAAGATAATAATTTTTATGCCCTTTAAAGATGCTAGTAGGATTAGTCAGTACTCAATAAAAACAGCTGTTATTACTACTAATGTCAGAGGTGGTTTGTTTGTTTGTTTTTTGAGACAGGCTGGAGTGCAGTGGCATAACCTCGGCTCACTGCCTCCCAGGTAGCTGGGATTACAGGCATATGTCACCATGCTCAGCTAACTTTTGTATTTTTAGTAGAGATGGGTTTTCACCATGTTAGCTAGTCTGGTCTCAAACTCCTGACCTCAGGTGATCCAGCCGCCTCGGCCTCCCAAAGCGCTGGGATTATAGGCGTGAGCCACCATGCCCATCCACCAGAGGTATTTGAACCCAAGTGACTCCATCTTGAATAGGGGCTGGGAAAATAAGGCTGAGACCTCCTGGGCTGCGTTCCCTGAAGGTTAGGCATTCTTAGTCACAGGATAAGATAAGAGGTCAGCATGAGATAGAGGTCACAAAGACCCTGCTGATTAGACAGGATGCAGCAAAGAAGCTGGCCAAAACCACCAAAACCAAGATGGTGATGAAAGTGACCTCTTGTCATCCTTTCTGCTCATTATATCCTAGTTACGTTAACATGCTAAAAGGCACTCCCACCAGTGCCATGACAGTTTACAAGTACCATTTGTAAAGTTACCCTCCATAGAAGTTATCCTATATAGTCTAAACGATTATAGTCTATATAGTCTAAAAGACCTTCTATATAGTCTGTTCCCTCAGTTCTGGGAAATCTCTGCCCTTTTCCCAGAAAACTCATGAATAATCCACCCCTTCTTCAGCATATAATCAAGAAATAATTATAAGTATACTCAATTGAGCAGCCCGTACTACTGCTCTGTCTATGAAGTAGCCATTCTTTTGTTTCTCTACTTGTCTAATTAACTTGCTTTCACTTTTACTCTATGGACTTGTCCTGAATTATTTCCCATGCAAGGTTTAAGAATCCTCTCTTGGGTCTAGATAGGGATCCCTTTCTGGTAACACTAGTGGTAAATGTTAATTATTGTTTTGTTTTGTTTCTGAGATGGAGTCTCACTCTGCCATCCAAGCTGGAGTATAGTGGTGTGATCTCAGCTCACTGCAACCTCTGCCTCCCGGGTTCAAGCGATCCTTCTGCCTCAGCCTCCCGAGTAGCTGGGACTACAGGTACACACCACCACAACTGGCTAATTTTTGCTGTTTTTTTTTTTTTTTTTTTATAAGTAGAGACAGGGTTTTACCATATTGGCCAGGCTGGCCTCAAACTCCTGACCTTGTGATCCACCCACCTCAGCTTCCCAAAGTGCTGGGATTACAGGCATGAGCCACCGTGCCTGGCCAATTATTGTTAATTAAAATTATAAAATTAAGCATGAAAAAACTTCCTTGCATACTCACTGTACTCAAAATACCTTTTTCCAAAGCATGTGAAGATGTGTAATCTAACAAGTATGTTTAAAAGCAATGGTTGGCTGGGTGTGGTGGCTCACGCCTATAATCCCAGCACTTTAGAAGGCTAAGGCAGGCAGATCCCAAGGTCAAGAGACAGATACCATCCCGGCTAACACGATGAAACCCCGTCTCTACTAAAAATACGAAACTTAGCTGGGCATGGTGGCAGGCATCTGTAATCCAAACTATTCAGGAGGCTGAGGCAGGAGAATCGCTTGAAACTGGGAGGTGGAGGTTGCAGTGAGCTGAGACTGCATTCCAGGTTGGGTGACAAGAGCAAGACTCCCTCTCAAAATAATAATAATAATTTAATTGGATATGGGATAAAATCTTTGATGGATGAAACCAGGAGGTGGAGGTTGCACTGAGCCGAGATGGCACCACTGCACTCCAGCCTGGGTGAAAGAGTGAGACTCCATCTCAAAAAAAAAAAAAAAAAAATTGTGCTCTGGGTGCAGTGGCTCATGCCTATAATCCCAACACTTTGGGAGGCCAAGGTGAGTGGATGACTTGAGGCCAGGAGTTTGAGACCAGCCTAGGCAACATGGCAAAAACCTGTCTCTACTAAAAATACAAAAAAATTAGCTGGGTGGTGGGCACCTGTAATCCCGGTACTCAGAAGGCTCAGGCTCAAGAATCATTTGAACCCAGGAGTACAGGCTGCAGTGAGCTGAGATTGAACCATTGCAGTCCAGCCTGGGTGACAAAGCAAGACTCTGTCTCCAAATAAATAAATAAATAAATACAATGGTGAGGGCTGAGTGGAACGCCTTGGGATATCACCAGCAGTGCGAGCCCCACTTGAATTTCACATGAAACTTAACAAACAGGCAGAACAGTTATTACACACAGGAGCAGGGTTTGGGTGGTCACATGCATAGGATTCTGCAAAGTAAGTAATATAAAAGCATACTGGTATTTGGTGGATCTGTAAAGTGGAGATTGTTACCTGAAAAAATGCCAGTAGGCTGCTTCCCACATTCAGAAATATATGTGAGAAAATACTTTACCTTCTTCTATTTAAAACAGTCAGGACTATTGCAGTGGCTCATGCCTGTAATTCCAACACTTTGGAAGCCCAAGGCAGGAGGGCTGCTTGAGCCCAGGAGTTCAAGGCCAGCCTAGCTAACATAGCAAGACCCCATCTCTATTTAAAAAATAATAGTAAAGGCTGGGCATGGCTCACGCCTGTAATCCCAGCACTTTGGGAGTCTGAGGCAGGTGGATGACGAGGTTAAGAGATCAAGACCGTCCTGGCCAACATGGGGAAACCCTGCCTCTACTAAAAATACAGAAAATTAGCCAGATGTGGTGGCACACACCTGTAGTCCCAGTGATTCAGGAGGCTGAGGCAGGAGAATCACTTGAGCCCAGGAGGTAAAGGTTGCAGTGAGCTGAGATCATGCCACTGCACTCCAGCCTGGTGACAGAGATCTTATCTTTAAATCAAACATTCTGTTCCTTTGACCTAGAGTTATAGGCGTGGGTGAAGCAATCAATTGCCAGAATTCAATCAGCACGGAGGTTTTCTCTGCAAACTCATCCTCCCCATATCTATTTTCTTAAACCACATTCTTTTCCTTGACTTTTTTTTCCTCTTTCCCTACACATTTTAGAAAGCACTGAGATAGTTCCAGGTCTTCTGTGTAGGTTATTATCCCTCTTTTATCAGCAAGAAAACACTCGGAATGATTAAGTAGCTTGTTAAGATCATCTCACCAGCAAAGCACTGGCATTCAGTCTGGGTTATCTTGACACAAGCCCATGGTCTTTCCACTGCTGTTATCCTTGCAGCCTCCAGTTCGTGTTATCTGGACTTAGAACTTTCCTTTATACCTGTTCTTCATCCTCCACTCATTCGGCTGTATTTATTCTACCCAAACCTTGGATGTTTGTGGGCAAAATTCTGAAGAGGGCACCCAGTCCTGCACACCACGTTCACACCTCTGAGTCCAGCCTGAGGTGTAGAATTGCCACCCTGCACATGGGCCAAGGTTCTGAGGGACTGAGTTCGCTTCCCGGGTCCACAGGGGGGCGTGGTTTCAAAGGCAAGAACTTCCCAGCGACATGGCTGACCTGCCTTCTTTCAGGTCTCCATCCGGGAACTTAGAGGTCTGTGTTTGGGAAGGTAGACTGGCCAGGCGGGCTTCTGTTTCGAAAAGCCCGCGAAAAGCTATGGGAGGACTCTGGGCCAAACAGCCAATCAGATGTCAGAATCAAAGATCCGTGATTCCGACGGAAGTTGGAAGGAACTCCTCTCATGGGAGGAGAGCTTGAATGGGGCGGGAGTAAGTCCTAGATTAAAAGACCTCCTGCCCCTCACCTGTGCGGATTTTCTCTCTCGGGAATCTCTTCCCACGGCAGCATGGGAGCTCGCTCACTCTATCGCTCCCTTTCTGCCTAAATAAATCATTCTCTGCAAAATTCTTGGGGTCCGATATTTATCTGAACAATATTCCCGTTCCAGAGCCCACCTGGCCATTGTTGGGTGGAGGAGAGCCCAAGGACCTGAACACACAAGGGGCACCTCCCATGGGGGAGATGAGCCTCCCTCGCATCCCGCAACCCGGTCACGGTTCCACTGATTCAAAGAGGGAACTCAAACCCCTGTGGGCCAAGTCCTGCTGAGGATTCATGGAAGCCATGGAAACTCTTCCTCCAGAGCAGTGTCCCCAGGCTTGGTGTGCACAGAGTCGCTGACGCAGCACACTGAAGCCACAGCAACCCTGGACTAATCACAGCACCTCTCTGTGAGTCAGTTTCCTCATCAGCAAATGGAGCTAGTATTAGGACCCAACTGGTATATTTCCTGTGATAATTCACCACGGTAACTACCTGAAAATTGTTTAGCATGATGCCTGGTAACTAGCAAGTGCTTGATAAAAGTTAACTGTTCTAGGCTGTGCGCGGTGGCTCATGCCTGTAATCCTAGCACTTTGGGAGGCCAAGGCGGGTGGATCATCTGAGGTCGGGAGTTTGAGACCAACCTGACTGACATGGGGAAACCCTGCCTCTACTAAAAATACAGAAAATTAGCCAGATGTGGTGGCACACACCTGTAATCCCAGCTACTCAGGAGGCTGAGGCAGGAGAATCGCTTGAACCTGGGAGGTGGAGATTGCAGTGGGCCAAGATCAAGCCATTGTACTCCAGCAGCCTGGGCAACAAAAGCGAAATTCCATCTCAAATAAAAAGTTAACTGTTCTAGCCAGGCACGGTGGCCCATGCCTGTAATCACAGCACTTTGGGCAGCCAAGGTGGGCGGATCACTTGAGCTCAAGAGTCCGAGACCAGCCTGGGCAACCTGGTGAAACCCCATCTCTACTAACAACAACAACAACAACAAAACAATTAGCTGGGTGTGGTGGCACATGCCTGTAGTCCCAGCTACTCAGGAGGCTGAGGTGAGAGGATCACTTGAGCCTGGGAGGCTGAGGCTGCAGTAAGCCAACATAAAGCCACTGTGCCCCAGCCTGGGCAACAGAGTGAGGCCCTGTCCCAAAACAAAAATTTTGTTTTCATCTTGTTGTGTTCCTGAACTTTAAATCTCCTCTCTCCTCCTTCAGGGCGCATAGCCCATCTGTTACAAATAAATAAATAAAAGTTAACTGTTCTTGGTGATACCAAAGTTTGTGAACCATTGTCCTAGGCAAACACAAAGAACTTACTTGGACTGTATCTGACTCACAAACAGTAGAGGCATTAGATTTCCAACTCTCTCTACCCATGACAAACACATTCCACAGGCTTCAGAGTGCACTATTTTTCTGTTCACTTCAGCCTCAAACTCACAATGACTTGGTTCATACTCAGTTCTCCCATCACAAGTGAAGCCTTGAAGGTAGAGAATCTAGGTAGAGAATACCAAATCTAAGGCAGAGAATATATCTAGCTTTTTGACATAAATGACTGAAGAGCTTGCATTAATTGTCTATTAATTTATTAATAATTGTTAAATGATTAGAGACTCCTAGAGCCACTTTCCTTATTCACAACCCCTCATTCATCCACCATTACTTATTTCCTTATTAAGTTCAATTCAGCCATTCTACTTTAAGTACCTGCTATGTGCTAGGCGCTGTGCTAGGTACACATTGTTAAAGCAAACTAAATATGGCCTGAGAAGGACTCCGTAGTTCTATAGTTGAATCCTTATAGACAAACTGTAACCTGGCTTAATAGGCAGGCAAGATTGAAAACCTAACTTGGGAGCATATGCCTGCAACCGTACCTGAGTCAATCCCAGTGGCTGTACTTCAACCACTCATAGGCTGCTGAGTGTTCCAACTGTGTTCAAATAAGGCAAATGCCAACCTGTAACCAATCCAGCTGTTTCAGCATCTCACTGCCGACTTCTGTACATTGCTTCCCTTTTTTTTGTCTATAAGTTTGTTCTGACCATGAGGCATCCCTAGAGTTTCTGTGAATCAGCTGCGATTCTGGGGTCTGCCGATTTGCGAATCATTCATTGTCAATTAAGCTCCTTTAAATTTAATTCAGCTGAAGTTTTCCTTTTAACGGTATGTACCGGTGAATGAAACAGATGGTACTTCTGCCCTAGGTGAGTTTATAATCTAGTGGAGGGACCAAAAATAAACTATATGCAAACAAAAATAATGTAACTGGGCAGGGCACGGTGGCTCACATCTGTAATCCCAGCACTTTGGGGGGCCGAGGTAAGTCGATCACCTGAGGTCAGGGGTTCAAGACCAGCTGGTCAACATGATGAAACCCCATCTCTACTAAAAATACAAAACCTAGTCAGGTGTGGTGGCATGAGACTATAATCCTAGCTATTCCAGAGGCTGAAGCAGGAGAATCGCTTGAACCCCTGGGACAGAGGTTGTAGTGAGCCGAGATTGCTGGGACAGAGGTTGCAGTGAGCCGAGATTGCACCATCGCACTCCAGGTTGGGGGACAAAAACAAGACTCTGTCTCTAATAATAATAATAATATAATTGGATATTGGATAAGATTTTTGATGGATAAAACCAGGTGCAAGTGATAGAGAATAATGGGGAAATCTACTGAGATGCGGGAATTCTGGGAGAGACTCTCCAAGGAAGAAACCTTTAACATGAAGCCTGAAAGGGGTCCAGCCAGGTGAAGGACGTGGGAGAGACAGAGAATACCTGAGACTGAATGGAGGCAAGACCAAGTGAGAGGAGATCTAGACCCAGGCAAGTCAGGCTTGCTGGGTTCTGATAAAGAGATTGAATTTTATTAGAAAAGAACCTCTTTCTTTTAGCTTACTGCGCAGAATGGCACCCAAACCTCATTAGTCCTCGTCTAAAGGACTTGTGAACACAGCCCCGTTCCTCACTCTCTCTCAGTACAGGTTCTCACTCTGTCACCCAGACTGGAGTACAGTGGCGCAATTATAGCTCACAGCAGCCTCAACTTCCTGCACTGAAATGGTCCTCCCAACTCAGCCTGACAAGTAGCTGAAACCACAGGCATGCACCACCATGCCCAGCTAATTTTTCTTTTTTCTTTAAGTAAAGACAGGTCCTCACCATGTTGCGCAGGCTGGCCTCAAATTCCTGGGCTCAGGTGATCTTCCTGCCTCGGCCTCTCTAACTGCCAGGATGACAGGCATAAGGTGTCCCCACTCCCAGGCCGTGGCAGTCGGGTTTGCTTACCCAAGCCTCCTTGTGCAACACAGGAAATCATTTTTCTTAGGAGGTTACTGGGAGTGTCTTACAGTTTCCATTTCTCCCATTTACTCATCATTGAATGTTAGCCTAGATCATTCTGTGGCATAAAACCTACACTTTCAGGCAAAATGAGAGTCTGATTATTAGCTCAGAGTTGGATATCTGGTGAAACAAATCTCCCAGAGCAGCACATAAATGTTTTCTATTTTTGTTCTGGACCTTAAAGGCTAAGTTAACAGTCTTATGAGGTAGATGCAGACAATTTTCAAGGAAAACCAAGGTCATTTTAGGCCAAGGCATGGCAGGGGAGACCTCCTGTGTTCATTTTGAGTAATAGCTACCAGTAAGAGCCTTTTTCCCTGCTCTGATCTAAAGAAAATTGAAGGCATTATGTGGGAAAATGTTCTTTCTGCACCAGGGCTTTATGAATGACATTCTTAGAAACTTCATTCATTCATTCTATATTTTGTTGCTGCCTTTCCAAATATTTCTTTTTTTTTTTTATTAGACAGTGTCACTCTGTCCCGTCTCTACTACAAATACAAAAAAAAAAAAAAAATTAGTTGGGTGTGGTGGTGAGTGCCTACACTCCCAGCTACTCAGGAGGCTGAGGCAGGAAAATTGCTTGAACCCAGGATGGGGAGGTTGCAGTGAGCCAAAATCACACCACTGCACTCCAGCCTGGGCGACAGAGTAAAACGCCGTCTCAAAAAAAAAAAAAAAGATCCCCCCAAAGAATGTTCCTGGGCTCTAGATACTCTTCCCTTCTGGACCTTGATTCTCAGCCCAGCAGCTCCATTGGAGGGTGTCTCCCGTGCTGGGCCATCCTGCCCACACTTGGAGAGTGGGGCCTCACCTACACCTCCAGCCCTGTTCATTTAGTCTTTATAGTTCCTTCATCCAGGAGACTAGAGGGTAACAAGTGTTTTTTTTTTTTTTTTTTTTTTTTGAGATGGAGTCTCGCTCTGTCATCCAGCCTGGAGTGCAGTGGCACAATCTCAGTTCACTGCAAGCTCCACCTCCCAGGTTCAAGCAATTTTCCTGCCTTAGCCTCCTGAGTAGCTGGGACTACAGTCATGCACCACCATGCCCAGCTGATTTTTGTATTTTTAATAGAGATGGGGTTTCACCATATTGGCCAGGCTGGTCTAGAACTCCTGACCTCATGATCCGCCCTCCTCGGCCTCCCAAAGTGTTGGGAGGCGTGAGTCACCGAGCCTGGCCTGGTAACATGTACTGTAAGGGCTGGGTAAGAGAATGGACTGGCACTGTCCAGCACCAGCCTTTTGTAAAAACACTTTACATTCTTTCTCTTTTCTTTATTTTCTTTTCTTTTTTGAGACAAGGTCTCACTTCATCACCCAGGCTGGAGTGCAGTGGCATGATCTCGCTCACTGCAGCCTTAGCCTCCCAGGCCCAAGAGATCCTCCTGCCTCAGCCTCCTAAGAAGGTGGAACTATAGGCACGCACCATCACGCCAGGCTAATTTTTGTATTTTTTGTATAGATGGCATCTTGTTATGTTACCCACGGTGATCTCAAACTCCTAGACTCAAGCAATACTCCCACCTTGGCCTCCCAAACTGTTGGGAGTACAGGTGTGAGCCACTGTGCCCAGCCTCACCCTACATTCTTTTCAGGCCATGAACCAGGAACTCGGGATGCAACAACCAGTCTACACATGGCAACTCGCCACTGTGGGGTGATTTGCCTCCCAGGGTACTTCCCATGAAGGCTCCGTCTCCTCCATCTCCTTCCACAAAGCAGCTTCAAGCTCCAATAACTCCATCATCTCCAATTGAAAGAAGGAAGCAAAAAGAAACCAATATTTATTATCCACCATGGGTACTGGGCTAGCTACTTCACATGTCTTAATCCTTACATACATTATATTATTGTACACTGGTTTCAGTTTTACAGATTATAAAACCAGTGAATGTCCACAATGTTTGCATAACTTCAAGTGTTAACATAGCCAGTCAGTAGCAGCACTGGAATTCAAACCAAGATAAGTCTGGGGCCAAAGTCCAAGCTCTTTCTACCCTAGGCTGTCATGAACGTGTTCCTCAGCCCCTCCTTTTGGCCACCTCTGGGATCTCAGAATCGTTGGGTAGGTAATAAAAGGATATGTTTGGGAAGGGGAAAATACAGACTATGAGGATCATTTTTTAACCTATAAAATGGGAATACAAATAAACTCCTACTTCAAGCGGTTCTTAAAAGGGTTAAATAAAATAATCCGGGTAAAGAATTTAGTACGTTGATTGGAAAAGAATAACAATGCGTATTAGGAATTCTTCTCCCCCTCCTTCACATTTACCTTCTCCGCCCCCTCTGGACTCAGGTGCTCACACAATAGAAGCAGTGACTCTAGGTCATTTGGAAAAGGAGACAGCAGCCTGCTTGTAAAGAAAGGTGCCCAACTTTGCATCCAGACAGGCTTGGCCTCAAAGGAACACAATCTAAAATTATAGGCTGATAGCAAATACGCACACACACACACACACACACACACACACACACACACACACACATATATATTGAGATGGAGTTTCACTTTTGTCACTCAGCTGGAGTGCATTGGCACGATCTTGGCTCACTGGAACCTCCACCTCCAGGTTCAAGCGATTCTCCTGCCTCAGCCCCTTAAGTAGCTGGAATAACAGGCAACTGCTACCATGCATGGCTGATTTTTGTTTTTTTAGCAGAGACGGGGTTTCACCATGTTGGCCAGGCTGGCCTTGAACTTCTGACCCCAGGTGATCCACCTGTCTCAGCCTTCCAAAATGTTAGGATTACAGGTGTGAGCCACCTTGCCTGACCTTTTAATTTAATTTAATTTATTTGTTTATTTTGAGACAGAGTCCGTCTCACTCTATGGCCCAGGCTGGACTGCAGTAGTGCAATTTTGGCTCACTGCAGCCTCTGCCTCCTGTGTTCAAGCAATTCTTGTGCCTTAGCCTCCCACATAACTGGGATTACAGACATGTGCCACCATGCCTAGCTAGTCATTTATTTTTTAACATACAATGGAAAATGTTTCTGGCACATACAGACTGTATTAGTCCATTTTCATACTGTTATAAAGAACTGTTCATGGCTGGATAATTTATAAAGGAAAGAGGTTTAATTGGCTGGGGAGGCCTCAGGAAACTTACAATCATGGTGGAAGGTGAAAAGGAACCAAGGCACCTTCTCCACAAGGTGGCAGGAAGGAGAAGTGCCAAGTGAAGGGGGAAGAGCACCTTATAAAACCATCAGATCTCATGAGAATTCACTATCACAAGAATGGCATGGGGGAAACTGCCCCAATGATCCAATTACCTCCACCTGGTCTCTCCCTTGACATGTGGGAATTGCGGGTATTACAATTCAACATGAGATTTGGGTGGGGGAAAATGCCTAACCAAATCACAGACTAAAAACATAATCATCTCCCAGGCATTCTTCCTTGTTTTGGAAGGCCAGGTGCGGTGGCTCACGCCTGTAATCCCAGCACTTTGGGAGGCTGAGGCGGGTGATCACGAGGTCAAGAGATCAAGACCATCCTGGCCAACAAGGTGAAACCCCGTCTCAACTAAAAATACAAATATTAGCTGGATGTGGTGGCAGATGCCTGTAATCCCAGCTACTGGGGAGGCTGAGGCAGGAGAATCGCCTGAACTCGGGAGGTGGGGGTTGCAGTGAGCCAAGACAGCACCACTACACTCCAGCCTGGCAACAGAGTGATACTCCATCTCAGAAACAAACAAAAAGAAGTTTATTGGAGGTGTTCTACCAAAATGAGGATGTGAACAGACAGGAAAGGAAAGGGGAGGGGAGGAGGAAAAGAGAAGAAAAAGGGAAGGGGAGAGGAGAGGAGAAGAGGGGGAAGTGAGGAAAAGAAAAGGGAAGGGAAAGGAAAGATAGAAGGAAAGAAAGAGGAAAGTAAGGAGGAAGAAAAGGAAAGAGAGAAAAGGAAAGGAAAGGACCTAGGACACAGACCACCCAACCCAAGTGAGACCACAGCCAGCTCTCTCACTATCCTCCCCACTTAGGGCATCAACCACTTCTTTTTCAATCATGTCTCTTTAGCCAAAATGCCTATAGGATGAAGCAGGGAAAGCCTCCTCTTTTTCCCTCCAAACCTTTTATCCTCCTGTACAAATCATACGGACCCTACCTCCACAGTGGCTTATTTCACTATTTTGCTTGGTTTCTCTTGAATAAATCTTAGAATGACTGACACTACCCCCAGGGCCTCTTCACCGCTCCATCTAACTGGTCTTTAACAGTTTCCATGTTCTGTTCAATAATCCCCACTCAACCTAAGTAAGGAGTCATCTCTAATTAACTAAATTTTCTCAGGAAGAAGGACTTTTCTTTCTTATGGAATCCTATATATTCCTCAAAGACTTTGGAATTTTTATTTATTAAACTATAAATAGATTATCAATAGTCACTTGGCACCAGAGTTTCAGCTACATTTCCCTGTTTCATTTCTTTGTATTGCAATGTAATGTCCAGGAAGCAACTGCTGTATCTCTAGTGTTTTGCTTAAATTAGTGCCAGCACCTAAAAATGTGAAGAGGATATCTGAATCAATAAGTGGATGAACAAGTGAATAAATATGTGTCTTCTTAGACACTCTGTATCTTCAATGCCCTGTCTTTTAACTTGACTTTGTTGAAATCACCAATTGGCTTTAGGTAATAGCCAATTTCCTTCACTTCATCAGAGATGCCTAGAAGGTTATATTGAATCATGTTTTTTTGTTGTTCACTAAATTAACTCTAATAAGGCCCCTGATTGGGAAAAAAAATGTTAAGTAGGCTTCAAGACGTATTCAAAGCACACACACTTCCTTTCATGTTCTTTTCAGTATTTGGCTTCTAGACATGAGTGTAAACACTGGAATTAATTCTGTAATGGTGTTTTATTCTCCAAGATGTAACTGCTTTCATGGATCCTGCTGTGACTTGGTTTTGACACTTGGGCAATAGGTGGAAATAAGTCCAGCACTATAAACTTAATTAGACACTTCCACTGGATGCATTAAGATGCAGACACAGTTTAGAGAGATTAAAGAGCAATTGAAATGATTCTAAGAGCACAGAAGCAACTTCACAAACTAGGGAGACGTTTTCTAAATGTGCAGTTGCATTTTCAACACAATTAGGTGCTTAATTGTGTACTCTTCTTAGTTAATACCTTTCAGCATATAAAACACCAGATTTACAAATTTTTTTACTTTTAGTTTTTTTAAAAGAAGACATTAGATTGTTTTTAAAAACTACCTTTGTTTACTGGCTTTGAAGATTTGAAATCTAAAAATATATATGTAAGTTTCTTCTTACTCTTCATCCATTATATTACCAAAGTTTTAAATGGTTCAAATGCACACAAATATAATCTCAGCCTTTGTAAAACGATGTTAAAATTTTTCTAAAAAATTTGTAAGGAGCCGTGCGAATGATAAATACCTGACATTTTCAGAGACCAGGTACACATTTTACACCATTGCATAATTAGGACTTTGTTTTTTAAACATAGTTAAATAAGAAAGGCCAAACACAGTGGCACATGCCTGTAATCCCAGCACTTTGGGAGGCCGAAACAGGTGGATCGCTTGAGCTCAGAAGTTCAAGACCAGCCTGGGCAACATGGCGAAACCCCATCTCTACAAAACATACAAAGAATTAGCTGAGTGTAGTGGCATGTGCCTATAGTACTAGCTACTCGGGAGGCTGAGGCAGAAGGATCGCTTGAGCCCAGGAGGTAGAGGTGTGAGCCAAGATCATGCCACTGCACTCCAGCCTGGGCTACAGAACAGAACCCTTCCTCAAAATAAATAAATAAATAAATAAATAAATAAAAATAAAGAAAAAGAAGATTTGAAATAAATAACCCTATGTTAAAGTGTACTTTTTTTT
>NW_016107372.1:7472879-7476115 GCF_001604975.1 Cebus imitator | reverse complement strand
TTTTTGAGACAGAGTCTCGCTCTGTCACCCAGGCTGGAGTGCGGTGGTGTGATCTCTGCTCACTACAACCTCCACCTTTTTTTTCACCATGTTGTCCATGCTGGTCTTGAACTCCTAACCTCAGGTGATCCACCTGCCTCAGCCTCCCAAAGTGCTGAGATTAGAGGTGTGAGCCACTGTACCCGGTCAAGATGAATAACTCTAAATATTGAACGTTAATTAGAAAACAACTTCCTGTTTTCCCTCCTCCTTCTCTTCCTCCACCACCTCTTCCTTCCTCTTCCTCCTCTTCTTGGAGGTATGCATTAGGAGATCTGAAGCTATTGTTTGTACATCCTAGAATTCAACAAATAAACAGATTTATTATGAATAATGGGAGATAGGTTTCTCACAGTTGCAGAAGGAAGTTATAAATCTAGAAAGGGAGGATGACATATGAGCCCTGTAGTGTCAGAGTGGAATTAAAGCTATGAAGAATGCAGAATAGAGGTATAGAAACACACATCTGTGTGTGCAGGTATGTAGGTATACGTGTGTGTGTAAGTATATCTGTAAGTGTAGAGATATACAGCTATTAATATTTCCTAAGCTGTCTCCATTGAGAAGGCCTAGAAGTAGAGCCACCACAGAAGCAGTGAACACACTCACACTGGATCTGGTTTCTAATTACCATGAAAGGAACCACAGCTTTTTGAAGAAATGGCAGATACCACAGCTGACATGAGGAGAGTACAATTAAAAAACTGAAATGTCTCCTTGTGCTAGAAAGCAAGGAAGTGCTCAAAGAATGATGGTGACACATCAAGAGGACAAACGAACCAGTTTGAAAGGGCTCCCACTGGCAAAATTTGGAACAATTTGACCAAGAAAATAAATAGTAATAGTTATATTATATAACCTGTTGAGCAAAATAAAAACTCGTGGGTCAATATGGTTTTATTTATTTATAAATAAACAAACAGATGTGTTGCTATAAAACCTTTGGAAGGCCGAAAGGTTTTATTGGGGCAGGCCGGAAGGCAGCCGCCCAGTCCTTTAAATTAGGGAGAGAGAAAGATGATCAAAGGCCTTGAAGTCTGTTTACCCCACACCCATTTGTCTCCACACTGCTTACTCATGTTAATGCTGTGCTAGGTGGCTCCGGGAAGATCAAAGGGGAATTACCTGTTAATAGTATTTACTCTGGGCCCCGGAACCTAAAGCTTTTACCAGCCATAAAACCATTCTCTTAACCATTAATTATCTACAAGTGTGTTAACTTAGAACCTCTGTTGTAAAACCTTAAGGGAATAAATGTGTGGACAGACAAAGGTTCTGGGTTGATTGGTTGCATTTCACCCTCTGAAAGCAGCTGACGGCCATTCCTAGCCCACTTGAAACACTGTAATGGCGTGAGAGTGCATTCACTCATCCCTCGTTGAGTCAGGGTCTGCAGGTCAGACTTCCGCAGGTGGGCAGACCCACGTCTCACAAATGAGGTAAAGAAAAAGCTCTTCTTACAGTAGAAGGCAGCTAATATATGTAGAAGGATGCTGGAATTAGAAAATCACCAAGCATGGTGGCACATGCTTGTAGTCTCAGCTCCTTGCAAGGCTGAGGTCAGGAGATGCCTTGAGCCTTGGAGGTCGAGGCTACGGTAAGCTATGATTGTGCACCGCACTCCGGCCTGGGTGACAGAGCAAGACTCTATATCAGAATAAAATAAAATAAAATAAAAGACTATGGGCTGAACATGGTGGCTCACATCTGTTAATCCCAGCACTTTGGGAGATTAACTCCCTTGAGCCCAGGAGTTGGTGACCAGTCTGGGCAACACAGGGAGACTCCATCTGAAATAATTTACTGATATTAGTAAATAAATGACCAGGGTGGTTTCAGACCGTGATAAGCAGATCAGGGTAATGTGACTCAGGGTTGGGATTAAGGTGAAGAACATCTGGCCATCAGGATGGAAAATGTAAGGAATCAAGGCTGAGCGATATCAATCCTGCTCTTGCAGGATGCTGAGAGGCAGAGCCTCTTTAAGTTTTGCGCCATTTGAGAATACCAGAGAGTGACTGAAGGTGAACAGGATTCCATTTAGTTTAAGTTATAATTGAAACTAAAAAGTTAAGGTTGAAAAGCCTTGAGGCGTTCTGAGCAGCTGTGGTTTGCACATAGCCCACATGCCAGAGGAAATACTATATATACTTACCGGCTTTCTTAATCACGAAGCTCTCAGTGGACAGTGCTGCTCTTCTATTTATTCTTTCTTCCTTTCTTTTAAAATTTGAGACAGGGTCTCACTCTGTCACCATGCCGGACTGCAGTGGTGTGACCTAGGCTCGTTGCAGCCTCCACCTCCAGGGATCAAGCCATCCTCCCGCCCCAGCCTCCCAAAGTGCTGGGATTATAAGCATGAGCCACCACACTCAGCCCACATTCACCCTTCTAAAATGAAATATTTGGTATGGCTTTCTGCAATGGGATAATAAAATGTCTGTAGCCCCCTCTTCTCAGTAGACAATAAAGGCATCTAACCAAGTATTTCAGACTAGTTCCCCCACCCCACACTGCACATGCTCAAGGCTGAAGATGTTAGCAGGCAAAGGCATTCATTCATGTGGCCTAAGCTGCTCGCATTTCCAGATTTCATCAATATCTTTTGTTAAAAAGGTCCATGCAATAATAACAGAAGTCTAACAAGATGTAAAAACATAGTTTATCTGGCATTCCTGATTAGCAGATCATCTGTCGCTATTGTAAGTCCAGACATAAAAAATAAATATAATGGTTCAGAAGACAACATAGCAAAAATACAGATAAACTACAGGTTGGTCATTCACATACCAGTACTTGGGAACCATAGATATTTAAATACATATAGTTAGAAATTATTTATCTACAATTTTAAAATGACAGCACCAAAAAGCAAAAAGCAACCTGTCTTTAACAGTTTTAAGTGGCAGTGTGTTCAGGCTATACTAGACCATAAACAACAAGAAAAGAGACCATTCAAATTGAATAAATGGGTAAATTAATTAAGTGGGTTGTAGATATGAAGATATTAACATATCTATTGACATGGGAGAGGGGAAATTCAGAAGGCAGTGACATCCATTAATCAACAATTAATTTTGACTGATACAGAGACAGTAGTATATGGCTCACACCTGTAATCCCAGCACTTGGGAGGCCAGCGTGTGAAGATTGCATAAAGTTAGGAGTTCAAGACGAGCCTGGGCAACATAGGGAAG
>NW_016107372.1:7468975-7472628 GCF_001604975.1 Cebus imitator | reverse complement strand
AAAAAAAAAAAAAAAAAAAAAAAAAAAAAAAAAAAAAAAAGCAACCAATACTAAGAATGCCAGCATATAAGATTTCAGTTGAGAAAAATGTTTCTAGAGTGCTCTAGCAGAAGGAATAAATGCACATTGGAACCAACAAGAGCTGGAATTGAATCCTGGCTCTACACTAACTAGGTTGGGCAGGTTCCTTAGCCTTACTGAACTTTAATTTCCTTGTCTGGAAAACAGAGATCCATGCTCATACATGAATGTTGTATGAGATAAAGAAAAAAGTGCATATGGAGTATATAGGCTGGGCATCCGGTCAGTTCTGAATACGTTGTTTTTTTTTTTTCCTAGCACAAATATTGACCAGGGTTGTACAACATCTCCTTTCAGCATAGCAGCTGATCATCACCATAATTCTGAGCTGATGGCAGCCCCACCTTTCCAGTTGTTCAGGCCAAAGCTTGGCATCTTCTTTCATTTGTCGATTTCTCCTGCACCTCACATCCAGGACATCAGGAAATCATGCTGGCTCTTCCATCAAAAAGCATCCCAAACATGATTAGCTCTCACTGCCTCCACCACCACTGCTCTTAACTGAGCTCCTAGGGTTACTCCACAGCCTCTTCTGTGACCCAGTCCCATGCCCTGCCCATGTACACGAGCCCCTAAAGACAACATACAGCCCAGCAAACAGAATGACCCTAATAATACACAGGACGGATCACATCACATGTGTACTCAAGGTCTTTTGGTGGCTCCCATCTCTCTCTTTAGTGAAAGCCATCATCTTTACAAGGGCTCACACTACGTGTCCCAGCCCCCTACCGAGTTCTGACCTTCTTTGCTTACGTGTTCCCCATCACTCACTCCACGGTGGCCACTCTGGTCTCCTTGCTCTCCCCCAGATGCATCAAGCTCGCTGATGTCTTGGAGCCCTAGTTCTTGTTATTTTCTCTGCCTGAGATGTCTTTCTGCATTTCAGCTTAGCTATCTCCCTCCCCTCCTTTCAATTCCTGTGTACAGGTATTGATCGACTTATGACCTATGCAACTTACGACCATTCGACTTTACGACCACAATCGCTAGCCACAACTGCTCCGCCTCTGGCAGCACAAACGTTACCCAGCTGGGCGTACGACAGTGCGGACCAGCTTCCAGCAACACTACCGTCTCCGTGTGTATATAGCCTACTCAACTTACGATCAAATCGTGTTACGACCAGTCTGTCGGAACCAATCGTGATTGTAAGTCGAGCACTGACGGTATGTATCACCCTGATTGCTAGGTTTATTTAGGCAAGTTGCCCTCCAGCCACCACCATCTCTGGTTATCTGCTCTTTATCTTTTCTCCATAACATGCGCTACCTCCTAGCATACTGTATAATGGATCTATTTGTTAGGCTTATTGTTTACTGTCTGTCTGGAAGAATATAAAGTCCACAAGAGCAGGATCTAATTTTTTTTTTTTTTTGAGATGCAGTCTTGTTCTGTTGCCCAGGCTGGAGTGCAGTGGCATAATCTCAGCTCACTGCAACCTCTGCCTCCCAATTTCAAGCGGTTCTCCTGACTCAGCCTCCCAAGCAGCTGGGAATGACTACAAGCATGCACCACCACATCTGGCTAATTTTTGTATTTTTAGTAGTGACAGAGTTTCACCATGTTGGCCAGGATGGTCTTGAACTCCTGACTTTAGGTGATCCGCCTTGGCCTTCCTAAGTGCTGGGATTCCAGGGGTGAGACACTGCACTGGGCCTCAATATTTTTTCGGTGAATAAATTGTGTTGGCCAGGTGTGGTGGCTCACACCTGTAATCCCAGCACTTTGGGAGGATCATGTGAATCCAGGAGTTCGAGACCAGCCTGGATAACATAAGGAGACTCTGTCTCTATAACAACAATAGAATTGTGTTGTATCTATAAAAGTATAATCAGGCTGGGTGTGGTCGCTCACACCTGCAACCCCAGCACTTTGAGAGCCAGAGGTGGGGAACAGCCATTGAAAACTTTCACTACAGGCTCACTCCCTAAGCAAATCCACATAATTTCCTTATCATTTATGCATATAGCACCCAAATTATACACACACAAGCATCATTATGCGCTAAGTACCTACTACGTGCCTGACACTGTGCTCATGCTGTTGTGTGCACAAATTCCCTGTCCTCATTGAAGTTAGAGGGAGGATAGCACGGAGAACTGTGTGGCTGGATAGGAGTCAGCAGGGAGGCCGTAGTGGGAGATGTCAGAGAGAGAATGACGGATATTTTGGACTTGAACGTCTATGAATGGGATGGGAGCTGTGAAGGTTTTTTTGTACAGGAATGGCATGATTTGAGTCATGTTTTGATAGCTGCATTGAAAACAAGCTGATAGTGGCAGGGACAGGGAGACTGGTTAGGGGTGTGATGGTTACTATTGAGTGTCAACTTGATTGGATTGAAGGATGCAAATTACTGTTCCTGGGTGTGTCTGTGAGGGTGTTGTCAAAGGAGAGTAACTTTGAGAGGCAGACCCACCTTCAGTATGGGAGTGCGCCATCTAATCAGCTGCCAGCGTGGCTAGAATAAAAGTGGGCAGAGAACGTGGAAGGACTAGACTGCCTGAATCTTCCGACCTCCATCTTTCTCCCATGCCAGATGCCTTCTGCCCTCGAACAGCAGACTCCAAGTTCAGCTTCTGAACTCTTGGACTTACACCAGTGATTTGCCAGGGGCTCTCGGGGGGCTGAGGCGGGTGGATCAGTTGAAGTCAGTTCAAGACCAGCTTGGCCAGTATGGTGAAACCCCATCTCTACTGAAAATATTAAAAATTAGCCAGGTGTGGTGGCACAGGTCTGTAATCCCAGCTACTCGGGAGGCCAAGGCTGGAGAATCATTTGAACCCAGGAAGCGGAGGTTGCAGTGAGCCAAGATAGCGCCACTGCACTCCAGCCTGGGCGACAGAGGGAGACTTTGTCTCAAAAAAAAAAAAAAGGACCTGAATAACTTAGATATAAAGTCTTCAAATCACCTGAGCAAAGAATGGTTTTTATACAGGTAAATCCAGAAATGAACAAACTTCTGCCTGACCATATGTTTTCTTTCTCCTCTCCCTTTCTTCCACTTTTTAATACCACAGTGGGTTCATTCAACCAGATGTTCCCACTTATAAAAGTTGCTCGTTAATGAGTTCCTCTAACACCAACAGCTTGAGGAAAAGCGCACAACAGAATTTTCCACACATTCAGTCTAATGTGGCGTGTTCAAAGCATGGAAAGAAATGTATCCAGTTTTGCTCTCCAATGTTGAATAAATGAAGAAAACAAGATGTAAATCAAAGGTCTAAAGATCTGGGACTAAGCATGTCTTGTGTGATGGACACTGAGCATACAAAGACCAGCCCCTATCTTCCAGAGGCTTCCAAGTTAGAGCAGAAATGTAGGTTACAGGCCATTATCATGCATGGGTCGAGGCTCACGACAAGAGTTAAAGCATGCAGTGGATCTAGAAGACCACTTAAATAAATGTGAAATTGTTCAAAAATAATTTTCCTTTCTCTGAGTGAGTTAAGAGTTTTTTTTGGTTTTGTTTTGAGACCGAGTCTCACTCTGTCACCCAGGCTGGAGTACAGTGGCACCATCTCAGCTGACTGCCACTTCCACCTCCCAGGTTCAAGCTATTCTCCTGC
>NW_016107372.1:7461103-7468800 GCF_001604975.1 Cebus imitator | reverse complement strand
TTGAGACATAGTCTCACTCTGTCGCCCAGGCTGAAATGCAGTGGTGCAATCTCGGCTCACTGCAACCTATGCCTCCCAGGTTCAAGTGATTCTCCCGCCCCACCCTTCCAAGTAGCCAGGATTACAGGCACCCGTTATCATGCCTACTTAATTTTTGTAGAAACGGGGTTTCAAAATGTTGGTCAAGTTGGTCTTGAACTCCTGACCTCAGCTGATCTACCTGCCTTGGCCTTCCAAAGTGCTGGGATTATGGGCATGAACCACTGTGCCTGGCCAAGGTATTTTGAATTCAACAAATTCTGCAAGCCTGTAAATCTTGGTATCACAGAATTAACCAAAGAAATCTACAGCTATTAAAATATCTGGTTGTTTACTATTATCTTGCCAAAACTCAATATCACATTTATTTAATAAAGGAATGATACCTGGAATTTTGAAAAACTAAAATCATGTGATTGTTTTGTGACTTTTATTAGTTGTGTTTGATTTTCACGGTAGAGTCTGCAAAGCTATCAGCTATTCTCAATATTATAGGTGCAGATGATAATCCCTGTTACAAGGAAGGATTTAAGTCAAAGTCCTTTAAGAGCATCATAGGTTTAACAGCCGTACTCTAGAAGGCTGATTCCCAAGTTCTTTCAAATTTATTAGCTCGATTTTGGGATACCCTTCCATTGTTTGCTGTGCATTAATGTTAATCTGTTTCGGATAAAACTCAGGCCAGGGGTGGTGGCTCATGCCTATAATCCCAGCACTTTGGGAGGCTGAGGCAGGCAGATCTTTTCAGGTTAGGAGTTCAAGACCAGCCTGGCCAACATGGTAAAACCTTGTCTCTATCAAAAATACAAAAATTAGTCAGGCGTGGTGGCGGGTGCCTGTAGTCCCAGCTACTCAGGAAGCTGAAGCAGGAGAATCTCTTAAACCAGGGAGGCGGAAGTTGAAGTGAGCCAAGATCATGCCACTGCACTCCAGCCTGGGTGACAGAGCCAGACTTCATCTCAAAAAATAAAATAAAATTTGGTTTCTAGAAGAAATTAAGACAAATGCAAACATATGTTTATTACAGCGCTATTCACAATAGCAAAGACTTGGAACCAACCCAAATGCCCATCAATGATAGACTGGATAAAGAAAATGTGGCACATATACACCATGGAATACTATGCACTCATAAAAAAAGGATGAGTTCATGTCCTTTGCAGGGACATGAATGAAGCTGGAAACCATCATTCTCAGCAAACTAACACAGAAACAGAAAACCAAACATCGCATGTTCTCACTCATAAGTGGGAGTTGGACAATGAGAACACATGGACACGGGGAGGGGAACATCTCACACCGGGGCCTGTTGGGGAGGTGGGGGCTAGGGGAAGGATAGCATTAGAAGAAATACCTAATGTAGATGATGCGGTGATGTGTGCAGCAAACCACCATGGCACATGTATACCTATGGCACATGTAATAAACCTGTATGTTCTGCACATGTATCCCAGAACTTAAAGTGTAATTAAAAAAAAAAAATTCAAAATAAAGAAAACAGGGTATCATAAAACACCAATTAAGAATCACTGCTCTTTAGAGAATATAGGAAGTGAATAATTGGTTTGCAATACAGGGTTACTAGAAAATGAGGCTGCACTTTGACCTCAGAATCTCCAGTTTTCCACTTGGGAAACTGATATAATTTTCACTGTAAATTAACTCCCATCCCATAAATTAAGACACTAAGAGATACCTTTTTATTGCCTATCCAAAGACACAAATTCCGATCTTGGCAACAGTGTGAGGATATTAGCAATAACAATAAAAACTTAGTAACACGCATATTCTGACCTGGCAATTCCCACTTTTTAAACTTTATCCTCAGAAAATAATTGGAAGAGTGGGCAAGATAACATACAAGCATGCTGAGCTTGTATGTTTTTAAATTAAAAAAATTTTTTTTAATATTTAGTGTTTTAATTAAAATAATCTAAACATATATAATCTAATTTTATCATGAGATTAGTGAAATAAATGATTTGGCCACATATTAGGACAATGGAACACTGCTATACATGCTAGGATTATGCTGTAGTTAAGACACACACACACAAATCCTAGCCACTATCCCACCCCTGACACACACACCGCACACTCCTACCTCAGTGAACTAAAACAATGAAGATTTATTTCTCGATCATGCAAAGTCTGCTGCAGGCCCAGAGCAGTTGCACTCTGTGGAATGGCTTAGCGTCACACTTCACCAACACATGCTTCATGGGAGCATGGAAGAAAGTGTCATAGTAGCAGACCCTCTCACCTGCAGTAAAGAGCTTCTGCCCACATTTCATTTGCTAAAGCAAGTTACAAGGGCCTTTCTTGACCTTGACTGGAGACATGCGATCCCAACATGTGCCCAGATGATGTCAAGAGCGAGTGTCTACTGCAACCACGCAGCCATAAAAAATGCTGACATGGAGCTCTACTTTTTGACATGGGCAAACTATCTAAAACGTATCAAGTGGAAAAACAAGTATTATCCCATTTAAAAAAAATCTAAGTGTGTGTTACAGATGTATGGAGACATTTTAAAAAACATTGGGAAGACATACAAGACAAGTTTAATATTGTTTAATATTGTTTTCTCCAGGTAGTAGGATTACATGATTTTAAAAACAATTTGTGGGCCAGGCGCAATGGCTCATGCCTGTAATCCCAGCACTTTGGGAGACTAAGGCAGGCAGATCACGAGGTCAGGAGCTCCAGACCAGCCTGATCAACATGGTGAAACGCTGTCTCTACTAAAAATACAAAAATTAGTCGGGCATAGTGACACACAACTGTAATCCCAGCTACTCAGGAGGCTGAGGCAGGAGAATCACTTGAATTCGGGAGGTGGAGATTGCAGTGAGCCGAGGTCGCACCACTGCACTCCAGCCTGTGTGACAGAGTGAGACTCCATCTCAAAAAACAAAACAAACACACACAAAAAACAGCTTGCTTTATACTTTTTGGTTGTATCTTTTTCTCTTTCACTTTTTATTATATTATTTTGAAAAACACACAATTCACTGTCTTTGTGGTTTTTTAAATCAATCTCTTATTGGTTTAGTTGAGGTATCAGTTCTCCTAAGTCTGAACCACACATGTTCACTCACAAAACTGAGCTCTGAGAAGTAGAGCTTGATCTTGGTATCACTCGACAGAGCTGTGTAGAGAGCATAAATACCCTGCAGTATGCTGACTGCCACCTCAAGCAGCAGAGAGAGTAATGCTCGCCTCCCTTACAGACAACACAAATGACATGCTAGCACATTGAGGCCAGAGGCAGGAAGAAGGCCTGTGCTTTCAAGTCAGACAGATAGACTTCATAACACAAATTCTCTTGGTTTTCTCATCGGTAAAATGGGAGGACTAATGCGTTTCGCAAGTGTTGCAAGGATTAAGATAAGGTAGTGAAAGCACCCAGCACACAGAGGATGCTGAAGAAATAGTTGCTACTGTTATTGCCCGATGTCCAGGTTGACTACAACAAAAGTGATATTAGGCAAACATAGTAACAAGCAAGGAATGTTTTATTGTGTGCATTTTCTAAAAAAAACAAAACAAAACAAACAAAAAACACAAAACAGAACCCACAAATAGGAGCAAAGAACAAAGTTTTCTAGCATCTCTGGGATACACGGGGCACGATATCTTATAGAAACATAGCTAGTACGAGAACAAAGTGTACTAATTAACATTACCCTTTGCTTCCCCAGTCAAAAAAGGCTATAGAGAAAAACACTTTAAATTGTACTCTAATACAAATTTGTTGCGCAATTAAACTTCAACTTACTCAAAGAGTTATTTTATTGTAAATTGCAGAAAATAGAATAAGCATTCAATAAATCTGCTCACAATTAACAATTAAGCAATAGACACTTGAATAAATATAGCATGTATTACTTATTTGTTAAGCCTCATGTTTATGATGAGCAGACGGTTTATCATCATAGTTACAGGGTTTTTTTACATTTTAGGAGATACCATATCCAGTAACAGAAGTAGAAAGTACTTTAATGAAAACTGATTTTAGAAAAATATCTCCTTGGGTCCGAGCTACTATGGTATTTATCACATATTTGGGTCAGTTTCACTAGTTTAAAAATAGAGGTACTAACACACTGAATTCTTTCATGGGAGAACAAAGTGATACATTCTAGAGCAATATTATTTCTTCATATCCTTTAGGTAGCAGGACACAGCTAGGACATAGTAAAGAGATTTAAAATGTAATGAATAATTTGTTTCTACCTAATCCTATAGGGGTATTGCTATCATTTGGACTAAGAAAGAGATATTTTACAACTTGTTTATAATGAAGAATTGGCATTTCCTTATCACATATATACTAGAGCTAAATATAAGGATTTTCTCTAATAGTCTTTATTCCGTGATCCTTATCTATACAAATTAGCCTGCATAGTCACGAATGGAAAGACCAGTAAACTGTACTTGAGGAACTAATTTAAATGACCCATTTAAGAGAAATGCAGTCAAAATAAGGCAATAACTATCAGCCTGTCTGAACTTTCCTTCTGAGCCTATTCAGTAAAATTGAGAAAATAATTTTTGCCCACCTCTATAAAAATATTACCCCATTTGCTACCTAGCGTGTGAGAGAGACAAGACAAGTCGGTCATGTTTGTCTCTAAAAAGAAAAACGATGATAGGCCTGGTGCAGAGCAAGCAGGCTATATGGAAACATCCACCTTTCCTTTTCTGAGATACGTCACTCCAATTCTTCCTGAAATATAAATTTCCT
The DNA here is from genome assembly GCF_001604975.1 of Cebus imitator. Classification (NCBI taxonomy): domain Eukaryota; kingdom Metazoa; phylum Chordata; class Mammalia; order Primates; family Cebidae; genus Cebus; species Cebus imitator. The sequence goes on along the minus strand of NW_016107372.1, from coordinate 7,464,011 downwards.
CCTTGATTTATATTAACCCCTTAGGAGGCACTATAATAACTTTATGTTCCCTACGGAACATAGGGTTTTTCAAGAATTTTTTTAAATAAAAAAGGTTTGAAAGCTATGGAGTAAAGTCAGCAGCTGTAATATTCCGTTCAATCTACCACAGATGTCAAACAAACGGTCACATTTTACAGAAGTCGAAGGAAAACAAAACCGCAGTTCTGCACTCTTCCACAGGGCAAGGAATTGATTATATTCTATTTTCCTTTCAGGACTTCATAAAATCCCTAGAATAGCACCTTTGTATGGGCTGAACCATTAACTGAACTAAAATTAATACAGGAAGCTTAACATTCAACATTGTGCTTGAACAAAACTTACCACTACTCAATTTTTCTTTCAAACTATGTTAGTAATATACACTTTGCAAAGAGTCCAGGAAGTTTTTAAAAGAATCTCTTTAGGTGATGTAACACAAAAACTCTAAGAAACAACAAAACCCTTCAGTCTTATTTCTGAAGACAAGTCAACATTTAATGCAGATCATTCCAGAACACGATGTACCTAACCCCCTCTCCTTTCCTTACGTGTGTCACACAGCCATTAAGACATCTTAGTTTAATTGCCTCCTTAAACTTTTTAGTCCCTCTAAGATGTCGTTATAAAACAGATTTAGTCCTTTAGTTTTATCGTATGGAATGACTGTATTGTCTTGCTATGATCCCAACACAGTGATGCAGTAGTGGGGCTATTTTTTATAAAATCAATATCCATTAGTAAGATTAGCAAAGATACTGTTCCTATTTTTATATTTGTCCTTTAAAAAGGTAGGCCCTTCTCTACTTACTTCCATATCCCTAGAGAAACAGATATATGTACTGTTGTTTAAAAAAAATCAAACATACAAATACTGGAGCATTAAAAGATAGGCCCATTTCCTCTCTTCCTCATCCTGGTACACAGTGCCCAAAAGCTTTAGAAATGCCATTATGAGCAACAGCTTTTGCTAGTTGTTAGGAAGGCAATTTACGAGTTGGGAATTATTGTGCAAGACCTGACTGATGATGACAGCTCTGGGTCGCTAACTTCCTTTTATGAAAACATGAACAATACTAGTTATAACTCAAAGTCAACATAGTGTAAAAGCTGTGGAATGCTTTTGTTGCGGGGGGTATATTAAATTGCATGAATATTGCAGAGGCTCGTTTTAGAACAACAAATAGAATGTTGGTTTAGTGAAGAGGACTGGGCTGTTCCATGCAATACTCTGATCATTTCACATCACAATGGTGGCTGGGTTTTCCATCAGTCATTGCTGACGGCAATGAGAAGTCAGGCGGCTTGTGTGATTCTCATGTTAACAGCACCATAAAAAAGTTTTGTCCTCAGAATTTGGAGGGAAGGGTTACAAAAATTTCACAACTTAATGACAACCTCAAAAGTTCACCCACAGTATACTGGCTGGGAAGAGAAGCAAGCCAATACTAAGTGCAGATTATGGCACTACCCAAAAATAACAGATCTCTTTAAGAAGTGTATCAATAACTAAGCATAGAGGATATTCACATACTGCCAGCTCATAGGAAAAGGCCGCTGGTTTTTAAGTTCCTAATGCCTCCCCTCGAGAAAGAGAGAACAAGTCTTCCTTCCCCCAGTTTCTGCTCTGACAACAGTCGCCCTGGAAGACCCCCTAGGCTAAGTGAAGTGTCTGTACTTGCAACTGCTTTGAGAAAGTTCTAAGCATTCACTTTTTCGTTTGATTTTTTTCCCTGCTAAAACTCATTTGCTAGATCATTCTTTGATTACACATTAGCTCACTGTTTATGGGGAAGTTTCGCTGAAGTGATTCCAGGCTTCAGGGAACCACTACGGATAGACCTTTTCCATATCAGTCCCCACGGTTAAGTTCCACAAGTGCCCCAAAACACACCTTTACATTTTCTTTTTAAAAACGTTGATTGGTTTGTAAGTGGCTACTGTCCATTCACAGGACAGCGCTGTGGAGCTGCATGGGAAGGACTTCATTTGGTGGAGTTGCTGTTCTTAGGTGCGGATGTCACCCAACTCTCAGATCAGTGTGGAGAAAACCCAGTTGCCAGACTGCAGCCCACCACAGGCGTCATGTCCCAGATCTACAGGGAAGGAAGAAAGGCAGAAAAGGCAGCAGTGATGACCAGGTCTAATGGCAAGAGTCAACACAAATGACTGTGAAACCTGAAAAGGTGTCACAATAATGAATTCTCTCTTTCTCTTCTTTCATAACACCTCCTTAAGATTTATAGAAAGAGGCTGGATGGCTGGGTGCAGTGGCTCATGCCTGGAATCCCAGCAGTTTGGGAGGCCTCGGCAGGTGTATCGCTTGAGCACAGGAGTTCGAGACCAGCCTGGCCAACACGGCAAAACCCTGTCTCTACCAAAAAAAAAATACAGAAATTAGCCTGGCGTGGTGGCACATCCCTATAGTCCCAGCTACTCAGGAGGCTGATGGAACCTGAGCCCAGAGGCAGGGGTTGCACCCAGCCCAGATCACACCACTACACTACAACCTGGATGACAGAGCGAGACATAAAACAATGTAGTTTCACTAAAATGTGAACAAAGCATTTAAGTAGTGTCTTTACACATAAAAACTACATCATAATAATGTTTTAGTATAAATTCAATTTTTTTTAGAAAAGCCCATCAGGAATATAAAGTATCTCAGAGTTTTAACACTTAAGAGTGGTACTTAGGCGGGCCGGGGGCAGTGGTTCATGCCTGTAATCCCAGCACTTTGGGAGGCCAAGGCAGATGGATCATGGGGAGTTCAAGACCAGCCTGGCCAAGATGTTAAAACCCCGTCTCTACTAAAAATACAAAAATCAGCCGGGCGCAGTGGCAGGCGCATATAATCCAAGCTACTAGGGAGGCCGAGGCAAGAGAA
>NW_016107372.1:7446007-7461033 GCF_001604975.1 Cebus imitator | reverse complement strand
AAAAAAAAAAAAAAAAAAAAGTGGTACTTAGGCCAGGCATGGTGGCTCATGCCTATAATCCCAGCACTTTGGGAGCCTGAGGTGGAAGGATCACTTGAGCCTAGGAGTTTGTGAACAGCCTGGGCAACATAGTAGGACCCAATCTCTACAAAAAAATCCCCCCAAAATTAGCCAAGCCTGGTGGCAGGCACCTGTAGTTCCAGCTACTTGGGAGGCTGAGGTGGGAGGATTGTTTGAGCCTGGAAGGTGAAGGCTGCAGTGAGTAGTGATGGTGCCACTGCACTCCAGCCTGGACAACAGAGCAAGACCCATCTCAAAAAAAAAAAGAGGGATACTAAGTATAAAAGACTTCATTTCAATTTATGTGTTAGAGACCCAGGAGTACTAAGTATAAAAGACTTCATTTCAATTTATGTGTTATAAGGAATAAGCTTATTCCTTATAATGAGGATATATTCTGCCCAGGATGAAAGGAACGTTGGCAAGGGAAGGAAGGTCTTGAGATGGGTCAAGGGTGAGGGCCAAGGCCAGCAAGAGAGGAGAACCCTGAGGTCAGCTCCACCAACAGGGATATACAGGGTGCCCGACTCACTCTGTCAGACACTGCAGAGGAAGGCACCACTGGGATCAACCACCACCGAGCGCATGGAAACTCACAGGCAAGCAATTTATTACTCAAGATTTTTCTTTTTTGAGATGGAGTCTTGCTCTTGTTGCCCAGGCTAGAGTGCAATGGTACGATCTTGGGTCACCACAACCTCTACCTTCCGGGTTCAAGCGATTCTCCTGTCTCAGCCTTCTGAGTAGCTAGGATTACAGGCACGCACCACCTCACCTGGCTAATTTTGTATTTTTAGTAGAGACGGGGTTTCTCCATGTTAGGCTGGTCTCAAACTCCCCACCTCAGGTGATCCACCCCCTCGGCCTCCCAAAGTGCTGAGATTATAGGCGTGAACCACCATGCCCGGCCTTTACTCAAAGTTTTAAACTGGCAATTGGTTGCTTATAAATGCTTGCCAATCAGAAAGAGTGACTGTCTCCTGCCCATTCACAGCATGGTAACGGGCAATCTCGACTGAAATGCTGACAAACAATTAGCCAGCTTACCTTTACAATGCGGTCGGTCCCACAGGTCACCATCAGTCCCCTGGCAACATCCATAGACATGTGGGAAATGTTATGTTTTCCTTCATGAAAGGTTGCTAGAGAAGTCCGACTAACAAAGAGAAAAGAGATCACTGAAAACTCACTTTACTGTACCTAGAGCTAATGGGGTTTTTTTGGCAACATAAAATAAACAAATGTGGCCAGGTGCAATGGCTCACACTTGTAATCCCAGCACTTTAGGAGGCCGAGGCGGGCAATCACTTGAGGTCAGGTGCAAGACCAGCCTGACCAACATGGTGAAACCCTGTCTCTACAAAAAATACAAAAATTAGCCGGGCATAGTGGTGGACGCCTGTAATCCAGCTTCTAGGGAGGCTGAGGCAGGATAATTGTTTAAACAAGACTGTTTTATAAAACTCCCAAAATAATGGATTTTTTTTTTTTTAACTGGAAAGGCTGACACATTCCCAGATACAAAAACAAGAATCTTCAATATAAAAGAGGAATTGCATTGAATAAAATCACACAGCATGGGTAAAACATTCATCAGAGCTGCAGTTTTCCCTGAAACCTCTGCCATACTCAGGAGCAGTGCCTCTTACAGCACTGGCTTCAACTCTGCCCCCAAGCCCAGCTGCTCCAATCCCATCACTGGTTCATTTACCAACACCAGTGGTGATGCACTAGCTGGTGTTTCCAATTTGGTCCTCTGCCAACGTTTGCCTCTGCTGCTTTAAAAGCTAATTCAAAGGGAAAGAAAGAAAATAGTGGTTCTGTTCTAACAGATTTGCCTAAAAGTCAGGGTAGAATGGGATATACAGACAGATGTGTCTTACACACAAAGGGCAATTTAAGAATAGACTGTTAGGCCAGGTTTGTGTGAAAGAAAGAACATTGGTCTCTAGAGTTTTTCCAGTAAATTCACATGCATGTGTGAGCAAAGGTCTGCGCACTGGATACTTTTGCAGAGAACCAGCTCAACCACTGCCATCCACATGTGCATGGACTTTTCCCTGCACAGCAGCCGGTGGGATGCAGAGGCTCAGGGTGTCCACTCAGTTACTGGACCATGTAACTTAGCATTCCTCACCATGCAAAGGAGAAAGCTGCCCAGTCAGAGAGGCAGATTGAGATGCACAGTGTTTGTCTTAAGTCATAAAGCTAAGGCAGGTCCTCTCTTCAAAAATGGCTTGGGGGCTGTATGCTGTGGCTCACGCCTGTAATCCCAGCACTTTGGGAGGCTGAGGTAGGCGGATCACTTGAGGTCAGGAGTTCGAGAACGGCCTGGCCAACATGCTGAAACTCCACCTCTACTAAAAATATAAAAGTTAGCCAGGTGTGGTGGCGGGTGCCTGTAATCCCAGCTATTCAGGTGCTAAGTCAGGAGAATCACCTGAACCCGGAAGGTGGAGTTTGCAGTGAGCCAAGATCATGCCACTGTACTCCAGCCTAGATGACAGAGCGAGGCTCTGTCTCAAAAAACAAACAAACAAACAACAAACAAAATGGCTTAAGAAATTCAGGAGAAACAAACATAGGGTTAAACATATATCCATATCACTTCTCAGGCTCTTCACATTTCAGAGAACCATTAGACAGATTTTAAGAGGCAATGAAACAAAAATATGCAAACACTCACTCTTCGTCTTTGATGGAGTCATAACAAGAATCACAAACCCGGACCTGGAACTCGAAGCCCATGACGGGGTAACTTGAGCGCTTACTGCTACACTTCCCGCAGACAGCCTGCCCGCATTTCCTGCAGTGATGCTTCACGGGTGATCGGGAGGAGGAAAACAGGGTGTTAGCTTTCGCTTTAAAGCACATGGTTTCCCTCTAGAGTAGGGAGGATATGCCTTGAATTATAATCACCCTAAATCAATGTATCAATCAACACTCACAAGATAAACAATTTCGACACTAGTTAAGGATTTCCCAAAAATCTTGGTGCACTGGTCAAATGTTTTGCTTTTCTTTCATTCATATTATCTGTCTACATGTTAATAAACAATATTATTAACACTAAGTTTAGTTTACTTAGGAGCCTAATCACTGCTTTTGGGAAGAAAAAAATCTATTCCTCCATCAAAAAAAGGTTTTGTTTTTTTTTTCTCTTTAGAGACAGGGTTTCATTCTGTCACCTAGGTGGAACGTACAGATGCAAGCACAGCTCACTGCAGCCCTGACCTCCCAGACTCCAGCGATCTTCCCGCCTCAGCCTTCCAAGTAGCTGGGACTACAGGTGTGCGCCACTATGTCTGGCTAATTTTTTTATTTGTTTGTAGAGATGGGGTCTTGCTATGTTGTCCAGGCTGGTCTTGAACACCTAGGCTCAAGTGATCCTCCTGCTTCGTCCTCCCAAAGTGCTGAGATTACAGGTGTGAGCCACCATGTCCAGCTTAAAATGTTTTAAAATAAGGTTTATTTTTATAGAGACAGGGTCTCACCATGCTGCTCAGGCTGGTCTCAAACTCCTGGACTTAAGCCATCCTTCCATATTAGCCTCCCAAAGTGCTGGGATTACAGGCGTAAGCCATCATGACTGGCCTAAAATAAGTTTTAAATGCACTATGCTCTCACTAAGAAGCTAATATCCATAATCATATGTTTTGCTATTTTTTTAAAAATCTCTCAAAATGTGATTCTGGAAATAAGCCTCAAGAACATTACAAAAGAGTCCCATTATTATGACTGATTTTGACATATTCTATTACCACCAAAAGTTTATTGACCAGCACCTCTTCCCTCTTGTATTAACTGTTAATACATGGAAGTAAAATCCATTTCTCTGTGCTTCCTTTAGAAGTAGGGAACACTTCACCTATTAGTTATATTGTACTAATTACCACCAGCCATGCACTCTGAGAATTTGGCTAATGACAGGCAGAACTCAGGTACTATTTCAGAGCTTTATAATGGTCTGAAAACTAAAAAAATTTCTGCCTTGCCTGCCAGTCTCATAAGAGACTTTACCATGGAGTAGCTCTGTGAGTAAAATTTTTTAAAGTTTATTTATTGGCTGGTCTGAGTGCAGTGGTGTTTACAACTAATCGATCACAACCAGTTACGGATTTCTTTGTTCCTTCTCCACTCCCACTGCTTCACTTGACTAGCCTTAAACTAAATAAATAAATAAATATTTTTTTTTTAAGTTTATTTATTTATTTTGAGATGGAGTCTTGCTCTGTTGCCCAGGCTGGAGTGCAATGGCATGTTACAGTGAACCCCAAGTTTCTTTTCAAAGAATCAGTATGTCACCATGTTCAACACTCTTATTCTTTAATTCTCTATTTTAAAGTTTAACTTCCTTGTAATTCCAGTAAACAACCTTCTCCACCGGTTCTAATCAGTAGTTCACATCTGCTCCCTAGCCTCTGGCTCCATCCTGACTCCTCCCAGTCACCTGCTCTGGTCACCTTCTTTAACCTAGGGCACCCCTGACTACCTGCTCTGACCCACCCATAACTGTCCTTCCTGCCAAAACACCCACCCTGCCACTCCAGCTCAGACCACTGCTCCCTTTAAAATAGCCAATCAGGATTAGTCTAGCTTGTGCGGTCTAACCCTAGTGAACAGGGGAACAACACAGCAGTAGGGACGACCCCCATCAGGCCTAAGTATCCCTCCCTCAACTTGTCCAAGTGTGCAGCCACCATTGCTCCATCCATGAGCTGCACCCTTCTATAGAAGTAAACTGCCTTGCTGAGAGGATTTATCTTCAAGTGCTATTTCTTTTGTGGCATCAAAGTTTTACTTATAACAGGTGTGATCTTGGCTCACCACAACCTCCGCCTCCCGGGTTCAAGTGATTCTCCTGCCTCAGCCTCCCGAGTAGCTGAGATTACAGGTGTCTGCCACCATACTCAGTTAATTTTTGTATTTTTAGTAGAAACAGTGTTTCACCACGTTGGCCAGGCTGGTCTTGAACTCCTGACTTTGGGTGATATACCTACCCTGGCCTCCCAAAGTGCTGGGATTACAGGCCTGAGCCACCACGTCAGACCAAAAAAGTTTATTAACACATACTAACTTTAGGCTAATCTCTCATAGAGGTGCAACCAATAATAAAAGAAATAAATCAGCATTCTTTTTTACTTACCTGCACAAATTCATATTTGCCCTAAGTACCTTCAAGGCTGCTGTGAAAATGTATTTTTTTTTTTTTTTTTTTTTTTGGAGAACTTTAGTATTACAAGAATCCGGGGAGTTAAGAGCATCTTTGAAATCTACAGGTTATTTAGAACATATTTCTTTAATTAAAAAAATAAAAAAGAGTACTCAAAACGTGCTTACTAAAAATGTTCCAGGTATGCTTATAATGGAGCAATTTAAAACAGTCTACAACTCATACGGTCAGGCATTCAAGTGAGGACTAAATTACCACTTTTTATCTGTTTGTGACAGCATAAGGTATATAACTGTATAACCTACTTTATCCTAATTCTGTTCTTGGCTAGTATAAAACACTGACTTTAATAACTAAGAGTCTTAAACTGAAAGATCTTGTACCTATTTAAAAATCGGCTCTCAGGATTTTCTGCACACCCCTGCCTTTCCAATACAGTACAAGTATTGGAACAGTGAGGTAATAGTCTCATGGGCTCCAGGAAAGGTCTTCCTCATTGTTAGTGACACAATGATAAAGACACAGAAAATGTAGGAATTAATAGCATTTGCAAAAACCAAGTGTGATTCAAAAAACCCAGATTAAGTATGCAAATAGTGAAATACACAATCAAGCCAGCAACGGCCCGACAGTGTCTACTCACTTGTCTCAGCCCCAGCGTCTTTGTGTCCCACATCTGCTTTATGTTCCAGAAAAAGGGCTGCTCACATTTCTGACAAGAATCACTTTCCAACCACTGAGGAGCCTGGGGGAGCAGAAAGCCAAAGCCGACATCAGTGTGTCTGTATGTTTACTCCCATGTTTCAAAATTAATAGGACATTTCTAGACCTAGCCGGGGTTAGTATTTATTTTTTTCTTTTTTTTTTCTGAGAAGGAAAGGAGTCTCAATCTGTCGCCCAGGCTGGAGTGCAGTGTGTGATCTTGGCTCACTGCAACCTCCGCCTCTTGGGTTCAATGACTCTTCTGCCTCAGCCTCCCGAGTGGGTGGGACTACAGGTATGTACTACCATGCCAGGATAATTTTTGTATTTTTAGTAGAGATGAGGTTTCACCATGTTGGCCAGTCTGGTCTCAAACTCCTGACCTCCCAAAGTGCTGGGATTAAAGGCATGAGCAACCACACCCAGCCAGTTACTATTCCTTTTTAATTCCATAAAATATTTTAGCTAGTTGTCATATTTAATATTATGTTTAATTGTGTGTGTGTGGGGGGGGGATCTTTTTTGAGACAGGGTCTTACCCTGTCACCCACGCTAGAGTGCAGTGTTGTGAACGTGGCTCACTGCAACCTTGACCACTCAGGCTCAAATGATCCTCCTGCATCAGCCTCCCGAATAGCTGGGACCACAGGTGAAAGTCATCATGCCCAGCTAATTTTTGTTAATTTTTTGTAGAGACGGGGTCTATGTTTCCCAGACTTGTTTTGAACTCCTGGCTTCAAGCAATCCTTCTGCCTCAGCCCCAGAGAGTGCTAGCATTACAGGCATGAGCCATTGTATCCAGCCTTAATTGTGTGTTGAGTAATTATAACAGTTTTAGCCATGGTTACAGCATTGTTCAATTTGTAATCTATAGATAAGAGGAAGTAAATCTGTTTTTATCGTGAACCCTTAAGGGTTGTCTTTATGTATTTCTTTTTTTGCCAAAGATATTTGAACTCTAAATCCAGTTGAGTAAAAACCCAATGCATGCAGCAGAATCTGGTGACCTATTGCCTGGAAAGGTTTGCAGGGTCACAGGTGACTAACAGAAGAGATCTGACAAAATCCCATCATTAGCTGCTCTGAGTAGGGACCATGCCGGCAGATTTGCCCTGCTTTCCTTCCCAGCCACAGCAGCAGGTTCCTCCCTCCTGGGGCCACATGGGCATCCTGCAGCCTCCACTGAGCAGCAAGCTCTGGTATTGCAAATCTTGGTGCGCTTGATATATATAGCCACAGCCTGTCACACAGTAGGTTCTTTACACATTTTTGTTGAAACAGAGGAATCAGTCTCAAAATTAATTTGTTAAAAACTTAGAAAACAGGCCGGGCATGGTGGCTTATGCTTGTAATCCCAGCACTTTGGGAGGCCAAGACAGGCAGATCACCTGAGGTCAGGAGTTCGGGACCAGCCTGGCCAACATGGTGAAATCCCATCTCTACTATAAATACAAAAATTAGCCAGACATAGTGGCGCGTCCTGTAATCCCAGCGACTTGGGAGGCTGAGGCAGGAGAATTACTTGAACCTGGGAGGTGGAGGTTGCAGTGAGCCGAGATCATGCCATTGTACTCTAGCCTGGGCGATAAGAGCGAGACTCTGTATCAAAAAAAACCAAAAACACTTAGAAAATATTTCTCTAAACAAAAAATTTAAAACTATACTCAATTCTAAGACAAACCTGATAAAAGCCTGCTTAGGCCAGGCATGGTGGTGGCTTGCGTCTGCAATCTCAGCACTTTGGGAGGCCAAGGTGAGAGGTTCACCTGAGGTCAGGAGTTCAGGACCAACTTGGCCAACATGATGAAACCCTGTCTTTCCTAAAAATACAAAATTAGCCGGGCATGTTGGCACATGCCTATAATCCCAGCTATTCAGGAGGCTGAGGTGGGAAAATGGCTTGAAACTGGAAGGCAGAGGTTGCAGTGAACAGAGATTGCACCACTGCACTCCAGCCTAGGCAACAACAGCGAAACTCTGTCTCAAAACAAACAACAAACAAACACAAAGCCTGTTTAACCGCAATCACTTGTTAGGTGCAACGAAAATAGTAGAAAATATTTTTTCTAAATATATATTAACATATGTGGTGGCTTGAAGGATGGGTGCCCCTAGTTCTTCATTTTGTCTCCTATTGCATCAAAACTTTTGGCCTTCCTATTTCTTATTTTGGATCTGTCACTAGAAATATTTCCACATATAACAGACATTAGAAAGGCCTTTGGTTGAGGGGGGTGCAGAAGGCACTCACAAGTAGACTGAAATAGGTTGAGATAGAAGAAAGCTTTCCTTTTTTTTTTTTTTTTTTTGAGACGGAGTCTCAGTCTGACACCCAGACTGGAGTGCAGTGGTGCAATCTTGGTTCACTGCAACCTCCACCTCCTAGGTTCAAGTGATTCTCTTGCCTCAGCCTTCTAAGAAGCTGGAATTACAGGCATGCACAACCACGCCCAGCTACTTTTTGTGTTTTTAGTAGAGATGGGATTTCACCACATTGGTCAGGCTGATCTCAAACTCCTGACCTTGTGATTCGCCCACCTCGGCCTCCCAAAGTGCTGGGATTACAGGTGTGAGCCACGGCGCCCGGCCCAAGAAAGGTTTCTTTAAATAACTGGGGAATGTTGGAGATGAGAAGGGATGAAAGAAGAATAGAGATGGGTATCTATGTGAGAAAAATTATTTTCTTGATGTAGAATTACTTAGTTTCTCTGATCAACGGAAGGCAGGTGGTGACAGAGGCTGGTGATGTGTGAGGATACTACCTGGGGACACTGTCCCTAAGAAAGACGCAGCAGGTCGAGCTGCCAATGGCACGGGATATTTAATTGCAGGAGGAAGGAAAGTAAGTACAGCTTCCTAGTCTTATGTCTGGGACATGCCCAAGTGTAACTCTTGCAAAACCACAGCCATGTGGACCAAAAAACAGCACAAAAATGTATTCACTAAGCCATTTGCAAACAACTCCAGTAAGGGCTAATGTGCTTTAGGGACACTACAATAAAGGCTTCAATGGAAACAGAGTAATAAATGAACATTCATTCCAGTTTACACTTCCCATACTTAGCAGCAGAGAATTCGATGTTTAATTTAGTGCACAAAAATGTTAAGTGTAAAAAAGAACTGATTTGCAAACTTGCCCATTATTGCTCAGTGCTTTAGAAATTTACTTCTTTCTTTTGTCTACAGTTAATGGCTGAATTTTCTATTTCCCTTGACCACACAGTGTCTATTAGGTACTACTTAAAATAAAAATCTTAAAGCAAACTTTACTGGTCTGGAATTCAGAAATCTGGCTCTCAACCAAAACAGAGGGGGACTTAAACTTTCTATTTTTCTTGAGTTAAAATTTGGTTTAAAAAAGAAAAGAAAAAATTCCTAAATGAAATGTCTGCATCCCCCACCCCTCCGCCCCCTTAGCCTCTCTCATTTACGACATTATTGGCCTGGTTTGATCCACAAATTTTAATTTTTTTTTTTTTTTTTGAGACGGAGTTTCGCTCTTTCACCCAGGCTGGAGTAAAGTAGTACGATCTCAGCTCACTGCAAACTCCACTATCCAGTTTCAAGTGATTCTCCTGCCTCAGCCTCCCAAGTAGCTGGGATTACAGGCGCCTGGCACCATGGCTGGCTAATTTTTGTATTTTTAGTAGAGTCGGGATTTCACCATATTGGCCAGGCTGGTCTCGAACTCCTGACTTTGTGATCCGCCCACCTCAGACTCCCAAAGTGCTGGGATTACAGGCGTAAGCCACTGCACCCAGTCCTAAAAATTTGTTTCCTAGGACATGACAGAGTAAAGGAACTAAAGTGGGCAGAATTGAAGGCAAAAAGATAGTTTTAGGAAACACTTTGTCAGTCCTACATGAAATACTTTTCTATAGAGATATGAAATTGTATTACCATGAAACACACATGCAACATTTGTGGTCAGAATGATGAAACTGCATCATCAAGAAATGAGCAAATTATATCAAATTTAGACTTTTTTTTTTTTTTTTTAAGACAGGGTCTTGCTTTGTCACCCAAGCTGGACTGCAGGGGTACAATCACGGCCTCACTGCAGCCTCAGTCTCTGGCTCCTGTGATCCTCCCTCCTCTCAGCCACCCTAGTATTTGGGACTATAGGCATGCACCACCACGCCCAGCAAATTTTTTGTACTTTTTGTGAAACAGAGCTTCGCCAAGCTGCCCAGGCTGGTCTTGAACTCTTGGGCTCAAGTGATCCGCCTGCCTCAGCTTTCCAAAGTGCTGGGATTATAGGCGTGAGCCATTGTGCCCAGCTATACATTTTCATCAAAGTGATTGTCTTTAGAAGGGGCTGGCATCTGAGTTATGTTTCAATTACCCAGAGCATTCTTTCAACACAAAAGGCCTCTATCTCCAGCAATGTCTGAAGCAGTACAATGGATTTCCTAACATTTTAGTTTTCAAGTGACTCAATTTCAAGCAAGGATTTAAAAATATATATACAGATAAGCCATTTTTAAATTCTCAGTTTTTTTGTTTTGTTTTGTTTTTTGAGACAGTGTCACTTTGTCACCCAGGCTGGGGTGCATTGGCGCAATCTCAGCTCACTGAAACCTCCACCTCCTGGGTTCAAACAAATCTCCTGCCTTCGTCTCCTCAATAGCTGAGATTAGAGGTGTCCACCACCATGCCCAGCTATTTTTTGTGTTTTTAGTAGAGACAGGGTGTCACCATGTTGTCCAGCCTGATCTCGAACTCCTGACCTCAAGTGATCTGCCCACCTCGACCTCCCGGAGTTCTAAGATTACAGGAGTGAGTCAATCTAAATTCTCAATTCTTTTTTTTTTTTTTTTTTGAGATGGAGTCTTGCTCTGTCACCCAGGCTGGAGTGCAGTAATGCGATCTTTGCTCACTGCAATCCTGTCTCTACTAAAAATGCAGAAATTAGCCGGGCTTGGTGGCACATGCCTTGTAGTCCCAACTACTCGGGTGGCTGAGGCATGAGAATCACTTGAGCCCAGGAGGCAGAGGTTGCAATGATAAAAATATATGCTTAAAATAATTTAAGATAACAAACTAAAATCAAAATCAGAAACAAATAGCTTTTTAGAACACATTTTAATATAAGAGATACCCCTAACTTCACTTAATACTCAGAAGATAGCATTATACTTTAAGCTAACATGAACCATCCTAACATACACTTACTATCTAAGGAGAAACTTTTGTGCTGAGAAGAGCAAGAGAGAATATTAATTAGGTATTAATGGCTTCACTCTCGTTTCTACATCTTTTTCCACCTGCCAAATCTGAACAAAGATGACAAGAATCAATTCCATTGCTCTACTACCATGAATTGCTCTACTCACTGACACTGCACTAGTATACAAAATGCTATACATTCTGTAACCTACCAGTTTTAAAATAAAGTTCTCTTTTCGAGAAGATTCATTCTAACCATTGTTACTTGCTCATTTATATTTTGTGCCTACTTCCAAAGAAGGACCCCTTCTAATTATCATCTGGTAGGGAGGCAAATCTGCTCCAACATGACAGTATAGTGGTTGAAGCCACAGTGGATAGGAAATGGTCCAATTAGTATCGACTGTGGCCTTGGAGAGAAGAAATTCCAGGCATGCATTGCAGAGTTAGAGAATCTGGGATCAATCCTCTATGGCATAGCCTAAGAAAGTCCTATAAAACCCTAAAGGCCAGAGAGAGATCCAAGATGGCCAATTAGGAGCAGCTCAGGATTGCAGCTCCCAGTGAAAGCACAGAGAGTGAGTGGACACCGCATTTCCAGATGGATTTTTATTGCCCACAGACCAGGAGATTCCCAGGCGGAGGAGCCCCATGGGTCGCCAGTGCGACTCTTTTGGCCAGTGCGGCCGTTTCGCGGGTGCCCCATCACGGCGGTTCTCAATACAAAATACACGGGACTAGGTGCCCTTTTAGCTGGCGAATGGAGCTCCAGGAAGGCAGAGTCGCCCCTTCAGGTGATTAAAAAGGGGACTGAAACAGCAAGCCAGCCAGGCCAGGAGATTCCCAGGCAAAAAAGCACCACGAATCTCAGCGCCACTGTTTCAGCCAGTGCAGCGGGTCACCGGTCCCTGCACGAGAAATTACACAGCAGCTCTGAATGAACAACGGAGCTCACAGCTCAGCACTTGAGCCCTATAAAGGACAGACGGCCTCCTCAAGGAGTTCCCTGACCCACGTATACCCAAAGAGTCACCTCATAAAGGAGAGCTCAGACTGACATTTGGCAAGTATCCTTCTGGGACAAAGAGCAGAAGAAGAAACTGGCAGCAACCCTTACTGTTCTGCAGCAGCTGCAGGTGATCCCCAGGCAAGCAGGGCCTAGAGTGGTCCTCAGCAGTCCTACAGCAGAGGGGCCAGACTGTTAGAAGGAAAACTAAGAAACAGAAATAACTTCATTATCAACAAACTGGACATCCACTCAGAGACCCAATCTGAAAGTCAGCAACTGCAAAGATGACAGGTGGCTAAATGCACAAAGATAGGAAGAAACCAGTGCAAAAAGCCCGAAAACACCGGAAATCAGAATGCCTCTCCTCCTACAAGGGATCACAACTCCTCACCAGCAAGGGAACAAGACCTGATGCAGAATGAGTGTGATGAATTGACAGAATCAGGCTTCAGAAGGTGGCTAATAAGAAACTTCTGTGAGCTAAAAGAACATGTTCTAACCCAATGCAAAGAAACTAAGAACCTTGAAAAGATTTGACGAAATGCTAACAAGAATAGACAACTTAGAGAGGAATATAAATGAATTGATCGAGCTGAAAAACACAGCATGAGAACTTCGCGAAGCATGCACAAGTTTTAACAGTTGAATTGACCAAGCAGAAGATATCAGAGGTCAAAGATCAACTCAATGAAATAAAACGAGAAGGCAAGATTAGAGAAAAAGGGGTAAAAAGGAATGAACAAAGTCTCCAAGAAATGTGGGACTATGTGAAAAGACCTAATCTACGTCTGATAGGCGTACCTGAATGTGACGAAGAGAATGAATCCAAGCTGGAAAATACTCTTCAGGATATTATCCAGGAAAACTTCCCCAACCTAGCAAGGCAGGAAAATACTCAACTTCAGGTAATACAGAGAACATCACAAAGATATTCCTCAAGGAGAGCAACAACCCCAAGGCACATAATCATCAGATTCACCAGGGTTGAAATGAAGGAGAAAATGCTAAGGGAAGCCAGAGAGAAAGGTCAGGTTACCCATAAAGGGAAGCCCATCAGACTCACAGCAGATCTCTTAGCAGAAACCCTACAAGCCAGAAGAGAGTGGGGACCAATATTCAACATCCTTAAAGAAAAGAACTTTCAGCCCAGAATTTCATATCCAGCCAAACTAAGTTTCGTAAGTGAAGGAAAAATAAAATCCTTTGTGAACAAGCAAGTACTCAGAGATTTCATCACCACCAGACCTGCTTTACAAGAGCTCCTGAAAGAAGCACTACACATAGAAAGAAACAACCAGTACCAGCCACTCTAAAAACATACCAAAAGGTAAAGAGCATCAACATAATGAAGAATCTGCATCAACTAATGGGCAAAACAGCCAGCTAGCTTTAAATGGCAGTATCAAATTCACACATATCAATATTAACCATAAATGTAAATGGACTAAATGCCCCAATCAAAAGACACAGACTGGCAAATTAGATAAAAAGTGGCCACATTCTTAAAAGGCGTCCAGCTTAGTTGGGGAGATAGCAAATATAGTCACATAATTTTTAAATCAAAACTAGAGAAATTTGTAACTGTAACATGGAATGAGAAAATTGGACTTTGAATGCTTTAGGACTAAACGTTATAGTCTTATAAAATTCCTCTATTCCTACTGAAGATTAGCCAAGAATTCTGATGTGAAAGAACTCATGACTTTAGCTAAGGCATACTATTGTCTAGCAGAAGTTTCTGCAATAAAGGAAATGTTTGATAATCTGTGCCATCTAATAAGATAGCCACTAACTACATGTGGCCTTTGAGCCTCTGAAACGTGATTAGTGCAACTGAGAAATTAAATGTTTAATTTAATTTATATTAAATTAAAATAATCACAAAAAAAGAGAAAAGATACTCAGCATCATAGCTCATTAGGGAAGTGCAAAATAAAATCAAATTAAGACACTACTATACACCTTTTAGAATTGCTAAAATAAAACAACTGATAATACATGCTGGAGAATATGTGGGACAGCTGGAGCAAAATTCATATGCTTCTGGTGGAAATACAAAACAAGATAGTCACTTTAGAAAACAGTTTAAAAAAAAAAAAAAGAAAATGAAATTTTTATTTTAGATTAGCCCGGCACAGAGGTGCATGCCTGTAGTCTCAGATACTTGGTAGGGTAGCCTGAGGTGGAAGGGTGTCTTGAGGTGAGGAGTTTGAGGCTGCACTAAGCTATGATTACATCACTGCATTCCAGCCTGGGCAACAGAGCAAGACTCCCATTCTCTCTCCCTCTTTCTCTCTCTCTTTCCTTCTTTTCTTTCTCTTTTTCTATTTTTCTCTTCTTCGTCTTTCCCTTTCCCTTCCTTCCTTCCTTCCTTTCTCCTTCTTTCTTTCTTTCCTTCCTTCCTTTCCCTTTCTCTCTCTCTCTCTCTCCCTCTCTCTCTCTCCTCTTTCTTTCTCTCCCTCTCTCTCTCTCCTCTTTCTCTCTCTCTCTCTCTTTCTTTCTTTCTTTCTTCAAAAAAAACCCTAAAGGCCAGGCACAGTGGCTAATGCCTGTAATCCCAGCACTTTGGGAGGCAGAAGCGGGTGGATCACTTGAGGTCAGGAGCTCGTGACCAGCCTGGCCAAGATGGTGAAACCCCATCTCTATTAAAAATACAAAATATTAGCCAGGTATGGTGGCGTGAGCCTGTTGTCACAGACACCTGGGAAGCTGAGGTGGGAGAATCAGTTGAAACTAGGACAAGAAGGTTGCAGTGACTGCGCCACTGCACTCCAGCCCAGAACCCCTAAGGCGGGGTCAGAGCCTTACAGATCACAGGCTGCTTATCCTTACAGTACATTTTCTCAGTTATTAAAAAACAACAAAAAAAACCCCTACTAAAAATAATGCATCTTTTTGACACAATTTGCCCTG
>NW_016107372.1:7436748-7445986 GCF_001604975.1 Cebus imitator | reverse complement strand
ACAGATGCAGTTTGTGTACACAGGAAACGCCTTGGTTGATGGGACTATTTTTTCTCTCTCTAGATATATAAATATGCTCCATAATGATACACTTGGAAGGTAGGAATCCTACTACTACTTTCTAAATACTTTTTCTGAAAGAATTTACCAACGATAAAAACAGCAGGTTAAAATCTAAGTTGTGTAACTCTTGGGAAAGCCACCAGCAGTGCTGGGCACCAACGGTCTCCTCCCCTCATCACCCAGGAAATACAGCCTCTCTCTGAGTTTTCTGCTCTCTCAAAGGAAGACTGAAAAACAATAGGCCAAGAGCCAGGAAACAGAACAGTATACTTGCTGTTCTTGGTGCATATAACTAGAAGCCGATAAATATAAAACACAGTTCAAAGAAATCTTTGCAAACATAGTATTAAATATCCTATAATACACACACACACACACACACATATTTAGATGGATTTTTGCTCATCGTCCAGGCTGGGGTGCAATGGTGTGGTCTCAGCTCACTGCAATCTCCACCTCCTGGGTTCAAGTGACCCTCCTGCCTCAGCCTCCCAAGCAGCTACAGGTGACCGCCGCCATGCCTGGTTAATTTTTATATTTTTTTAGTAGGGACTGGGTTTCACCATGTTGGCCAAGCTGGTCTCGAACTCCTGACCTCAGGTGATCCACCCGCCTCAGCCTCTCAAAGTGCTGGGATTACAAGCATGAGCCACCACGCCTGGCCACATCCTACTGTATTGAGCCAATGTTATCGTGTCTAATGATAAAATATTCTAAGCCTTACCAAATAATTTTTAGAAAATTCAAGAAGAGAAATTAACCAGCAGACACGAAATTCAAATTTCCTCCATTTGACTTGTCTTACAAACTTACAAAAAAATTTCACAATCGGTACATCTCTGTTATGGACTGCATTTTATTATTTATAGGGTAGTCTATTTCTTTCACTAAATTACAAATGTCTTGGGGGCAAGAATCTTTGTACACAGTAGTCATATAGGCTGGAAATGAGTAATGTCACCATGTGAAAAAAAATAGATGAAAGCCCTTTGATTACTTCCACTGGGATATGCTAAAACTGAAGGTTTAATAAGTGAGAATCAGACTCACATGCAATCAGAGACAACACAAAGCAGACACATGCAGGGACTGGTGGGAATTCTGCATCAACGCATAATGTCTGTTGCAGTGGTGCACAGCACACTGAACAATATGCTGCCATAAAGCACAGGACACTGAACAGATCTCATGATGTCATGTAACATATATGACATCATACATGGTACTGCAATGCAATATCAATAAGCCATTTATTATATACATTCACTTAAGTTTCCTGGCCGTAAAAACACCCTGTAGGTGCCCAACAAATTTTTTTGAAATTAAACTGTAAGTCTTGAACATCCCTCATGGTCTAAAATCTTCTCCGGCATCAACTTTTTCGCTTTTTGCTAACATCGTAAGTTGTAGATGTCACTTAGAAAAGAAAGATAATGCCAATGCAGGCAGAGATGAGAATGGAAACCTTGACTAGAAATCATTTGACATCTATAAAAAGCCTTAAGAATGTATATATCCTTGGACCCAGAAGGTCTATTTTCAGAAATTCATCTGAAATAAATAATTGATCAATCACACAATGACAAGGTCAAGAATATTCACTGCAGCATTATTCAAAATATTTAAAAAAGAGGATATACACAGTAGCTCATACCTATAATCCCAGCACATTGGGAGACTGAGGCAGGAGGATTGCTTGAGCCCAGGAGTTTGAGATAAGCCTAGACAATATAGCGAGACCCTGTCTCAACAAAAAAAAAAAAATTGAAAAATAAACTGTGCATGGTAGCATATGCCTGTAGCCCCAGCTACTCAGGAAGCTGAAGTGGGAGGATTGCTTAAGCCTGGGAGGTTGGGGCTGCAGAGAGCCATGATCATGCCACTGCACTCCAGTCTGCATGACAAAGCAAGACCCTGTCTAAACAAAAAAAAAGAGACAGAGAGAGATTGTTTAGACAATTAGACTGTCTAAAGAACTGGAAGAGAACCGAGAAGTCATTTCATTCTACAATTCCACTTTAGGAGGAAACAGATACTTAGAGAAATTAAAGCACTTAACCAAATAAGGTCTAACAACTAGTTAGTGGCCCAACCAAGTAGAAATTAGGTCACCTGAAAAAAACCCACTATATCAACATGGACTCAGTGAACTAGAACTCAACAGGAAGTAAAAGCAGAGAAAAGAAAATATATTTTCCCAGAAACATGTCAAGTGTCTAGCTACATTCCTGATAGCAGTCACTGATGTGCCTCTTAGGGTTTCCTACAGGAATGCTACGGGACCACAATGGTGCTTCGGAGGACCTCTATGCAGTCCAAATCCCTGGATATGCCAGAAATCTGTCTCAAAGTGTTTTCTCAGTGTATTGCTCAAGGTTGAGAACCAGCCTAAATGCTGTTTGTAGACACTGCATGTCATTGGTAGAAACTCAAATGAGTAGAGGAAGCAGTACAAAATGACACACAGGACCTTATCAGAAATAACCCATTGGCAGGAGAAGGAGAAGCTGGGACTGTCTGCACCTGAGCCAGCATTTACAGCTTGCGGGGCGAAAAACCAAGAAGCCAGGTTCTTGGGGGTCTCTCCTGATCAGCCTGGACTTGCCCTTGCCTCTTACCTCTTCTCTGCTAACATCCATGTTCCACACTGCAATTCCGCCGTCCGAGGAACAGGAGACGAGCTGCCTGGTGAGCTGAAGGTAGCACAGTGACTGTACCTTGTCACTGCAAACAGCACACACAACAGTTACTTGTCTCCACGTGGAAAAACACAGAAACTGTCTTCATTTAGGCGCAAATCGCTCTCCTGATTAAAATCAGCAAGTGGTAGTTTACCACCGACTATTTAGTATGGTAACACGAATTGTAGTGTAAACTTTGCTTGGCATTTTATAACTCATAATACAGAATGATACTTTCTATAAAATCCTCGACTACTTTGAAATCAGTCATTAAGAACTGTAGGCCAGAAATTTGATGAGGGGTGTGGTTTTCAGGACCAATCACCATGATTTCTCTTTCAGATGCATAAGGTTTACCTACTTGTTCAGAAACAAAAAAGAACAAAGGAGGTATAATTCCCTTACTGAACACAATTCATATGAACAAGTAGTCAAATACCACAGAGCTCACTAGTGTGCACACACACACATAGACATACACACAGATGGGGTGAAAACCTCCGTCCCCTCCTGCATGCCTGTCAGACTACCCCTTAGGATGCGCCAGGAGACAAGCTCTCGGCCTGTTATACTCATGTACAATATGCCTCCTCAGCTAATTTTCAGTTTGATTGTGATTACACTAACACCTGCAGCCTAGCCAAAAAAGAAAGAAAGGAAAACAGAATGAAACGGTCTTTCTTTTTCTTTCAGGGCTAGAGGGCAAGATCCTAAATATACAATGGTGAATTCCACTGTCAAACAAGACATTATTTCTTAAGTTAGTATCTTTTAGAATTAAAAAAAAAAAAAAAGAGGCTCCCAGCTCAATAATAGTGTCATGTTACATGCACCCTTCCATGGTCAAAGACCTCACTGTGTCTCCATCCTATGCCTGCCTTCCTCAGATATTTTAGCAGGGTGGCTCCCTGAAAGACAAAGTGGCAAGTGCTCTTTGGACTAAGAAGGAAGAAAGCTCTCTTTTTTTTTTTTTTTTTTTTTTTGCTAATAAACATCAGACACTCAGGGCTGACAGACAGCAGTTAAAAGTGAACTGAGCCCTATCAAATTGCCATCTTAGAAGAAAGTTTGCAGAGAGTGATATTAATCAGACTACTAATGCCCTTCCCTGGCTCTCCACCAACTTGGATTCTTTCCCCACCCCCACAAGTGGTCACGCACTGATGGCCCTGAAGTAAGAGCGTCCGGCCTTTTCTTCCTCCGATGTCCCACATGATGATGCTGTTGTCAGATGCTCCTGAGAAGAGTAACCGCTGAATAGGGTCCCACCAGAGGCAGGCGATACTACCTAGGGATTTGTGAGAGAGAGAGGGAGGCAGGGGAGAGGGGAGAGAGAAGAGATAAAATATAACTCTACATCAGGATGTACACATTTGACAGCTGAAGACCAAACAAGGACCAGCTGAGTCTTTATCCAAATGGTACTACCTTCATGGTGTTTGATGGGCCATTCAACCACACTATCATGAGTCATACAGAAGACACAGCACCATTATCCACAGTTGTAAGATTAGAATTTTCAATTGTGCATCAAACTAGTTGGGGCCACGCATGGTGACTCATGCCTGTAATCCCAGCACTTTGGGAGGCCGAGGCAGACGATTCACTTGAGGCTAGGAGTTCAAGACTAGCCTGGCTAACGTGGTGAACCCCCATCTCTACAAACACACACAAAAAAACACAAAAATTAGCCAGGCATGGTGGTGGGTGCCTGTAATCCCAGCTACTCAGGAGGCTGAGGTGGGAGAATTGGTTGAACCCAAGAGGTAGAGGTTGCAGTGAGCCAAGATCACACCACTGCACTCCAGCCTAGGTGACAGAGTGAGACTCTGTCTCAAAAANAAAAAAAAAAAAAAAAAAAAAAAAAAAAAAAAAAAAAAAAAAAAAAAAAAAAAAAAAAAAAAAAAACCTGCTTTGAGTACAAAGATTTGTAAAAGAAGTTTTTCCTTGTTCTCTGGCAAAAAAAAATTATAAAGTAGCTACATATGAAATGTTCAGAAGAAGTTTCTGAAGAAAAAAATGCTACTAATATTTAATGAGAAAAACCAGTAAAGTTTACCATGTCCATCCTACACAAGATAAAAAATCTAGATTATTCTGGGTCTCTGGGTCCTTGCAGGCATTTTACCCCAAGATGTCTATGTTTAAGAAAATTAAGTACCACAGAAAAAAGTCTGTTGGACACTACACAATTATGTCAAGTAATTTAAGTGAAAAATCTGAACCTCACAGTTCATACTTTATACTGGCTAACTTAAATTTGAAACCCTTGGGGAACTCTTTCTTTCTACAGGTTTATCTTTCAGTAGATCCTTTCCTTATTCATTGACTGCTGTTTGTCTAGAAAAAACATTATTAATCAACTTAGTAAAACTGAACCAGCCATACAAGCTAATAATTTTGGTAGGTATACAGAAAGTTAATGATGCCATATTCAAAAGCAAACACACACTACTTTCTCACATACACTTTCCAAAAACAGAACAAAGGAAAAACAAAGAAATACTCTGCAAAGACTCCAGGGGTTAGTTTCACATGACTTTTGACCCTGTGTAATCTATGTGCCATCCATTTCAGTTAGAGGCCTAAGGGCAGATAAATACGGTCTTTCAACATGAAAACTATTAAGTAGTTACCGGAACCCATTCTGCCCTTAGCAAGCCTGAAAAACTGAAGAGCGTGGGGGTCATGAGAGAATTAGTCATAAACAGAAAGTGGTTTCTTCACAGGCCTCTGCTTTCCTGCCCAAATCTATTCTAACTTGCTGTTCTCTTTTCTTCTTTTTCCCCTATAGGGTCCTTGATCTGATATACTCTATTTCACCTAAATAGATTACATAGAAAGCATAGTGTACACTTATTATACTTGTTAAAACTAACACAGTAACTGTAGTCATAAGTAAGTCCATCATTAATTCTTTCAGCAATTCTCCAGTTCTCCATAAACCAGATGGCCTCAAAGCTTATACTTTGTGACACGTATTAGAATTTGATCCTGTGATCTGTATGAAAACTACAATCCATTACAGCTTAGCATCTGACATAGTTTAGACATGTGTCCCCTCTCAATTTCGTTGACTTTTTTTTTTTTTTTTTTAAGACAGAGTCTCCCTCTGTTGCCCAGACTACAGTGCAGTGGCATGATCATGGCTCACTGCAATCTCCACCTCCCAGGTTCAAGCAATTCTCCTGCCTCAGCCTCCCAGAGCAGTTGGAACTATAGGCGCCAGCCACTATACCCCGCTAATTTTTTTTTTTTTTTGTATTTTTCGTAGAGACAGGGTTTCGCCATGTTGCCAAGCTAGTCTCAAACTCCTGACCTCAAGTGATCTGCCCACCTCAGCCTCCCCAAGTGCTGGGATTACAGGTGTGAGCCACTGGGCCTGGCTTCTAAATTTCATGTTAAACTGTAATCCCCAACGTTGCAGGTGGGGCCTGGTAGTTGGCTCATGGGGGTGGATTTCTCACGAATGCTTTAGTGCCATACCCTTGGTGCTCTCCTTGAGACAGTGTATGAGCTCCCTTGAGATCTGGTTGTTTAAAAGTGTGTGGCACTACCACACCCCTACTCCTGCTTTTGCCATGTGATATACCTGTTCATGCCTCACCTTCTGCCATGACTATAAGCTTCCTGAGGCCCTCACCAGAAGCATGCCGGTGCCATGCCTCCTGTACAGCCTGTAAATTCACGAGCCAATTAAACCTCTTTTCTTTATAAATTACCCAGTCTTAGATATTCCTTTACTGCAATGCAAGAATGGCCTAACACAGTATCCAGTGAAACCTCTTTATTACACATGTGTACATGGCAAGTCACTCAATACAATCAATGGACTTTTAAAACCCCTCCACAGAGCTTCACCTACTCACTGCACTACAGAAATGCAATTCCACCCAGTCATTCTTTTCCCTCAGTCCCTACCCAGAGTATGTTTCCCAAGCAGTGGTTGAACCAGCCCATACATTTCTTATATTTGTATTTATCAGATCTTGCTCAGCGGCTTAGAAACTGATAAATTTTTTAAAGTAATAATAACAATTCTTCCAAAGTTCTTACTACTTAGAAGTAATTTTAAAGGTCTTCTGAACACAGTAACTTATTTTATTTTTATTTTTTTTTTGAGACAGAGTCTCACTCTTCAGGTTCAAGCGATTCTCCTGCCTCAGCCTTCCAAGTAGCTGGGGGTAGGATTACAGGCATGTGCCATCATGCTAGGCTAACTTTTGTATTCTTATTAGAGATGGGGTTTTGCTGTGTTGGCCAGGCTGGTCTCAAACTCCTAGCCTCAAGTGATGCACCCAATTCGGCCCCAAAAGTGCTGGGATTACAGGTGTGAGCCAACACACCGGCCATAACTTAATTTAAAAAGGTAAGCAACATAGAAATTATTATCCACACAAGCAATTTAGAAGGGATTTCAACAATATGAAATAAGCCCATCACCCCACCTTCAGTTAATTTTCACAGTAAATCCATACCTGGCCAATCAAAATGAAATCTGACAGGTCATGAGGAACACAGCATTCATGAATACACAGAGTGGAGAACTGAATTTGGATGCCCAAGTTAGGCAAAAATACTGTTGGGTGATAATATAGCCTACCTTCGTGTCCTTTGAGGGTTGTGATGACTGAACACGTGTTCTGTTCAAGCTTCAGCAGGGTGATCTGTCCAGAATAATCACCAATGAAAGCATATTGGGTGTCAAAGTCGTATCTGAGGAGACACAGTCAAGGATGTAGAACAGAAATCACCTGAAAATCCTCTCATAAGAGAGATGCCAGCATTAGTCAGAGTTAGAAAACATGCATTTTAAAGAGAATAAGCATACACCTAAAACTATAAGAAAGGAAATGCCCAACTGAAAATCATGCAATATGTAAATATTGAAGGAAAAGTTTAAAACAGCTGTTATTACTGGCAAGGTTTATATTCATTCATTTAACAAGAATTCGTTGAGTGCCTGTTGCTATATCAAACAAGATCCCAGGAACTGGCAATAAAAAAAGGTAAGAGCTGGTAGGGCAGACGCACATGAAAACAAGTAGATATAATCAGGTACAATAGTGTCAAAGAGTGAAATTTGTAACTAATGGGCCCGGGTGCAGTGGCTCATGCCTGTAATCCCAGCACTTTGGGAGGCTGAGGCAGGCAGATCACTTGAGGTCAGGAGTTCAAGACCAGCCTGGCAAACATGGTGAAACCCCATCTCTACTAAAAATACAAAAAAAATTAGCTGGGTGTGGTAGCACATGCCTGTAATCCCAGTTACTTGGGAGGCTGAAGCAAGAGAACAGCTTGAACCCAGAAGGCAGAGGTTGTAGTGAACCGAGATGACGTCACTGCACCACTGCAGCCTGGATGACAGAGCAAGACTGTCTAAAAAAAAAAAAGTGCTAACTACTGAAAACAGCAAGAATGCTCTGAAACATAATAGTTATTTATGAAATATCTCTGAAAACAATGTAAATCTGACAGCAAATACAAGAAATGAATCCATGATTCTTTTGGCCTAGAAAATTTAGCTATAAATGAAGAGGATGATTCACTTTAAATTACTGTGGTAATTTAATAATCTGAAACACAGTTATTTGTGGCAGTAGTACATTTAAATTTAGAAAATACATTATTCGTTACAACTCATGACTTTCTCAATTTGTGGCCACAGATATTTGTGGAAAACCAGAAATTTATACACAACAGGTTAACTACTATTTAAAATAGGAAAGCTATTTACAACAGGATAACTATCACGCTTCCAAAACACCGGTCAAAAGGAGCACCATAAACTAGGGCATGACTGTGATTCTGTCTCATTTTCTACAAATCCATTATGAGAGGCCTAGCACATAACAGAAATGCTTATGTGGCACACACTATATCTGAGGTTTTTTTTCTTTTTTGCTTGATTCTAAACTATATGGTACTATTTTAAGTATCTCAAGCTGTGCGTTCATTTGTAGTAAACATTTTAAAGAAAGGTTTTCAATGGATGGAATTTTACTATGCCAGACATTCAACTGAGAGAGAAACTACCGAGGGGTGTTTGCCTGTTGTTGATAACCTTGATCTTGCCATCACTAAGATACATGGCAGGCGGAGGGAGCCTTAGGTAAGGATGAGCTCTATATGAAGCAAATTCCATGTAGTAGCAGGCATTTTTTAGGCAGTGATTTTTCACATTTTTGGGGATTCTGAGGCATCTTTGAGAGTATTATAAGGATTATGGGCCCTCTCCACACACAAAAAAGCATTAGGCAAACGTTTTGTATAAAACTCCTTGTAAGGACATAGAAATAGAAATTCCATTTGACCCAGCAATCCCATTACTGGGTATATATCCAAAGGATTACAAATCGTTCTACTATAAGGACACGTGCACAGGAATGTTCACTGCAGCACTGTTTACAATAGCAAAGACCTGGAACCAACCCAAATGCCCATCGACGATAGACTGGATAGGGAAAATGTGGCACATATACACCATGGAATAT
>NW_016107372.1:7414661-7436393 GCF_001604975.1 Cebus imitator | reverse complement strand
AAAAAAAAAAAAAAACTCCTTGTAGTCCATTTAGGAACAAACCCCACGGCTATAAACCCTTAATATTTGGTATATATGCTAACACGGTCTGCAAATAACCAATTACCAAAACACAAATTCCTTTTTTTCTTCTTCACGCAATAAAAAATCTTTCCATTAGAAACACAAAGACGTGAGAGGAGGGGTTTACATTAATGAACTTAGGTTTCCCACAATTTTGTATTAAAAACCTATAGCAGCCAGGTGCGGTGGCTCACACCTACAATCCCAGCACTTTGGGAGGCCGAGGTGGGTGGATCACGAGGTCAAGAAAATGAGACCATCCTGGCCAACATGGTGAAACCCCGTCTCTACCAAAAATACAAAAATTAGCTGGGCCTGGTGGCGTGCATCTGTAATCCCAGCTACTCGGGAGACTGAGGCAGGAGAATCCCTTGAATCCAGGAGGTGGAGGTTGTAGTGAGCAGAGATCATACCACTGCACTCCAGCTTGGTGATAGAGTGAGACTCTGTCTCAAAAACAAAACTATAGCACCTCCCAGCAGAGAACAATTCATTTCATTATTATTTTTAATAAACTCAATTTACAGCAAAGAAAAGTAAATATGGAAGTTCTTGGATTTTCAGTGAAATATGTATTAGGTTGGTGCAAAAGTAATTGCAATTTTGACAATTACTTTCAATGGCAAAAAACACAATTACTTTTTGCACAAACTTAAATATGTTTCATTCAGTCTTTAGATCTCGGTTAGCAATTTGGGATGAGATTCAGAACCAAACACCGAGAAGCAGAGGCCAGGGGAGGGAGAGGTCCGTGGCTCTGAAGGATACTGCAGACAGGAAGCCCAGGACGTGAAGAAATGCCTCCCGAGCATGTTCCCGCTCCGCGTGCACATCCAGCTCACACACTTGTCGTGGCCAGTACTGATCACCCACTCTGTGGCCAAGCTGAAGATAATCGCAGACACCCGGTTCTGATGAGCTGCAGGAACAGAAAAGGGAAGAGATGTCATCTCCAGAAACAGCACTCCACGGGGAAGAACTGAGGTTCAACCTCTGAATCTGCTCAACTGGGACAGGGCTGTGTACAAGAGTGTATCAGAAATGCCTGTCCTCTGTGAGTAGATTTCAGACAACCTGTCCCAGCTCAACAACTCACTAGCACAGGCTCTCTCCGAGGCCCTGCCCTCTGCCCCCCATAGGCGTGGCCACCAGAAGCTAGGAACTGAATAATAGATTAGAGAGTAGATGTTTTTTTTGCTATGCTCAAGAGAACATTTTTACCTTGCTCTAAAAAACTGTAACTATGAATGAGAGCCATGTAGGAAGCAGCAGTTGTAACAGTTCAATTTTTTTTAGTCGTTTGTTTTGAACCCTTAGAAAACAACGGCATTCTAAATA
Organism: Cebus imitator; assembly: GCF_001604975.1. Classification (NCBI taxonomy): domain Eukaryota; kingdom Metazoa; phylum Chordata; class Mammalia; order Primates; family Cebidae; genus Cebus; species Cebus imitator. The sequence continues at coordinate 7,434,992 of NW_016107372.1, read as the reverse complement.
AGAGCAACTGCAGTTTTCTAAAATTAAAAAATGACGTTACGTGTTTTGTTTCTGGAAAACAAACGTGTTTTGTTTTTATCAGTGTTAGCCTTTTATTATTCATAAAGACAAAGCATTTGTAAAGTTCTCTGTTCCAAAATAACAGTTGAGAATGAGGAAGGTATTCTCTCTATTACCCAACTCTGGAAATATTTCCAGGTCAATTATAAGACACATCAGGGCAGTGTAACTTGCCTTCTACTTCATCTGGTACAGACTTTGCATGCAGTAGATGTTTAATGAATGAAGTCAAAGGCCAGACAGAGAAACTGCTGACCTTGCTTTCAGCTGTACAGACTGCTTAGGAAGAACTGAAGGACTCTCCCCAAAAGTCCCTATGAAGGTCAGGTTCATCCACTGCTAAAAGGTTACATTGAACAATTAAATACTCATGAAGAATTCTGAAACTTAAAGGATGCTATGACACCTATTAATCTAAAATTCAGCTGGGCCAAGTGGCTCACACCTATATCCCAGCACTTTGGGAGGCCGAGGCAGGAGGATTGTTTGAGGCCAGGAGTTGGAGACCAGCCTGGGCAATAAAGCAAGATCCCATCTCTATAAAAAAATTTTAAAAAATCAGCTGGGCATGGTGGCACTTGCCTGTAGTCCTAGCTACTCAGCAGGCTGAGGGGGGAGGATTTCTTGAGCCCAGGAGTTGAAAGTTACATTGAGCTATAATTGCACCACTGCACTCCAGCCTGGGTAGCAAGACCCTATCTCTACTTAAAAAAATAAAAATTTAAAACTGAAAAACATTAAATTTGAGTCAACCGTGTCTCGCAAGATCTGTCTCAGTGTCTGATGTAGCCAATGCTTTTTCTGCTTTAATGATATTTAATTTGCATAAATACTTACAGGGCGTGTATTATTATACCCATTTTCAGATAAGAAAACCAAGAAGCAAATATTAAATATTAATATATGCTGAAAGTCTAATAAAGGGTAGATTAATTTGGGCTGTCTGACTCAAAATGCTTTTTCCACTAAACCTGTAGTTGTTAAACTCAGGCCAAAGAGTCATAAGGTTTAAACTAGTTTGTGGTAAAGATTTTGTAGTGAATAGTCAACTATTTTTTCCTGTGAAGAGCCATCCTATTTCTAAGATTATATCCTTTCTGCTGTTGGTTTTTTTTTTTCCAGGTATCCTTTTTTTTTCCTTTATTTTTCAGACAGATTCTAGCTCTGTCGCCCAGGCTGGAGTGCAGTGGCACTATCTCGGCTCACTGCAACCTCCGCCTCCAGGGTTCAAATAATTCTCCTGCCTCAGCCTCCTGAGTAACTGGGATTACAGGCTTGTGCCACCACATTCAGCTAATTTTTGTATTTTTAGTAGAGATGGGGTTTCATCATGTTGGTCAGGCTGGTCTCGAACTCCTGACCTCATGATCTGCCCACCTCGGCCTCCCAAAGTGCTGGGATTACAAGTGTGAGTAACTGCACCTAGCTAGGTATCCTTTCTTTTATGAAAGTATGGTGAGATATGGTCATGCTTATTTTGCTTCATTTTCAGTTTTTAAACTCTCACCTGGCAAAATAAAGAACATAGCAATCCCTATATTAGTCCTCCAAATATTTCCTAAAATTAGTCAATGAAATATAAAGGTCCAGGAACCTCTGCAAAAGAAAGCTATGCTGCCTGATATCCCATAAAAAACTTTGACAACGAGTGGGGCACGGTGGCTCACGCCTATAATCTTAGCATTTTGGGAGGCCAAGGCAGGTGGATCACTTGAAGCCAGCCTGGTCAACATGTTGAAACACTGTCTCTACTAAAAATGTACTTGAGGCCAGCCTGGTCAACATGGTGAAACACTGTCTCTACTAAAAATGCAAACAAAAATTAGCTGGGCATGGTGGCTCGAGCCTGTAATCCCAGCTACCAGGGAGGCTGAGGCAGGAGAATCGACTGAACCTGGGGGGCAGAGGTTGCAGTGAGCTGAGGTCGCTCCAGTGCACCCCAGCATGGGCAACAGTGCAAGACTCTGCCCCCCCCCAAAAAAATTGACAACCAAAATACAGATAAAAATAACATGAGATATGAATATGAAATAATTTGATCAAGAACTTAATGACAGATGAAAAAGTACACTCACAGAGAGACCCGTTATGATTATTTTTTTTTAAAGAGACAGGGTCTTGATCTGTTACCCAAGCTAGAGTGCGGTGGTGTTATGATGGCTCGCTGTAATCTCTAACTCCTGGGCTCAAGTGATCCTCCCACCTCAGCCTCCCAAGTAGCTGAGACTACAGTGTGTGCCACCATGGCTGGCTAATTTTTTAAAGAGGTGGGCTCTAAGTTGCCCAGGCTGGTCTCAAACTCCTGGCTTCAAGGGATCCTCCCACGTTGTCTTCTCAAAGTGCTGGGATTACAGGTGTGAGCTAACACACCTGGCTAGATGAAATAATTTGTGAAGGAATTTGCCTTTTGACAAAAGCATTGACCAGGCATTTAAGTAAAGGTCTACAAACTCGTAGGTATACACTTCATAAAGGAACTTACAGATTCTTGATGATTTTAAAGATAAACCTACACATGATAGCTGATAATTCAAAGCTGTTTCTGGTATTATAACAACACTGTAATGCTAGTGCATTATTCAACAACGCAAAACTGGAAAGTGTCATCGTTCAATGTTACAAAACAGTTTCCCTGACCAACATACTCCAAGTGCAAATGTATAGTCATTGTTGCATCACTTTTCTTCTATTTTATTTATTTCTTTGTTTTTGAGATGGAGTCTCGCTCTGTCACCCAGGTGGGAGTGCAGTGGTACGAACTTGGCTCACTGTGATCTCTGCCTCCTGGGTTCAAGCGATTCTCCTGCCCCAGCCTTCTGAGTAGCTGGGATTACAGGTGTGTGCCACCATGCCTGGCTAATTTTTGTTATTTTTAGTAGAGACAGGGTTTCACCATGTTAGCCAGGCTGGCCTTGAACTCCTGACCTCAAGTGATCCATCCACCTTGGCCTCCCAAAGTGCTGAAATTACAGGCATGAGCCACTGCATCAGGACGCTTTTTTCCTATTTTAAATTTGGAACAGGTGAAACAATATGTAGGGAAAAGCAATTTGGCCTTATTAAAGTATCTTATTATTAGACCACATTTCGCCAAAATGAACAACATGTCTGTAAAGTATCTAGACTCTAATTTTTACTTTTATACGCAAGCATTAAATATAAAATTTGGGGAGTACGGGGTGAATAAAATGAGGCTAAATGTATGTCTTCTGGTGAAGTTTCCGGGAATCAGCTAATTGGTCTGATAGGAATCCACAACTTAATCAAAATGCTTTACTTTTGCAACTTCAACCTGAAGTTGTCATTGGGATCTTGCTTTTGTTAAGTTTTAAAATACTGAAATTTAATATTCATCTAGCCAATTTTACGTAAAGTAAAAACTGGAAAAAAGGTATATGTCACAGATGTCACAAAGCATTGATAGCTTTGTCATGAAAGGTGCTTACAATTCCATTAGAAAACAGTACAACTCTCTGGGAATATGCGCGAAAGCATAAACAGACATTCAGAAAAGATGATAAATGGTCAACGTTAAATAAAGCTTAAATAATTTTCAAATTGGGAACTTTCTTGACTATTAAACAGGAAGAAAAAATTATAAGGCTGCAATGTTGTGAAGACTTCATGAACAGGTATTCACAGCCACTATTCCCAGGACTGTAAAAACTTACACTATTGCTGTGAAGCAGTTTGCAAAATAAATATAGGGCATTTAAAAAACTTTGTAAGGTCTGACCCAATTATTCCACTTTGTAGGAATTCATCTTTAAAAAAAAAAAAAATCCTCACTGAGCACTTAGGGACTTGTCTTAAATGGAAGTAATCAGAATTACAGGATTTGGCCAGGTGTGGTGGCTCACACCGGAATGCTAGCATTTTGGGAGGCTGAGGTGGGAGGATCACTTAAACTCGGGAGTTCAAGACCAGCCTGGGCAACATAGTGCGACCTCATTTCTATTTAAACAAAACAAAAACAATGGATTATGGGATTAGAGTCAGAATACCAGTCGAGAATACACACACACACACATATACACCCGGGTATACAATTATTCAGGAATATACACACACACACGTGTATACACATATCAAAAATTGTATACACACTCACAGTTATATATATACACACATATAAAGAGTAGTTTGTTATCAAAAAATGGAAGTAGTACACATATCCAATAATAAAAGAATGGTTAATTAAATCTGATACATGTACCCAATATACAAAATTTTAAATGTTAATGAGCAAGCAAAAGCTGAAATATCACCAAAAGACAACAACAGTCTTTCACACAGTGGGGGTAACAAAACTCAAAAGTTATAATTTTCATCATAAGAGATGACATTCTAGTTTTGAGTAGGTCTGTATGTATGTGTACCCAAGATAATGTGCATTATAATTACCTGGGTAGGTCTTGATAAAGTTCATTTTATTAAAATCTTCAGAAACGTGAAATTCCTAAAAGTAAATGAACAAAACAAAAAATTAAAAGAGTTATGGTTTTAAAAAACAACAGAAACTTAACTTTCAAAAATGAAGTAAAATCCAAAAATGATTATCACAAGACCTGAGACTTAAGATGAGTTCTTTAGGAATTATATGAATTGCTTCTTTCATCAGACCTGTCCTCAGGCCAACATTGCTTTGGGAAAACAGACCAAGCTGAATGAAGTAAATACTGCCGATCAGCATGCCATTTCTGTCCACTTCTTCCTCCCCAAATCAGCACTCTGCATTCCTTCGCCCTCCTACTACACAATTTTATTCTCTTAATTACACGAAAAATCCCTCAAGACACTGCATATTGAAGCAAAACTGCAAAGACCCCTCACTAACAGAGCTCTCAGCTACAGTAGAAACAGGGCACTGGGTAGCTCAGCAATTTAGTGGAAGAAAGTACAACTATTTAATATACAAACACAACAACCAAGAAATTTAGAGACTGTGGGCGGTTTTCATCTTATTTTTATACTCCTGTATTTTCAAAATTTTCTTGTATTATTTATTTATCTACTTTTTAAACTTATTTTGAGATGGAGTTTCGCTCTTGTTGCCCAGGCTGGAGTGCAGTGGTGTCATCTTGGTTCACTGCAACCTCTGCCTCTGGGTTCTAGTGATTCTCCTGCCTCAGCCTTCCAAGTAGCTGCGATTACAGGCATGCACCAGCACGCCCAGCTAATTTTTGTACTTTTAGTAGAGATGGGGTTTCACCATGTTGGCCAAGCTCGTCTCAAACTTCTGACCTCAGGTGATCCATCCACCTTGGCCTTCCAAAGTGCTGGGATTACAGGCATGAGCCACCACACCTCGCCTCAAATTTGCTATAGATGTAATATTTTATAAGTTGGAAAAGAAATTTAAAGTACATAGTTTTTATTGAAAAAAAAATCAACCTCAACATAAAACTGTGAAGATAAAACTTTAAAGAAAAATCACTAATTAATATTATTATTATTTTGAGACAGAGTCTCGCTCTGTTACCCAGGCTGGAGTGCAGTGGTACAACCTCTGCCTCCCTAGTTCAAGTGATTCTTGTGCCTCAGTGTCCTGAGTAACTGGGTCTAAAGGTGCATGCCAACATGCCCAGCTAATATTTTTGCATTTTTAGTACAGACAGCATTTCACCATGTTGGCCAGGCTGGTCTCTAACTCCTGGCCTCAAGTGATCCACCCGCCTCGGCCTCCCAAAGTGCTGGGATTACAGGCATTAGCCACTGCACCCAGCCAAGAATACTATTATTGACCAATGCTGAATTGACATTCATGTTATCAATTGCTGACAGACCAGAGTGAGGGGAAAAAATAAGCACACAAAAGAATACAGATTTCTTGTTCTTCATCTTGTTTTTGCAAAGTAGAAATATGTATCAGCACTGTACATATTAAACTATATTCAGTGGAACAGCAATTGATTGATTGCTAACTAATTCTATACTGGATTTGCACTGCCCCTTTCCATTGAACAACTCTAACAGTTTTTATGTGCTATCCTATAATGACAGTCTCCCCTTGAACCAAAGGCCACCAGAAGGGTCTGTAGGGAGATAAATGCACCAACATTGCACCACTGCACTATGTGAAGCTTGTACTTAGTGGCTTCTCATTATGTATGCACCTGCACATCGTCATGATATTCCTATAAAATTGTCAGGAGAAGGGGAAAACAGAGAGCTTCGGCATTCACTACCGTGGCATGCATTACCGGCTCCATCAGCTGTGGCCTGCTGCTGTGAGAACTGCGCAGGCAGGGAGCCTGTCCCTTCCACCGGCTCTTTCTTCCTAGCCCTTAAATCAAGGCTTTTTCTTTTTTCCTTCTTTTGAGACAGAGTCTTGTTCTGCCATCCAGGCTGGAGTGCAGTGGTACAATCTCTGCTCGCTGCAACCTCTACTTCCCAGGCTCAAGTGATCCTCCCACCTCAGCCTCCTGAGTAGCTAGGGCTATATGGGTATGCCACCATACTAAGCTAATTGTTTAAGTTTTTGTAGAGATGAGGTCTCATTATATTGCCCAGGCTGATCTCCAACTCCTGGGCTCAATCCTGCTGCCTTAGCCCCGCAAAGTGCTGAGATAACTGGCATGAGCCACCATACCTGGTCCAAGGCTTCTTCTTTCATTAAGAAAAACAGTGAAACTCTCATAACTATACTTCTACTTTCCTTGTCCCCTTCTCAGTCAAAAGCTTCTCTAATGACCAGCCCACTCTGGTTACTCTTAGGCTCTCTGACTCCCTCATCTGCCAGTCACATGTCAGTCCATGGCTCACCAGGGCTGCACCACCACTGCATGGACAGGCTCTTCTTGTTATCAGTAGCTGCCCTCTAATGCCATCCCAAGGGTACCACCCAGACCCGATTTCATCCTCTCCCTCCTGCCCTTGATATGGTTATTCACCTACTCCCTGAAACTCACTGCCCTCCGGCTTCCACGGCTGCACTGCCCTGTCTGGCTCTCCTCTCACTTTGCCCATTCTTCCTGCCTCTCCTTTAGGATCCCAGTCCTCTGGCTTTCCTTTAAATATTGACATTCTGCCAGGAATGTGACCTTGGCCCTCTGCTTTTCTCAATCTACCCACTTTCTAGTTCATGGCAACCACCATTGTAGTTTCCACTAACATCCAGGTTCGAAGAACTCCCAAGCTCTGCCCAGACCAAAATCTGAGGTTCAGGCACACATGCAAGTTCAGTTCTCAAAACTGATCTCATCACCTTGCCCCAAAAAGATCAGCATCTTTTCTGCCTCTGAAGACAGCTAACTCCTGGCTAGAAACCTGTAAGTCACCTTAAAGCTCATTTCAACACGCACATTTATTCAAACACCCAGCCCTGCTTCCTAGACAGCTCTTGAGGCCACGGTCTCTTCTCCATCACTGCCCCAGTGTTCCATGACTTTACACTGGGGTTCGGAGGCAGCCTCCTAACTAGCACCCGTACTTTCAGCCTTGTCCCCTCAAAGCCTGCTACACATTTGTCACGCTGAACTGACAAAAACCAGAAACCTGCTCCTGTTCCTTAATGGTTTTAGGGCAACTGTGTAGCTTCCCTAAAGCACTTGGTCCTAGGGTTCACCTAGAGGACCTGCTACTTATTATAGAGATTCCCAGGCCCCTCCCTAGTGATTCTGAAGCTCTGGGTCTGGTGTAGAGCCAGGGAATCTGTATTTCAGCAAGTTCCCTCAATGATTAGCATGACCATGCAAGGTCAGGAAATTCAGCTTACATGAGGTGGTCTGGGCCCCTTAAAATCACACTCAAGGATCATCATTCCCCCTCCTCCCTGTCTGACCTCCCCTTCGACCCCACTCTACCACACCGTCATTGTTTAGGCCTCAGTCTGGGCCCTGGCTTCTTTCATTCCCTCCCCAGCTACTCACTAGCATTCTTGTGGCTTGAAAAACGACCTGATGATGATGCCCTCGGCCCAGACCTCTCTGGGCCTCCAGTTTTGTTTATCTTGTGCCGACCTCACGTGGCCGTTCAGAAACTCACTGGTATCTCAAACTATGGCTGGCTCTCACTGTTCCCTGTCCCTCCAACTGCCTCCCCTGCCTAGCCTTGCTCTTCTCAGCAAATGATAACTACTTCCTACCCAGCTCTCAAGCCAAAAACCTGGCTAGCACCTGACTTCTCTTCCTCTCTTCTACACAGCCAACTTATCACGGATGTCTCCAAGACTTATCTCAAGTCCATCCACTAGTCCCCTTCTTCATGGCCACCAAACCTAGACCGCTATAACAGCCCACTTCCCCCACCACCACTCTGGCTGCCCTTCAATCTGTTCTCCACCCAGCAGCTAGAGGGATCTTTGAAAAATGCAAACTATATCATGCTATTCATCTGCTGAAAACACTTTAACAGCTTCTCACTGCAATAACAATAAAATTTAAAGATTTATTTTTTTATTTATCCCAGACCTATAAGACCCTGCATGACCTGGCCTCCGCCCATTCCTCTAATTGCCCAAGGGTGCCTCCCTGTCGCCCAGCACCATCAAGCCACAATAACCTCCTCTGAGTCCTCTGATGCACAGAGATCCTTCCCACTTGGGGTCTCCTGGACATTCATTTCTGGAAACTCTTCCCTGGCTCACTGCCTGGCTGGCTCTGTTACAAAGATGCCAAGAAAATTAAATGGGAAAAAAAATAATCTTTTCAACAATTGGTGCTGGGATAACTGGATGTCCACATACAAAAGAATAAATGTGGAACCCCTCCCTGATACCACATATAAGAATTAACTTATAGTGAATCAAAGATTTAAATGTAAAGCTAAACTATAAAACTCTCAGATGTAAATACAGGTGTAAATCTGCTTCTCTTCATAGGTATAAATGACCTTGGATTAGGCAATGGTTTCTTAGATATGATATCAAAAGCACAAGTAACAACAACAACAAAAAAATAGATAAATTGGACTTCACTAAACTTTAAAAAAAGTAAAAAGGCAGCTTTTAGAATAGAATATATTTGCAAATCACATATCTGATAGGGGTCTAGTATCTAACATACAGAAAAAACTCCTACAACTCAACAATTAAAAAATACTCTGTTAAAAATGGGCAAAGGACTTAAATAGATATTTCTCCAAAGAAGATATACAAATGACCAACAAGCACCTAAGAAGATCCTCAACATCGCTAGTCATTAGGAAAACGCAAATCAAAACCACAATCTGGTACCATTTCACACCCACTAGATGACCATAACCAAAACAAAGCAAAACAAAACAAGCAGAAAATAACAAGTGTTGGCAAGGGTGTGGAGAAACTGGAACCCTTGTATGCTGCTGGTGGGAATGCAAATGGTGCAGCCACTATGAAAAACAGTTTAGTAGTTGCTTAAAAGGTCAATATAGTTACTGTATGACCCAGCAATTCCACTCTTAGGTATAGATACACAATTGAAAAAAATATGTTCATACAAAAACATATACATGAATTTTCATAGCAACTTTATTCATGATAGACAAAAAGTGAAAACAACCCAAATGTCTATCAACTAATAAATGGATAAGCCAAGTGCAGTATGGAATACTATTCCACTGCAGAAAGAATGAATTTATTCAAATAAGCATGAACCTTGAAAACATTATGCTAAGTAAAAGACAGACATAAAAGGCCACACATATTGTATAAGTCTATTTAATATAAAGTACCTAAAGTAGGCAAATCCCAGATTCAGTAAATTAGTGATTTCCAGGAGCTGGGGGAAGGAGCAATGGAGAGTAACTGCTAATGGGTATGGGATTTTTTTTGCAGGGAGGAGTGATGAAAATATTCTGGAATTAGAGAATGGTAATGGTTGCACAATCTTATGAATATACTACAAAACTACTGAATTATATACTTTAAATGATAAGTATAATTATGTTATATAAGTTATATTTCAATTAAGAAAAAATAAATATATGCATACAATTTGACCCACAAAAATGCCAGTCTCTAATAGACTAGAAATTTGAATACCAGGTCCTTTGCCAAAGATAGTTTGGGAAATATTGCCTTAAAGAATTCTGTGAGTTGCTGTCTGAATGGCCACACACACACACACACACACACACACACAGAGTGGCAGAGGCTCTCCGCCATCACAGCTGAGGGATGGGTGCTGCTGTACTGCTGTAGGTGACATAATCACTCTATGAAGGCTGTGATCCGTGGGTCAGCCGCAGCATCCAGCCATCAATTATGACAGCAATCTGAGCTCCATGGAACTAGTTCAAAATTAAGCAATAGTTTAATTTAATCAATTTATGACCTAATGTCTATACTGAATTAAACTTTTTTTTTCTTTTTATTTTTTAAACATGGTTTCCCTGTGTTGCCCAGGCTGAAATACAGTGGTGCAATCTCGGCTAGCTGCAGCCTTGGCCTCCTGGGCTCAAACAGATGTGAGCCACTGTGCCTGGCCTAAATTAAACATTTTTCATGCCAAACAATCAACCACCCATTATTAATCCAAAGTTAACTAGTCAGCGTGATACATGAGAGGTCAATATAAAGAATATAATATAAAAAATATAATAAATGCGTTCTAAAAGTTACCTACCATTACGGCTCCATTATCTTGGCCCACAAATATCCGTCTGCTGTCATGATGGTAAGCCATAGCAGAGCAAGGAGCTGCCAGCAAGACAAAGACCATATTACAGGTAAAACTAAGCACTTTAAGTCATTCTTCAAAGTACATTATGGTTAAGAATGATATAATTTAGGTTCACAGAAAGAGGGTAAAAATGTTTTATAAAAAGTATGTAAATTGAAACTGTTATTAAAGTTCTCTCTCATCTTAGTTTAAAATCTTAATTTCACAAATCTTCTCATTATTTCAATAATGTTGGGTGAAGCAAGCCAGCATGAAGTTTCATCTGACTGAAAGGCCTACCTATAGCTTGGCAAGCCTTGGGGACAAGCACTTACAGTATGTGATCTGCACCCAAATGCTCAGGAGGTCATCCCGCCCCTGCCAACCTTCCCATCAAATGTCAAAGAGTAGCTAGAATCTGTGCAAAGATGGGTTCCCAGCACCAGAATTCTCATTCTATGGCATATGTGAGCAAGCTGGGAAAGCCACCTTGGGATTACTTTTTCCCCTCAATGGTCAAAAAAACGTTCCCTTTTACAATGATACACACAAATCCTGTTTGTAGTAAATGGAGTTGTGAGGTACAGACAGATTTTCTTGTCCACAGCAATCTTATGTGACTGGGAGAACAGCTGCCTCTCCTCATGTAAACACTCCTCCCATGTTCTACCTGCCCTCTTTCAGAAATCACAGGCTAAAGAATGAGTTTCAGAAAGGAGAAACTCTGAATTTTTTTCTTTTACCAAAAATTAGAATTAAAATGATTTCTAAATTGGAACATTTGGAAAAAAATGTTTGCATTTGTTTCTGCCTAAGGAATTTTAGTTAGCAATGGAAGAACTGAAACAAGAAAACGTATGCCAGGGAAAAACAAAATTTGAATTTACTTTGGAATAAAACTTCTTGTAAAAGGCGACTGGATGTGGTGGCTCATGCCTGTAATCTCAGCACTTTGGGAGGCTGAGGCAGGAGGACTGCTTGAGGCCAGGAGTTGAGACCAGCCTGGGCAACACAGCGAGGCTCCCATCTCAAAAAACAAAGGTAAAAGAAAAAATGTCTTTCAAATGAAGTCACCATTTGAATATAGTTTAAAGTTCTCTCTCTCTAGTAGACTGATATCCTTGCCAAAGGAAAAAAAGTAAACTATAATACTGGATTTTACCCCAAAGTAAAACATAGCTAACTACATAAGCAGACCATAAAGACTGTTTCAGTTGCATCCAAGAACTACGTAGTTGGCTCTGAAAGGTAGGTGCTGGAATTGTGTACAAAACAATTAGAATTGACTACGAGCCTGTATACCTTTATCCACCATATTGATGTTTAAGATTAAAAGAGCGATCCTGTTTAAGAATTATGACCACAAAGATATATATACATATCTGTATATAATCAAAATGCTCTTTAGTAAACATGCATACACTTATCTTTGACAAATCAATCATGCTTTGATGAGTTCAGAGATTCACTGCCATCACTTTGCTTGCTTTTTAGCTGATACTAAATGTATTAGTTTTAAGTTTTTTTCAATGTTTTTAACGCCCAACCCTATAACAAATGACATAAATATATAAAATCCCTCTTTTGTGTAAAAATTGCAAAGTGCTGGGTAATTTTATCAAGTTAGACAATTTTTACATTTGAAAAAAGAAGGAAAAGGCTTCCTTTGTTTGATATTATACAGTGATATCCTAGCTCTCTCTCTAGAAAGGGGGTTTCTAATTGAGATAAGCACTATAAATTTAATGTAGAAGGAGAGGGGTTGGATATAAAGCAAAACAGAAATCATCTTTCAAACAGTTAACTTTTTTTTTTTTTTTTTTTTAGATGGTATCTTGCTTTGTCAGCCAGGCTGGAGTGCAGTGGCACGATCTTAGTTCACTGCAACCTCTGCCTCCTGGGTTCAAGCAATTGTTCTGCCTCAGCCTCCCAAGTAGCTGGGATTATAGGCACCTGGTTAATTCTTGTATTTTTAATAGAGACAGGGTTTCACGATGTTGGCCAGGCCAATCTTGAACTCTGACCTCAAGTGATCAGCCCACCCTGGCTTCCCAGAGTGCTGGGATTACAGGCATGAGCGACTGTGCCCAGCCACATCAGTGAACTTTTAAAAAGCCATCACTGTAGTCCAGAATCAAATGTTTAAAACTGTGGATCACACTAAATCCGGCTGCATATTTTGTTAATAGTTTTTTCCCCTCTTTGGAACATAGTCAGAACCTTTCATTTATGATTGCTTGCATGCTACATTAATGTGTAACTTAGGATTGCTCACATACCATATTTATGTCTTGCTTATGACTGCCTGCATGCTAGGAAGGGACACTTGAGTAACTGCCACAGAGAGTGGCCCACACAGTCCAAATGTTTACTGTCTGGCCCTTTGCATAAAAAGTTTGTGGACCTACCCCATCACTGTGGTGGAAAGCATAGGTTTGGAGTCATAGATGAGCATGGATTGGAATTCCAATGACAAGCAATCAACTTAACCCTTCTGACCTCAGCTTGCCTGTTCACAAAATGGTAAAAATATTACCTGCCTTGCATAGCTGTTATGATGGTTTCATAAAATTGTATTACCAAAAAAAAAAAAAGGCATGAAGTACACAGTAGAGACAGAAGCCAAGAGTTACCATTTTTCTTCAGCTAAACAGATCTGAAAGTTATTTTTTTATGTGAGGCAATGTTATAGAATATAACTGGACTGCATATGGCAATATACTAAGGCTTGGCTTATTAATCACTCTTGCCAAGTCATGGGAAAATGTTTAAATTAGTGGATAACCACTAAGACATCCTGAAGATAGCTTTTAGAGCCAACATGGCACTCTTCTCTTTGTATTCTGAATTTAATTTTGAAATAAAAAGTCATTCTAAAACAGACGAGCAGTTATTTCTCATAATTCATTCCCTCTGTTTTCTTCTTGTGGTGTACCTGCAGTTTTATAAGTAGATACAGGTCCAAATAGTAGCAATAAAGAAGCATCTAGAAGTAACACACTGAACATGTGTAGATACAAACATGCAGGTGTTGGCTATCCACTTCAGAGAAGCTGTGTCAGTTCTTTCAAGTTCCTCCTTCCTGAGCTAGAAGCTCCTTGAGGAGATGACAGTTAAGCCAAGTTAGAAACGGCTGGGGACAGAGAGATCCACTGCCACTTGCCCAAGAGCTAACAGCCAAGAGAGCACGCACATTTCTACTGCAAAGGTTTTGGTGCCCTGGGAGAGAAATTAACTACAAAGTTGTACTAAATATTTGGGGGAAATGCAAGCCAAGGAGTAACTGAAATAAATATAGGACGAAATCCATCTCAGTCTCTGTCTCTATGCTAATGAGCATGAACTTCGAGGTTAAGGACTTGGGGAGATTATGCTATGACCAAAATACTAATGATGGAGGAAGGGAAGGGTTGGAAGCATAAGAGCTATAGTATTAACAAAATTTTCCACAATGATGACAAAACATTTCCCAGCACTGATATACATTCACTGTTGCTCCTTCCATCTAGCAGATCTATCTCTGGGTCACTGAAAAGTAAAGAATTAGCCTAACAGAAGTCTTTTTGGGAGACTGGGATGGGTTGGGTAACAGCTGGGCTCAGAAGCCCAGGATATCCCACCCACCTCTGCCCTGCTGCCAAAATTCCCAAAGTAAATTTATCAGACAGGATCCACAAGCATCGTTACTAAGACATCAGTCACTTCATATCTCAAGGTGAGAATTTAATGTGAGAACCAAGGCTATGCATCCACAGTACCTGCAGACATAGGCAACAAAACAGATGCCTCTGCTTGGCATAATAAACTATGACCAGGTGTTCAAGAAGTCTTCAAATGTCCTATGTATTATAAAGCTTTACTATTCCTTTCATAATAGTTATCTTCATACCAGGGTTCCCAACCTCTCAATTTCACTGAATGATTACCAAGACAGAGAAGCTGGCCAGCCTACCCAGGCATAGGTAGAAGACAGAAAAATTTTAAAAACCCTAATAAACAACTAACTTTTTGTGAAAATTATCACAGAATCTTAATGCACAATGGAATATATGTGCAAAGGAGAAAGCGCTACCAGAGGAGAGAGTTGTCCGAAAGAATGACTCGAGCTGATGAGATATAGTTTGTTGAATAACTGGCTGCTGTCTTTATAACAAACTCCACAGCCCTGGAATACCTCTTAAGAAAGTGGCCAACAGCATCAACAGCATCTGCAACCACTGTCAAGAGCTCTTCTTTGGAAAACTTTATAATGGTCTTCAGTAACAAACCATCGAACATGCATTAAAGCCTTTTTTCTTTCTTTGGGGGTCCTCTGTGTATTAAAACCCTTAACTAAGTAAAATCACTCATTAAGAACCAAGCCTCAAGGAAATTAGCAGCTACAGAGGCCTTCTGTCTGGCTGGCTACTTGGCATGGCAGGAGTTGACTCGCTGTCTGAACTGTGGTGACATCCAGGCATTCTCTGCAGGGCTTTCTTTTCCAGAAAGGTTGAAGAAAAGAAGTGGCAGACAAGGATGGTGACGTTGCTTAGATTCACATGAAGGGCTAAAGTTTATGTGTCTTCTTATGTCACTACATCCCAAGGGGGCTTTAAAGTCGCAAAGCAGAAGCTTCATCTTCCAGATTTTTTTTTTTTTTTTTTTTTTTTAATGTGGAGTCTGGCTCTGTAGCCCAGGCTGGAGTGGTGCAATCTCGGCCACTGTAACCTCTGCCTCCCGGGTTTAAGCAATTCTCCTGCCTCAGCCTCCTGAGTAGCTGGGACTACAGACGTGCACCACTATGCCTGGCTAACTTTTGTACATTTAGTTAAGATGGGGTTTCACCATGTTGACCAAGCTGGTCTTGAATTCCTGACCTTGTAATCCGCCTGCCTTGGCCTCCCAAAGTGCTGGGCTTACAGGTGAGAGCCATCATACCTGGCCTGCACCTTGCCAAGTTTGAAGTGATAAGTAGGGTACATGAAACAAAGAGGAAGAGATTTCAGGCCCAGGTTGGCTCACACCTGTAATCCCAGCTCTTCGAGGGGCTGAGGCAGGCAGGTAGCTTGAGTCTAGGAGTTCGAGACAAGCCTGGGCAATATGGTGAGATTCCCCCCTCTAAAAAATATATAAATAAAAGTAAATTTAGGCCGGGCACAGTGGCTCACACCTGTGATCCCAACACTTAGGGAGGCCAACGTGAGTGGATCACTTGAGGTCAGGAGGTTGACACCAGCATGCCCAACATGGTGAAATTCTGTCTCTACCAAAAAATACAAAAATTAGCCAGGCGTGGTGGTGCACACTTGGAGTCTCAGCTACTTGGGAGGCTGAGGCAGGAGAATCGCTTGAACCCAGGAGGTGGAGGTTGCAGTGAGCTGAGATGGTGCCACAGCACTCCAGCCTGGGCAACAGAGCAAGACTCTGTCTCAAAAACAAATAATGTTAACGAAGAGATTTCAGGCCCATGTCAAGGGCAAAGAACAGAGTCNTTTTTAAGATGGAGTCTGGCTCTGTTGCCCAGACTGGAGTGCAGCAGCACGATCTTGGCTCACCACAACCTCCACCTCCCGGGTTCAAGCGATTCTCCTGCTTCAGCCTCCCAAGCAGCTGGGACTACAGCCATGTGTCACCATGCCTGGCTAGTTTTTGTATTTTTAGTAGAGATGGGGTTTTGCCATGTTGGTCAGGCTGGTCTCAAACTCCTGACCCCGTGATCTGCCCGCCTCAGCCTCCCAAAGTGCTAGGATTACAGGCATGAGCCACCGTGTCCAACCCATCTTCCAGAATTATTTATAGAACATACCTGACCGCTGAGAAAATTCTCTATTTAGAATGTGTTGTACCTTGAACCTTATCTCTCAGTATGTCCAGAGTTTGTGGAAAGGTTGGGCAAAGGCAGTCGTGAAGCCACAGAGGGCACACAGTCCTTTTTTAGTGCAGATATCAGCTACTACAAAGGACAAAGTTGCAACTAACATTAATGTAAGTTTGCCAAATTAAGACCAAAAAAAAGGAGAACATATTCATTTTCCTATTTTTTCAGTTTTGTTAAAGTTGACTTCAGTTAAGCCATATATTCAACTTCCTTTGCAAAAGGAAAGGACTTTTCCTGCAGTTTATTACAGCCTGTCAGAGGTATTAGGCAACTAAGAAACTCAGGTTGAAAACTCGCAGCAATATTTCATCAGACATTTTGAAATTTATTTATTTAGTTAGTTATTTCTATTTTTTTTTTTGAGATGGAGTCTCATTCTGTCACACAGGCTGGAGTGCAGTGGCATAACCTCAGCTCACTGCAACCTCTGCCTCCAGGTTTAAGTGATTCTCCTGCCTCAGCCTCCCAAGTAGCCAGGATTATAGGCACCCACCACCACACCCAGCTAATTCTGTATTTTTAGTAGAGACAGGCTTTCGGCATGTTGGCCAGGCTGGTCTTGAACTCCTGACCTCAGGTGATCCACCCGCCTTGGCCTCCCAAAGTGCTGGGATTACAGGTGTGAGCCACCATGCCCAGCCGACATTTTAAAATTTAAATTATCAAAAACATTAGAGACATTTCTCTCAAATGGGACAGTTCAGCTACTTACAGGCCATTGTGTGGTAAATGCTGGGCCAGTATTGACCACTGTCTCTTTTCAGCCATACCCGGATGGTTCTGTGGAAAAATGAAAAGAATAAGTAGAGTCATTTTAGTAATTTTATCTTTTGTGTTCCATGAGAACTTAATTTTTAAAATTTAACACTATTTCCTAACTGATCTTATAAAATTAACTGGAAAAACTGGACAAATATATACATATATGTACACATAGGTATATAGTAGATAACATGTATATTTTATACAGATACACATTATATAGCATATCATATATGCACATCATATACATACTATATATAGTCGCATATAGTATGATGATGTAAGGTAAGTTATGCAGTACCTAGGAGTCAGGATTTCAAATCATTTTAATAATATGAAAACGTTCATTACATAATGACATAGAAAGAAAACAGAACTGTTAACCATGTTTCTTGGTGAAAACAAATTGTGTCCACTTGGTGGTTGATTGTCTGGGCCAAGAGGAAGGCCATGGCTGTGAGTGGGAAGAGGCTCATGGAGGAGTGGCATGGGGAGGGGTGCCGTGCACACAGGGAGTACAGCATGGCAATTCTGTCTTCTGCCCGGGGAGGAAATCAACCCACACCATGTCTGGGGCCTTCTTTCATTAGAACATGCACAGGGCGATGAGGAAATCCTGTGCACATGCAGGAAAATGACAAATGACCAAAATAGCCAAAGTTTAATATTTGGGTTTATGACCGCAAAAAAACAATGGGAGCACTACGGTTCCCGCTTCCGCACTCTCAGGGCCTCTGGGCGCCAAGACTCTCCATCTCCTGCATCCCTAGGATGCCTGGGAACTCCGCGGGTGATCACCCTGCTCTGTCTCTGTAGTTTACTCATGACCAGCTTATTATCCCCACTGCCAACTCTGTGATAGTCATTTTTATATTTCTTATTTATTTCTGAGACGGAGTCTCGCTCTGTCACCCAGGCGGGAATGCAGTAGCACGATCTCAGCTCACTGCAACCTCCACCTCCCGGGTTCAGGCGATTCTCCTGCCTCAGCCTCTCAAGTACCTGGTATTACAGGCACACACCACCATGCCTGGCTAATTTTCGTATTTTTATTAGAGAGAACGTTTCACCATGTTGGCCAGGCTGGTCTTGAACCCCTGACCTCAAGTGATATGCCTGCCTTGGCCTCCCGAAGTGCTGGGATTACAGGTGTGAGCCAACACACCTGGCCTTATTTATTATTTTTTAAAACATAGTCTTGCTCTGTGGCCCAGGCTGGAGTACAGTGGTGCAATCATGGCTCATAGCAGCCTCGACTTCCCAGGCTCAAGCGATCTTCCTACCTCAGTGCCCCAAGGTGCTGGTACTACAGGCATGAGCCACTGCACCTGACTCATTTTTATATTTTTAATGGCAATGTAGATTCTGGCATACAGTAGGTGCTAAGTAAATGGTCACACCCTTAACCCAAAATACATGAAGACTAAATGTTGATACCATATGTTTCCATAGTTTTGAGATCAAAACAAGTAAAACTGGGTGGTGGGAAGCATAGGTAGGGTGCCCTGGAGGCAGTGTCTACCCTGACCCTCGAGACCAGGGGGACCGTCACACCCGCTGACCATAGCACTTCCCAGGAGGCTATAACCAAAAATTCAACACAAAATAAACTTGAAGAAGTATTTTCGACACAAACATGAAAATACACAAAAACAACAGGTATATGACTTGAAGGCCGTGAGAAGATCTTTAAGAAGCATCAGCAGCTGGACATCTACCAGGGCCAGCACACAAGTGACCTGCTGCTCAAGTGTGCCCAGGGGGGTCAGGAAGCACCCACTGTATATATGTCAAAGCACCTATCCCTTTGAGGGATAGGTTTCTGAAACCTGAGAGAAACTCCCAAGAAGGAAACAGTAATGACACGTGCAGTATGCCAGAAAACATTTACATGGAAAGATGATCTTCGGCAGCACATGAAAGTTCACCCAAGAAAGGGACATGGATCCCTGCCCAAGAGAAGAACAGGGTGGAACCTGCACAGCTGTATGTCATCTCCAGAGTCACAGTCTCCTTTCAGAAGGAAAAATGCCCTGTTGTGTGTGAACAGGCTGGCTGTGGGAAACGTTGCAGTAAACAAAGTCTCACCAGGCATGGCTGGTACATGATCTTGACAAGAAAATGGAGCTCAAAGTAAAACCATCTCATGAAAAATGGCGTTTCGCCCTTGCCTCAGTGGATAGATCCCTCCTAAAGGGAAAAAGATGGGCAAGGCTTATCTTTGCCTAACATGGAGAGCAGTTGAACCACACGGAAGACAAGGTGCTCTCGACAGTGGCTATCCTCACCCTCAGCTAAACATCACGTGGCTTTGTCCACAGGACTGCAGTGGCTATCCTCACCCTCAGCTAAACATCATGTGGCTTTGTCCGCAGAACCAAGTTGGCTTGGTTATCTTCCCTCGAAAGCCTGTTTTTCCTTATTAAAATTACTGATGCAGAAAATGTGACAACAACAACAACAAAAGTAAAACTGGTCAGAGACCAGAGGCAAAATCAGAATAGCGGTTGCTTCTGGGGTAAGAGGAGGACTGAATGCAATTGGAAGTGGGAAAACTTTTTAGGGGAATGGCAAGGCTCTGGGCATTGGTTACTACAGGTATACATATTTGTTAGAACCTATCCAACTCTATACAAGATCTATATACACTATTATATATGATTAAAAGAAAACTAGTGGTTGATCTTCATTCATCCAAACAAATAAGATGACCTAGCATCACAGTGAGATTAATGCTATTTTGTATGTGAACTGGATAGAAACAAGCCTTCAGGCTAACACAATTGGATCAATCCTCTAGACCCACCTACCAATTGACAGAAAATACAGAGGACACAGGAACATACTGAGCACCATTCAGCAAAGTCAAGACTACAAGAAACTCCATAGAGAAATGACTCACTTTCTTCTACAAATAATTTGCAAGGGGAAAAAAAAATAGAAAGGAAGGACAAACTTATGATTACAGAGATTTTAGAGGTCTATCAAGCAATTAAAATGTGTAGACTTACTTAAAACCTAATTCGAACTAAAAGATATGTATAGATATTTGAGAATATTTTAAAGATTATT
>NW_016107372.1:7392503-7414617 GCF_001604975.1 Cebus imitator | reverse complement strand
GAGACAGGGTTTTGTCATCCAGGGTGGAGTGCAGTGGTGTGATCACAGCTCACTGCAGTCTCGAACTCCTGGGCTCAAGTGGTCCTCCCACCTCAGTTACCCAAGCAGCTGAGACTACAGGTGTGCACCACCACGCCTGGCTGTTGTTCATTCCTTTAGGTGTGTTAATGATGTCTCTGTTTGTTTTTGAAGAAGTGAACAATAATTCATGTATATGACATTTGCCATCCTCATTTGTCATCCTCGGCATGACTACCACGGTCTAGGTCCCATCTTTCACACAGCAGTCAGCCTGTTCTCACAGGAGTAGTGGAGTCTTGCCTCTCACTCCTCCACCTCCAGTGTGCTGACCCCCAGCTACCTCTCCCAAGGAGCCACCTGCATCACAGTGCTCCTGTGCTCAGAACCCACCATGGTTACCTCAAATCCAGTTTCAACTGACAACATAGCTGTCATCCTCAGGTTCCCTGAATACATCTAGCTCAGGTTATGCCCTAAGCCTGCCTTCCTCCCTACCCTACCGAGAACTCTTCTCTCCAGGCTGTTTTCTGGGCAGATCACCGGATAGATGCCATTTTGGCGTAACTTCTTCATCTAAAAGAATCAGTGGATGCTTCCAATGATGATCTTTAGACATGAACGACCAATATGTTACTGAAGTGTGTTGACTATATTCCATATTACGTAAATCTGAATGTTTATGGATACAGTCTGATAAAGAGGATGAAGCCAAAACCATTGCAATAAACAAGAGGCCAACTTCCTGCTAAGCATTACATTAACTCTGTTCAAGGATTTTTTCCTCCACCTCCAAACACATGGTGATGAAGGCCAAGGCACCCGGAGATCAAGGCTTCATGCAGCACCATTTTATGCTTACAGGCTTCATTCGTACAATCATAAAGTAAACCTGCCAGCTGCCTGTGTGTTTTGGTCTAAGGAAGAACTGAATGCTGACATGTTCTAAAACTCTTCAGATCGATCACAGCATCTTAGGTCATGAATGTGTAGGTGGCTCAAATGACCTAGTGGCATGTGCTCTTCCAGTGCTCTTGGAAAGAAGGGCACAATTCAGACATCAGAGAACTCTGTTGTGAGGAGAAAATCTTAAAGCTTATCTCTTGCAACCAAGTATTTAACCTGGAAAAGTCTAATGTTAATTTCATACAGCTTTAGAATACTTAAACTAGCCCAAAGTCAAAATCAAAGCTACTTAGACACCAGTATTTTGAACACAGTATTATTTCCTTTGGAAGACAACATCAGCATATAGTTTACTTGGCACATATTGGACCCATACTAAAACTCAACTAATAAACTAGGAAATTGTCAAGAATTCCATGATCTCTTAGGGTGTTTTGTTTGAAAACAGTCAGTCACATCTCTGCTTGACAGAAGGGCTTCCTTGTCTGGGAATCAGGTTCCAAATGAGGCAACAGGTCTGGATGGTTGGCTCTACCTTTGTCTTCACACCTTCACCTGGATTCTCTTCCATCTCTTTTCAACCAGGCCCTTCCTCTTCCAAGATTAAATCAAAGCAATGTTAAGTTTAACCCTTAACACTCTTGTACCCCAAGAACATATGTAGTAAACAGAGATGCTCATGTCTATGAGTAATATAGGAACTTATTTTGTATTATGTCCAGAATATTTAATAAATTGTTAAGATAGTTTTAAATTGGATCACTTATTTAAAATTCAACAAATTCCAGACTAAAAAAATTACTATCCAGTAAATGGAAGTAAAATCTACTATTCAGTAAGTTGAAAGCAACATAATATAGTTTAGAAACATTTACAGGAGCAAACTATTTGAAAGTCTAGGATGATGTTAATAAACCATCTAATCATTAAAGTATCAAGATCAGATGGTATTATTTTTCTATAAATCACAGTATTTTGTCTAGATGAATGTCTAAATCACTCTCCACTAAGATAAAATGGCTCACATTTTCCTTTAATATTTTGACAACTTTACACCCACAAAACTCATATTTTTCCTGCTGCTTATTCAGCCCATGTTTCTAATGGCTGGATTTTCTTTCTATTCTAAAACCATATCAATACAGGGAAAAGAAATCTTTCCCTAAAACCACAACCTCAGAAACACATCCATTCTTTTCCAAGATCTATTTTTAAGTTGTTTTAAAACAATGGTCTGGTATTTTTCCAAAAGGTCCTTAGAAAGGAAATGTGCCATTGCTTTTAGAGCCTAATAAATGTTTTCCAAACTTCCCCATGCTACCATTCCTGTGGAGAGTTTCTAATGTCTATCTCCTCTGTACTTTTAATTAGAGAAGCAAGGACTTGCATATAGCCACATTATCTTCCATGGACAGATGAGAAAAGGTATCTCCACATATGACTGTGTTCAACATACATAACTTTCAGGGTATGCACACTACTACCATCACTTTATTTATTTATTTATTTATTATTATTATTATTTTTGAGACAGAGTCTCACTCCATCACCCAGACGGGGGTGGAGTGGCATGAGCTCAGCTCACTGCAACCTCCACCTCCCAGGTTCAAGCGATTCTCATGCCTCAGCCTCCTTAGCAGCTGGGATTACAGGCATGTGTCACCATGACTGACTAATTTTTGTATCTTTAGGATAGACAGGGTTTCAACATGTTGGCCAGGCTGCTCTTGAACTCCTGGCCTTAAGTGATGTATCCGCCTGGGCCTCCCAAAGTGCTGGGATTACAGGTGTGAGCCACCATACCTGTCCCCATCACTTTACTTGTCTGTCATTGTTCAGCACTAGAGATGATGATTCATTTATTTTCCAAGTTAATACAATTCCAAAATTGGTTCCTATTTATGTTAAATATTTCAGATTGTTTTTAAAATGTACCACTGTCCAGGGATAAGCAAAGGAACAACTCAAAACAGTAGCAAAATGCCCCTTCTAGGGCTCTCATAATTGTTTGTCAGAATTGTAAATTAAAGCTAACTCTCTGGAAAAACTTTTGCTCCAATATAGAGAGATACAAATACACCTGCTCAATAGTAATAATGACGACAACAACACTAATGATAAACTTTGATTAAAGAATTCTAAGCTTGGAAATTGGTTCTATAAAAATTAGTTAACATAATAAAAAAAAGAACTACAAATTTTAAAAACTTCATATAAGTATTATCCAAGAAGTAAAAATGGGAAAAATATGTTAAAGAATGAAATGGGTTAACGATAAAGTAATTCAATAGCTTATACAGTCATTACAAGTAGTTATGAAGTCCTGGAGCACCAAGAAATGTTTACAAAATGGTCAGCTTTTTCTTTCCTATTAAAAAAAGGCATAACACAGAGATTATTATAACCCTCAGAGATATTGCAGGTTTGTCACAATAAAGTAAATGTTGCAACAAACTGAGTCACACAAATTTTTGGTTTCCCATATAAAAGTTGTAATTATACTATAGACTATTAAGTGTGCAGTAGCATTATGTCTAAAAATCAATGTACATACCATAGTTTTAAAATACCTTATTGCTTAAAAAAAAAAAAAGTTAACAATTATCTGAGTCTTCAGCAACAGGTAATCTTTTTGCTGGTGGAAGGTCCTGCCTCAGTGTTGATGTTGCTGATCCATCAGGGTGGTTATTGATGAAGGTTGGCACAGCTGCGGCAACTTCTTAAAATAAGACAACCATGAAGTTTGTTGTATTGATTGTCTCTTCCTTTCCCAAAACTTCTCTGTAGCATCCATTGCAATTTAAAACCTTTTTACCCAGAGTAGAACTTCTTCCAAAATTGGGAGTCAATCCTCTCAATCCCTGCTACTCCTCCATCAACTAAGTCTACAGAATATTCTAAATCTTTTGTTGTCATTTTAGCAATATACATAGCATCTTCATTAGATGTCAATTCCATCTCAAGAAACCACTTTCTTTGCTCATCCATAAGAAACTCTTTATACATTCAACTTTTATCATGAGATTGCAACAATTCAGTCATATCTATATGTTCCACTTCTAATTCTAGTTTTCTTGCTATGTCCACATCTGCAGTTACTGAAGGCTTGAACCTTTCAAAGTTATCCATGAGGGCTAGAATCAACTTTTTCAATATTGATAGTTTAACCTTCTCTAAGAATCATGAATGTTCTTACTGGCATCTAGAATGGTGAATCCTTTCCAGAAGGTTTTCAATTTACTTTGCCCAGATCTATCAAAGGAACTATTTATGGCAGTTATAGCCTTATAAAAAAATTTTTTTTGAGACAGGATCTCCCTCGGTCACTGAGGCTAGAATGCAGTAGCACAATCATGACTCACTGCAACCTATGCCTCCCAGGCTCAAGGGATCCTCTCACCTCAGGTTTCCCAGTAACTGGGACTACAGGCACATACCACTACACCTGGCTAACTTTTTAAAGATTTTTGTAGAGATCAGGCTTCATTTTGCTGCCCATGCTGGACTCAAATTTCTGGGCTCAGGTGATCCTGGCAACTCAGGCTCCCAAAGTGCCTGAGCCACTGTGCCCAGCAAAAGTATATTTTTTAAATCATAAAACTTGAAAGTCAAAGTTACTCCTTGATCCATGAGCTACAGAATGAATGTTGTATTAGCAGGCATGAAAACAACATTCTCCTGTTACATCTCCATCCTCAGAGTTCTTGGGTGACTTGATGCATTTTCAATAAGCAAATATATATATAGGAGAGAGAGAGAGAGAGAGTGTCTCACTCCATCACCCAGGCTGGAGTGCAGTGATCTCAGCTCACTGCAACCTCCGCCTCTTAGGCTCAAGTGATTCTCATGCCTCAACCTCCCAAGCAGCTGGACTTACATATGGGCAACACCATGCCTGGGTAATTTTTGTATTTTTAGTAGAGCCAGGGTTTTGCCATGTTGGCCAGGCTGGTCTTGAATTCCTGACCTCAAGTGATCTGCCTGCTTTGGCCTCCCAAAGTGCTGGGGTTACAAGCATGAGCCACTGTTCCAGGCCAATAATATTTTGAAAGGACTCTTTCTCTCTGAGCAGTAGGTCTCAATAATATGGGCTTAAAATATTCAATAAACCACGATGTCAATAGACATGTTGTCATCCAGGCTTTGTTGTTCCATTTATAGAGCACATGACAAAGTAGATTTAACATAATTTTTAATGGTCCTTGGATTTTTTGGAATGGTTAATGAGCACTGGATTCAACTTAAAGTTACCAGCTACATTAGCCCCAAGAAGAAAATCAACCTATCTTTTGGAGCTTTGAAGCCAGGCATTGACTTCTCCTCTCTAGCTATAAAAGTCCTAGATGGCATTTTCTTCCAATAGAATTTTGTTTTGTCTACATTGAAAATCTGTTGTTTAACATAGTTGCTTTCACCAATTACCTCAGCTAGATCTTGTGATAACTTGCTGCAGCTTCTACATTAGCACTTGATACTTCACTTTGTACTTTTATGTTATGCAGATTGCTTATTTCCTTAAACCATATGCCAATTCTGCTAGCCTCAAATTTTCTTCTGTAGCTTCCTCACCTCTCTCAGCCTTCATAAAATCGAAGAGGATTAAGGCCTTGCTCTGGATGAGGCTTTGGGTTAAGAGGATGTTACGGTTGGTTTAATCTTCTTTTCAGATCACTAAACCTGTCTCCATATCATCAATAAGGCTGTTTAGCTTTCTTATTCATGTTTTGACTAAATTAGTACTTTTAAGTTTCTCTAAGAACTTTTCATTTGCATGCATAACTTGGCTATTTGGTGCAAGAGGCCTAGCTTTCGGCCCATCTCAGCTTTTGATGTGCCTTCCTCACTAAGCTTAATCATTTCTAACATTTGATTTACAGTTAGAGACATATGACTCTTCCTTTCACTTGAACACTTAGAGGCTATTGTAGGGTTATTCACTGGCCTAATTTCAATATTGTTGTGTCTCAGGGAATAAGGAGGCCTGGGGCAGGGAGACAGGGAGACAGAGAGAGAGAGAGAGAGAGAGAAACAGCTAGTAGATGGAGCAGTCAGATCACACATACTATCATTTATGTTCACCACCTTATATGGGCGCAGTTTGTGGATCCCCAAAACAATTACAATAGTAATATCAAAGATTACTGGACACAGAACACCATAACGGATAAACAATAAAGTTTGGAATATTGCAAGAATTACAAAAATGTGACACAGAGACACAAAGTGAGCACAATGTATTGGAAAAAAGGCACAGATAAACTTGCCTGATGCACGGCTGCCATGAACCTTCAATATGTACAAAATACAGTATCTGAGAAGCACAATAAAACAAGGTATGCTTGTATCAAATCATATGACTAAATTATGCATCCACACTACATCAGGCTGGGCAGGGCAGGTAGGGAGGCTGATAAGGGGCAGGCAAAGGGGAGGAGAAGTGAATCCACCTGCAAGGCAGGCAATGTCTTGGGATCCTTGTGAGAACCCCAGAGAGAAGATGTGGAGGCTGAGTACCGGCAGAATAGAAGGGTACCTGCTGACCTCCCAGTGAGCCACAATTAAGCACTTTGCAATGAGCCTTAAGGCACTTAGGGATCTATTTAGTCTGATTTTCAAGAGTGGCTACCTAAAATTCTACATGTAAAAATGTTCCACTCCCTAAGAGTGTGTCCTTTAAATTGCTGTCCCCACCAAAAGTAAAGACAGAAGCCATTAGAATCAGAAGCAATTTCAAATACAGGGGAATGACTTTTTTTTTTTCCAATAAGGCAGACACCAGAGGCTTCAGCTGTCCATCACTGAAGACACTCACCCTGGCCTATGCTGGCCTTCAACATGAACTTGCGCCTGGGTCAGGCTTGAGATTCTGGAGCACCATCTGCCACTAATGAGGATATTAGGGGATTGACTCACTGGGGGCAGATACTAGTTCAGACATTAGTGCAGAGGGGTGAGAGAGCCCTCATGGACCTGGACACCGGACTACAGGTACCTGGGTAGCTGGGGCCCTTGACTGCATGGTTCCCAAAGGAGCAGTGAACAGAAAGCAGGGCCAGCAGAGCTGGCAAAGATGTCAGATGCAGAAGGATAAAGGAGAAGACGCTCCCAAAAGGCATCAAGCTCTTAGGCCTAAAAGTTACAAGGCAATAAACCATGCCTCTTCATTAGCATGTGTCCCTCCTTAACTTTTTTTTTTTTTTGAGACAGAGTTTCACTCTTTATGCTTAGGCTGGAGTCCAATGGTGTGATCTCTGCTCACTGCAACCTCCGCCTCCCTAGTTCAAACAAATCTCCTGCATCAGCCCCCCAGTAGCTGAGATTAGAGGCACCCGCCATCATATCCAGCTAATTTTTGTACTTTTAGTAGATAAGGGGTTTCACCGTGTTGGTCAGGCTGGTCTCAAACTCCTGACCTTAGGTGATCCACCCACCTCGACCTCCCAAAGTGCTGGGATTACAGGCATGAGCCACCTCGCCTGGCCTCCTGCTTAACTTTTGTAAGCTCACGATGCTGAACTGTTGTGGCACAAACAAGGCTACTTCTGGCATTCTAGACACACATCAAGATTCATGAAAAGCAACTCTGTGATTTCCCACCTCCCTGCACTTCCCTCTATCGCCTTCTCAAAAAAAAAAAAAAAAAAAAAACAAATTCATGAAAAGCTTGTGGTCTGTTGAGAATGAGGTGCCACATCCTGATGGCAGGGATGACAGACGCTTCTGGCTTCACTTTACACTTAAAAAAGCAGAAGCAAGGAGAGGTACAAACCAAAAAGCATACAAACCAACAGGAGCGCTGCATCAGACTGACTTCAGTTATTTGCCTGACCAGCTTTCATTCTCTCTTATCAGAAGATGGTGAAAATTTGTCTTTGAAAACATTACAAAAGTAAACAAAAATTAGGTTTAATTTCAAAGCTTACTTAGTTCAAAGAAATACTGACTTTGTGCTAAATAGGAGGGGTGATTCTAACAAAGTCTCTCACAACTTCCAGGTCTAGATTTAGCCGAATCTAGCTACAGCATGTGATATAGTATGCAAGTGCCTGTAGTGAAACAATTTAAAAAGCAGTGTGCTCAATTCTTTACTCCTCCCTGTATCCATGCTCCTTACAATCAGCCATTTTGCAGCTCTTTCCATCAAGAGATGGAATATATTCTCTGATTCGTAATTTTTTCTTTTGAGACAGAGTCTGGCTCTGTCACCCAGGTTGGAGTGCAGTGGCTTTTGATCTCGGCTCACAGCAACCTCCGCCTCCTGGGTTCAGGCAATTCTCTTGCCTTACCCTCCTGAGTAGCTGGGATTACAGGCATGTGCCACCACACCAGGCTAATTTTGTGTATTTTTAGTAGAGACAGGGTTTCACCATGTTGACCAGACTGGTCTTGAACTCCTGACCTCATGTGATCCATCCTCCTTGGCCTCCCAGGCTTACAGGCATGAACCATCACACCTGGCCTATTCCTCTGAGCCTTGAATATGGGTTGGCTTGTGATGCTATGCCTAAAAGAATGTGGCTAAATGGGGTGCTAGTACTGGGTCCAGAGGGCTCGTTTGTTCTCACTCCCTGTCTTGGAAGACTGCCACATCACATGAACCACAGGGTCCAGCCTACCAGAGGACAAATGACGACATGGGAGAGAGCCCAACTCTCCCAGCTGAAGCCCCTGAGCATGCCTGTAGCGAGCTTGCTCCCAGGCATGAGAAAAGAGTCTAGCTGAGCTCAGCAGAGCTGGCTCACAGCTGGCCACAAGCATGAGTGGGCATGGCTGAGGCCAGCAGCACTGCCTAGGTGACCTGTGGGCTCATGAGCAATGACAAATACCTGCTGTTCTGTGATAGTTAGCAATAAAAAAATTTTTAAAGTAAAGAAAGAAAAGAGCATTTTTTGAAAAAGAAAGAAAAAAATAAGATAGACAAATACCTGCTGTTTTAAGCCACTGAGCTTTGAGATGGTTTGCTACGTAGCACGAGCTAACTAATACAATGCTTTCTGCTCCAAATAAATAGGATACCTTTCAGAATACTTAGGAATCTGAGGTTAAAATTTAAAATAAAAAGCATTTGGGATTTACTGAATGCCAAGGATTTCAAAGTAGATAGCACAAATAACTCCATTTCAACTCTTAATTGAAATATAGGATTCCCATTTTGCACAAGTGCTAATTTGAATCCTTAAAAATGGAAGCAGTCACTGGAAGTACAAAGTAAAGTTATTACTCTTAAATATCAAATAATAATGTTTGTTATCCTCTCTACCAAGGATAAAAATTCAGTATGCTTTACCTTTCTATAGGAGATCTATGAAAATTGGAGTTCCAACCACAGTTATGATTAAGAATAAAGTGTTTATGCCACAGAGATTAAGCCACAATACAGTAGGAACAAAGATAGATTCAGGTATAATTTTTCCTCTAAAAAGCACCGGCTCACAAACAAGGAGGTTATCTTGCAGGAGTCATTAACATTTTTCTTTTTTTTTTTTTGAGACAGAGTCTCAATCTGTTGCCCACGCTGGAGGCAGTGGCATGATCTCAGCTCACTGCAGCCTCTGCCTCACAGATTCAAGCAATTCTCCTTCCTCAGCATCCCAAATAGCTGGGACTACAGGCATGTGCTATCACACCCAGCTAATTTTTGTATTTTTAGTAGAGACAGGCTTTCGCCATGTTGACCAGGCTAGTCTTGAACTCTTGGCTTCAAGTGATCTGCCCGCCTCAGCCTCCCAAAGTGCTGGGATTACAGGCATGAGGCCTAATATTTTTTTCTGGTTTTTTTTTCCCCCCTTGTACCAGAAAATGCACTGGAAATACTTTTAAACCTGTAATTCCATAAGGATATATATTTGGGTTCAATACATATTTTCCAGTATTATTATCAGTATGATTACCTTGAAAATTATGCCCACACCTTGATAAGAGAACTCAACTAACACATAATTATATCTATAAAACCACAAGGCCAAGTTCTACCTGGCCTGAAACAGCAACATCTCTAAAACTGAATATCTTTTTAAAACTTTCTCAAAGAAACACCCTAATCACTTCAAAAACAGCTGAATTAAAGCAATTTAACCATCTTTAAATTTTAAACTGATATAAAGAGAGCATTCAATTAATCATTTAAAAAGAGTATACTTACATTGGGAGGCTGAGGCGGGTGGATCACCTGAGGTTGGGAGTTCGAGACCAGCCTGAGCAACATGGTGAAACCCCATCTCTACTAAAAATACAAAATTAGCTGGGTGTGGGAGGCTGAGGCAGGAGAATCACTTGAACCTGAGAGGCGAGGTTGCAGTGAGCCAAGATCGCACCATGGCACTCCAACCTAGGCAACAAGAGTGAAACTCCATCTCAAAAAAAAAAAAAAAGTATATTATATGTTACAAATTAAGCCCAACATCCTGATTTCTTTCACATTCTGGGCAAACAGTAATTCTGAGAAAATCTGATTTTCTGGTCATTCTTAGGGATGCTTATACTGTTTCATATCTTGGTAAATCTGTGAACATTTCTGTCATCTATAGCAAAGGATATTTTTTCCTAGTCTGACAGCCCTTTCAGGAGATACAGGAAAAAAAAAAAAGTGTACTTCTGGTACACTAGATGGTTCCTATAACATTAAGACATTCGCCTGAAAGGGAGAAGGAATAACATAATCATCAGTGCCATCTGTTTTTATCAAATAAATAGCAATTTCCTTCCAAGGAGTCTCCAGAATTCTGCCCTGTTCATTCTTGCTGCAAAAAGAAGTCTTTTTCTTTTGGTAACAGAGAGACAAAATACTAGATTGTTATTGAATTTATTCTCTAAATTAAAAGGCAGAGAAAACAGCCTCATTTTGTAGAGGAGAATTACATTGGCTGAGAAAAGCAGAAATTTCAATTCCTTCCCACAGTCTAGGGGAGGGATTACTGGACAGCTTCAAGGGTCTGTGATCAAGAATTAGACTGCTGATGTCATCACAGGCAGATTTTATCCAGGGAAGAAGCCACTGGGTGGCCCCAGCATTTGCACCCCCTTTAAATGAATACCACCTTTCCAGAAGCCAGATGGCTAAAAACCTGCAGATTTTTTTTTTCACCCAAAACCATTCTTGCTGTAATTTTTTCACTGTTAGCATAAATATAACTTGTTGTGATCCCTGTGCGTCAAGAAGGCTAGGAACCACCCTGACCACCAAAGAGCAAGAGTGATCTAGACAGGCCGGAGTCCATGGAGGGCCCGAGCAACACTTTCTTACATTACAAAACGTCTGGCCGGGCATGGTGGTTCGCACCTGTAATCCCACCGCTTTGGGAGGCCGAGGCAGGAAGATCACTTGAGCCTAGGGGTTTGAAACCAGCCTGGCAACACAGCAAGACCCTGTCTCTACAAAAAATAAAAATAAATTAGCCGGGCATAGTGGCACACGTCTGTTATCCCAGCTACTTGGGAAACTGAGGCTGAGGCTCACTTCAGCACAGGAGTTCAAGACCAGACTAGGCAATATAGTGAGATCCCCATCTCTACAAAAAACTAAAAGTTAGCCAGGAGTGGTAGTGCATGTCTGTGGTCTCAGATACTCAGGA
The DNA here is from genome assembly GCF_001604975.1 of Cebus imitator. NCBI lineage: Eukaryota > Metazoa > Chordata > Mammalia > Primates > Cebidae > Cebus > Cebus imitator. The sequence goes on along the minus strand of NW_016107372.1, from coordinate 7,403,122 downwards.
GGCTGAGGTGAGAGGATCGTTTGAGCCCAGGAGATGGAGGCTGCAGTGAGCTCTGATCGTGCCACTACACATCAGTCTGGGAGACAGACTACGACCCTATCTTTAAAAAACAAAAAGCTCAAACTCTATCCATAGCCTAGGAGTCTTGAAACACAAATTAAAGGAACCACAAAGCAGCAGTTTGTAGTAAGGAACAGTAGTAGTTTTTTGTTTTTTTTTTTTTTGAGATAGAATCTCACTGTGTCATCAGCCTGGAGTGCAGTGGCACAATCTCGGCTCACTGTGACCTCCACTTGGCAGGTTCAAACAACTCTCCTGCCTCAGCCTCCTGAGTAGCTGAGACTACAGGCACACACCATCTGACCCAGATAATTTTTGTATTTTTAGTAGAGATGGAGTGTCTCGCTGTGTTGGCCAGGCTGGTCTCAAACTCCTGACCTTAAGTGATTCACCCGACTCGGCCTCCCAAAGTGCTGGGATTACAGGTATAAGCCACCACGCCGGGCCAGTGGCCCGTTTTTAGATTATGTTCCATGCTTCTTTTTCCCCAACAGATTTGTTGACTGATTCAAACAAGCTAACACTTGAGACATTACTACAAGCTCTACACTGTTTCGTGTGTTAGAAAAAAATTTTTATTTTATTATTATTTTTTTTTGAGACAGAGTCTCACTCTTGTCACCCAGGCTGGAGTGCAATGGCACGATCTCAGCTCACTGCAACCTCCGCCAGGTTCAAGCAGTTCTCCTGCCTCAGCCTCCCAGGTAGCTGGGATTACAGGCATCTACCACCATGCCTGGTTAATTTTTGTATTTTTATTAGAGACGGGGGGGGTTTCACCATGTTTACCCGGCTGGTCTTGAGCTCCTGATCTCAGGTGATCCACTCACCTCGGCCTCCCAAAGTGCTGGGATTACAGGCATGAGCCACTGTGCCTGGCCAGAAAAATTTTCAAGGTCATGATTTAATTAGTAAAGACAAATACGTAAATGAGTAACAATAATATGATGTGGTAATAGCTTTGAGGACAACAAAAGGGTAGATTAATGTTAGGGAGTGGGAAAGGGTAGATCAGTGTTAGGGAGTGGGAATGGTGTTATACTGAGTTGGGGGATTTGGCAAGGCAAACACTGCCCAAGAAGTCCTAATGGATGAGGGGTTAATCAAGCAAATGAAACTGAGTAGAGGGTTTCAGCGAGGAAGAATAGCACAGCAGTAAGAAGCCTCTTTAGGATACTGCAGGTATCTCAGGAATTCCATACTAGGCTATATTTTCTTTTTCTTTTTTTTTGAAATGGAGTTTCGCTTTTGTTACCCAGACTGGAGTACAATGGCTCAATCTTGGCTCACCGCAACCTCCGCCTCCTGGGTTCAAGCACTAGGCTGTATTTTCTACAAGCCATAACCTAGAAACCAAAAATGCCTCCCATCAACACTAGTTTCACTCCAAGCACACTCATCTCCCTGTAAGCCTTTGCAACTGGACTCTACTGACGGAAAGTGTCTAAATCAAGTACAAAGAAGAGGAGAAAGAAAGAGAAGAAATTCCAGACAAGCGACTTTTTCCTTAAAATTTCTTTGATGGTGGTCTGCTGCAGATTCACCTTGACCTTGAAGGGAAGTGTTCTGAGTATAGTAGTATGTGGTTGACAAAGAAAAATAAATGGTTAAAGGGATTATTTCACAATGAAGTACAAGAAAAATACATCATGAAATCAGTATATATGTGCTCATGATATCTTAATAATTCTCAGAAAAATTTACTAAACATACTTTGTAGAGAGGGAAGATGAATACCTAAATTCTAGAAACAAATATCATTAATTACATTACAATCTGCTTCTTAGGAAAGAACTAGCAGATTATGAAAGCTAAACACAGCGGGGGAGATGTTTATGGTGCAGAAATGGCTAAGTCTGTATCATTCAACCAGTGGCTACTAATGCAGTACCTGGTGGAGTACAGACTATGTGGGAAGATGAGATGAATAAATATAAAGCAACAGGAACTAATACCGGATTGCAATTGACTAGGCATAGTCAGTAATATACTAGGAGTGTTGAAGGAAGCTCAGAAAGGACAGAGAATGATGCTAGGAAGAATTATTCCCTGGAGGAGGTGAAACTTCAAATAGATCAAGGAGGTGGAACTTGAAGTGGACCTAGGAGGCAAAGGAGGATTTGAATACAGGAGACAGGGCAAGGGAGGTTCCTGGTGAGGAAGGCAAAGGCACCCAGGTGGGAAATGTACCAGATGTGAGTGGGGCAGAACACACATTGACTTTACTAGACACAAAAGAACCATAATAAACGAGAGATAAACGGTGGAAATAAAGCTTAGCAGGGACTAGTTATGGGGTTCCCAAAGTCCTTTTTTTTTTTTTTTTTTTTTTGAGACAGCGTCTTGCTTTATTGCCCAGGCTAGAGGGCAGTAGCACGATCTAGGCTCACTGCAACTCCTGCCTCTTAGTTTCAAGCAATTCTTGGCCCCAGCCTCCCAAGAAGCTGGGATTACAGGCCACTATGCCTGGCTTATTTTTGTATTTTTAGTAGAGATGGGGTTTCACAATGTTGGCCAGACTTATCTAGAACTCCTGGCCTCAAGCAATCTGCCTGCCTCAGCCTCCCAAAGTTCTGTGATTACAGGTATGAGCCACCCCGCCTGGCCCCCAAAGTCCTTTTACAGACATGATTAAGTAAGGAGCTAATGAAAGGTCATGAGCAGGAGAAAGACACAACAAAAGCCTGGTTGCAGATAAGAGATGGGTGGGACGGATCCAAGTATAGTATGCTAGAACTCAGGGGAGCCAGTTAATAGGCTTTGAAAGACGAGGTTTAAAAGATGATGAGGACAAACACTAGGATAATTACGGGCAGGTGGGCAGAAAAGAGTGCCCACAGCAGGCCTGATGCTGCTGTCCTTAGAAAGGCTTGCTTGCAAGATGGCCCTTGGCAGGTGTCTGGGACCTGGTTTATCCAGAGGGGGCCTGACTACTCCCTAACTCCTACGAATGGCTCACTGTGCTTCATGCCCATATAAAACACGTGGTTTATGTTGACCACCTACCTTCCTCTGGGAGTCTGGAATGTTGGTACATGTTAGGCCAAGAGCGCCTATACGACCAGCCTCTAACACTGAATAAAGTCTCTAGTGAGCTTCCCCGATAAACAATATTTGACATATGCTGTCTTAATTCAATCTGAATCAAGCATGTCTTATCACTCCACAGGAAGAGGACCCTTGGATGCCTTGTGTCTGGTTTCTTCTGGATTTCACCCCATGTGCTGATTTTGTTTTGCATCTTTTGGCTATGATAAATCACAGCCATGCATATGACTAGAATGTGTCAGTCTTTCTAGTGAATCAATGAACCCGATCTCGAGGATCTCAAATACAGCTGGGGAAAGATGTCTAAGGGAAAATAATCACTGACATGACCTGCAAGTAACCAAATATGGAAATAAGGAAAAGCCATGACTCAAAGATAGTTCTAAGAATTTGGGATTGTAAACAACTCCTCAAATAGTATTGTCCTATTCAAGCAGGAAATTTTTTTTCATTTTCACACATGCATGTACATACATATACACGCATACATACAAAGGAGAAACATATTTAGGCTTTCATAAGATTAAAGTAATCAAATGCAAAATAAATGGAAATGAAAATAATAGCAGCAAACACTTGTATAGTGCTTTCTCTGTGCCAGTTTAGTCTTTGATAAGATTAAAGTAATTAAATGGAAAATAAATGGGAATGAAAACAATAACAGCTAACACTTGGATAATGCTTTCTCTGTGCCAGGCACTCTTCCACGTGGTTTAATTCACCTAATCCTCACAAAACCCTGTAAAGCAGAAAACTGTGATACAGCGAGGTTAAATAACTTTTCTAAGATCACAGGGCTGGGATTCAAACAGACACATTCTGGCTCCCAAGCCTCTGTTCTCAACTATGTTATAAAAAGAAAATGAGGGTAACAATAAAGGCTCACTCTAACAACTCAGGAGTAAATGTGTGGCCACCCAGGCTTCCTGCCTTCGCAGGTCTTCAGTTTATTCTAGAACACAAATTAAAGTCTACTTTTAGGCACTGCACGATGATGAAAATACAGCAGTTAACATCCTGGTTTTCCGTATTAACTAATGGATTCCAGCTATGCCAAGCTTCCTCCCAGGCATAACACTTAAAAATCAAGTTGTTTATTTAAGATTGTTTCTATGTGAACAATTAATAAATATACAAATTTTCCCCCAAACCATCTTAATAAACTTAGAAATATCTAAGTGGAAACAAATATATTAAATATTTGGTATAATTTTTAAAAAAGGAAAATGCTAAAAAACATCTAAGAGTTGGCTTTCTGTATTCTTTACTCTTTCCCAGCCTAAATGTATTTTAAATCACATGAGATTTATCTTTGACTTGGGACAAACAAAACTGGTTTCCTGAGAAACCAATCTTGGCCGCCCCTAAAGCAACAGTATAAGTACGTTCATCCACAAATTCTCTTTCTCAAAAATGAAGACAGTAGGCCTATAGCCTTAACTTATTTATAATACTTTATAAAGCTTTTATCTTTTAAAAATTACACCAGTCGACCAGGCACGGTGGCTCATGCCTATAATCCCAGCACTTTGGGAGGCTGAAGCAGGTGGATCACAAGGTCAGGAGTTCGAGACCAGCCTGGCCAATATGGTGAAACCCCATCTCTATTAAAACTACAAAAAATTAGAAGGGCGTGGTGGAGGGCGCCTGTAATACCAGCTACTTGGGAGGCTGAGGCAGGAGAATCACCTGAACCTGGGAAGCAGAGGTTGCCATGAGCCAAGATCACGCCACTGCACTCCAGCCTGGTAACAGAGCGAGACTTCATCTCAAAAAAAAAAAAAAAAAATTACAAAAACTAGCTAGGCATGGTGGCACATGCCTATAGTCCCAGCCACTTGGGAGGCTGAGATGGAAGGATCAGCTGAGCCCAAAAGGTTAAGGCTTTATGAGCCAGGAAGTGAGCCAGGCATCGAGCCAGGCATCATGCCATTTCACTCCAGCCTTGGCAACAGAATGAGACCCTGTCTCAAAACAAACAAAAACCAATAACAACAAAAAGAATGTTAGCCGGGTATGGTGGCATAGGCATGTAGTCCCTGCTACTCAGGACTCTGAGGCAGGAGGGTCACTTGAGCCCAGTTCAAATCCATCCTGGGCATTAGAGTAAGACCCCATCTCCTAATAATAATAATAATTCTTTACAAAAATTCTCAGTTCCAAAGTTAAGAAATTTAAAGTAAAGTTAAAAATAGTAATTTAGGTTTAGCAAAAGAATGAAATTTAAATTAAAGAACTTAAGGTAATTATTACCTCAGCAAAATACAAATGACTTCATACAAGAAGTAGTAGTACCATTTTCTACTAACCATTCATTACATATTAATCCATAAAGGTTTCTAAGCAAAACCCTGAGCTGACCACCCACCTAAACTACTAATTACCTGTGACTCCCAGGTGTCATGGAATTAAACTTTTATATTCCACATTGGCTTAATATTCTTCGAGGTCTGACTGTATCTGGCTTTGTCATATGTAGTTTGATTACAGTGAACTAGGTGGGTACATGAGAATGACCCCAACCAAATATACCCCAGAAGCTGACAAAAAAGAGGATAAAATATAAGCAGTATTATTTTATTTTTTTTGAGACAGGGTTTTGCTCTGTCACCCAGGTTGGAGTGCAGTGACGCAATCTCAGCTCACCTCAACCTCCCCATACCGGGCTCAAGTTATCCTCCTGTTTCAGTCTCCTGAGTAGCTGGGATTATAGGTGCGCACTACCATGCCCAGCTAATTTTTGTATTCAGTGTTCTTTCTTGGTGATTGTACATAGGCAGGCACAGTGACAAATAACACTTCTTTCTCACTGAGCTGTGGTTCTAAGTGTAGTCCCTGACCTAGCAGCATCAACATCACCTAGGAACTTGGCAGAAATGCCAACTCTCAGGCCTCACCTGACTTTCCAGATCAGGAACTCTGGGTGTGGGGTCCAGCAACCTAGGTTTCAACAAGACCTCCAGGTGATTCTGATGCACACTCAAGTTAAAGAACAAGTGTTCTAGAGAGGCCAGATAAGTAAGTACATGAAGCCTGGACCTGGGTTTCTCAACATCAGCACTATTGACATTTGGGGCCCAATAACCCTTTGGTGTAGGGCATATCAGGATACTGAGATGCATCCCTAGCCTCTACCTGGATGCCAATAGTACCTTTTTGTATTAGTCTGTTTTCACATGGCTGATAAAGATATACTAGAAACTGGGTAATTATAAACAAAAAGAGGTTTAACGGATTCACAGTTCCATGTGACTAGGGAGGCCTCACAATCATGGCAGAAGGCACAAGGCCCGTATTACGTGGCAGCAGCAACAGCAAAATGAGAACCAAGTGAAAGGGGTTTCCCCTTATAAAACCATCAGATTCCTGAGACTTATCACCACAAGAACAGTATGGGGGAAACTGCTCCCATGATTCAATTATCTCCCACTGGGTCCCTCCCACAACACATGGGAATTATGGGAGATACAATTCAAAGTAAGATTTGGATGGGGACACAGCCAAACCATATCACCTCCCCCACTTCATGACAACCAAAAATGTCTCCAGATATTGCTAAATGTCCCGAGGGGCAAAACCACTCCTGGTCCAGAACCACTGACCTAGACTTTACAAAAGTGGACACTAACTTCAGGAAGACCTTCATTCCTTTCATGTTTCCTCTTAAAATGCTCTCAGTTCTCACTGCTTTTAGCATTTGTAGAATGAATTCACTTCAGCGGGACCCTAATTTAAATGTAAAAAGCTATTGGCTCATGCCTATAACCCCAGCACTTTGGGAGGCCGAGTTGGGTGGATCACGAGGTAGGAGTTGAGGACCAGCCTGGCCAAGATAATGAAACCCTGTCTCTACTAAAAAGACAAAAATCAGCCAGGTGTGGTGGCGGGTGCCTATAATCCCAGCTACTCGGGAGGCCGAGGCAGGAGAACCACTTAAACCTGGGAGGCAGAGGTTGCAGTGAGCCAAGATCACACTACTGCACTCCAGGCTGGGTGACAGAGCAGGACTCTGTCTCCAAAAAAAAAAAAAAAGCTAATTTTCTATATGTTAAAGCAAAAGTTGTATAAAGAAGGTACAAGCCAATTTTTAAAAAAACTCTGAAACTAGTAGAAAGAAGAAGGTTAATAGAATCATGGCAAAAGGTAGAATCCTAGCATTTTACACTGTTGCCAGTATACTCAACTATTGATTGATACTGCGTGGATTCCGTTTCTCCATACATATAGAAAAACCAGGTGCATGGCGGAAAGAACTAGGGCCTCAGAGTTAGATCTGGGTTCAAATCTCAGTCCTATCACCTAATAACTATATGATTCTGGGCAGTTACTTCAACATCTGTACCTCAGTTTTCTGACCTGCCAAACGGCCATTACTATATGACGCATACACCATACATTCCATAAGACCTGGCACAACACCTGCAATTGAATGCACTGCTATTTCTACAGGAAAACAGATGAATATTCACACTGCATGAAGTAAATAAAGATTACAAATAGTCTCATTTGGTCATGCCAAATTTTAGCACCAAATGAGGGTTCAGGTCCAATTTACACACACACACACACATACACACATCTGATGTTTAGAATGCACTAAATTTTGGAACTGCTGCTAAGAGAAGGTACCTGTCTTATGGGGAGGCAGTGTGAGGACTGGATGCAGTAACACATAAGGTCCAATTCTGTTCTCGTAGAGAAAAGGGACTTTCAACAGGTTAGCTGTTGTTATTTCTAAATTGCAAATTCCGATCATGTCATTTGCTTGTTTTGAACTCTTTGATGGTTCTAAACTGTCTGCAAAATAAAGTCCAAATTCCTAAGAGTGGCATACAGGAAGACTTTTCCAAAACTGGATGCTGACCAGTCATGGTGGCTCACACCTGTACTCCCAGCATTTTGAGGGGCTGAAGCAGGAGGATTACCTGAGTCTAGGAGTTCAGGCTGCAGTGAGCTAAAGGTACTGTGGCTTTTGACCCTTATTGTATCATCAGGGCCTGGCACTCAATAAAAAAGCTATTTCTATTTTTTTTTTTTTTTTTTTTTTTTTTTTTTTTTTTTTTTGCGATGGAGTTTTGCTCTTGTTGCCGAGTCTGGAGTGCAATGGCGTGATCTCAGCTCACCGCAACCTCCGCCTCCTGGGTTCAAGTGATTCTCCTGCCTCAGCTTCCCAAGTAGCTGGGATTACAGGCATGTGCCATCATGCCCAGCTAATTTTGTATTTTTAGTTGAGACAGGGTTTCTCCATGTTGGTCAGGCTGGTCTGGAACTCCCAACCTCAGATGATCCGCCCACCTCAGCCTCCCAAAGTGCCAGGATTACAGGCATAAGCCACTGTGCCCAGCTAAAAAAGCTATTTCTAAATGAATGGGTAAATGAGTGAAGAGCATAACACATATTTATGACTGTGAAAACAAACCACCACAGCCAACACCAACAAAAAACCCACGTCCCTGTGCTTTCATTAAATCTCGTGAAGTGCAGCCCCTACTAAAAAGGTTGTTCTCCCTTCAAGGAAGTTGCAAGGGCCTGAACATACAAGAAGCCTCAAACATCAACCCCCTCCTGGTCCACTCATCTACCTCGGCTCTGCAATAACAGTGATGCACAAGTAAAAATGTGAGCAGATGCAAACTCCCCCAGATCGTTTCAGTCCCAGAGCAGCTTAGTAATCACTTTCCAAAAACATTTATCAGCACTGCTCCTGACCAGCAATCTCAATATTCAGCAATTTACCCAACATGCATGAGTCATGAATAAAATATTTGACTGAATGAACGCTGCTAACTTTTTTCTTGAGATGCAGTTTCGCTGTTGTTGCCCAGGCTGGAGTGCCGTGGCGCTATCTCTGTTTACTGCAGCCTCCACCTCCCAGGTTCAAGCAATTCTGCTGCCTCAGCCTCCCGAGTAGCTGAGATGACAGGCATGCACCACCACGCCTGGCTAATTTTGTATTTTTAATAGAGACAGGGTTTCTCCATGTTTGTCAGGCTGGTCTCAAACTCCCAACCTCAGATGATCCACCTGCCTCCGCCTCCCAATGTGCTGGGATTACAGGCGTGAGCCACCACGCCCGGTCAAGTCTGCTACCTTTTAAAAGGCGTTGTCTGCATCTACGTTCACATCATGCAAGAGTCATTATTCTGTCCTTGCCTTTTTCAGGTCCGCATCTTCTCCCCATGTCTCAAGCACCGGCTCTCTCTCACTCCTTCCTGCTTTATACGCCCACACCCAGGTCCTACCAATCACTCCCCTCCTTATTTGAGGTCAGCTACGTGTGAACCAGCAGGGAGAGGCCACTGCCTGCTACACAATCAGCTCATTATTTAATTGAGGAAAAAGGCACAAGCTCACTCAATAGCAATATCCAAAGGACCAACAGGCGCTGGGGGCTTCAGGCTTTCTCTTCCCATTCAGGACAGGTGTCAATGTCACTTAAGAGTATAATTACAAAAGGCTAGAGACCATGCCTTCAGCTTTAAGAGAACAGCAGTACCTTCCGTCCTCCAGAAAGCCTTTGGACTTGTGGACTCTCACTATTTAAGACGGCTCATTGCATCAAGGAAGCACAGCTTCATTCAATAAACATCAGTCATTTCCTTCAAATTCCCACGGGAAAGCTACTGACATTGTAAACCTTTAGGACTTTAAAGACGCTAAAGTTTTAAGTCAAATCGTAAATATTGCTCCAATCCAATCACTCAGCCCCAGAAGACCAGAGAGCTGGTGGGAGTCCTGGGTTGCAGTTCTGGCTTCACCAGTATCTCCGTGACTTAGTAACAAGCTACGCCTCCACTGGCCTTGGCTTCCTCTTAGGAGAAATGAGAAAACAGGACCAAATCAGTGTTTCCCATAGTGTGGTGAGTATCCAATGCTAGATGTCACAGTACAAGAAAGGACTCTGTGTGCACACCAATGAACACGTTTTAATTATTAGTTTATTCTGTCGGTGAGTAATGCTAGTTTTCCTAATGATTATATAAATTTTCCTTTTAAAATAAATGCATCTAAATCTTTTTTAAAATGAGTCACTTTCACGAAAACCTATTTAGTTAAGTAAGAGTTAAGGTGATTCTAGCAGCTGTGGGAAAAATAACTGGTCTATAGGCCTGGCGTGGCGTGAAGCCCCTGAGTACTGGAGAAGGAAGAGAGTGAAGGTGGCTGGAGGTTCTTCGCAAAGAAGCAAACCCGGGCACCAGGGCCCGCGGTGACCAAACGCGGGTCCTCCAGGCTTCCAGAGGAGACGATTTGGAACTGACCTGGGAGGGCCCAGAAACACCTTACGAGTACCAGGCCAAACCCCGCAAGAGACAGAGACGGGGACGAAGGTCCCAGGCTACTGCAACACCACGGGTCGGGGTTCCCGGGTTGGAGGGGCGCGTTGGTGCGCACTGGAACAGGAGTCCCAGGCTGGAGCGGCGCGGTGGGATGTAGTTCCTGGGCTGGAGAGGCGCAGTGGGACAGGGGATCCGGGCTGGAGTGACGCGATGAGCAAAGCTCCCCGGCTGGAG
>NW_016107372.1:7383216-7391991 GCF_001604975.1 Cebus imitator | reverse complement strand
GGGCTGGAGGGGCGCGGTGGGACAGAGGTCCCAAGCTGAAGGGGGGCGGTGGGACAGAGGTCCTGGGCTCGAGGAGCGCGGTGGGCTGGGAGGGGAGCGGTAGGGCGCACTGGAACAGGGGTCCTGGGCTGGAAAGACGCGTTGGAACAGGAGTCCCAGGCTTGAGTGGCGCAGTGAGACAGTTCCCGGTCTGGAGGCGCGCAGTGGGACAGGGGATCCGGGCTGGAGGGGCGCGGCGGGACCGCAGTCCCAGGCTGGAAAGGTGCAAGTAGAGACTGGAGGACCGGCGGGAGGGAACCCGGAACCCAGCGGATCAAAGGGGGGCGGCGTGGGTGCGGGGCCGCGCTGCCAGGGGGAGCCCCTCACGCAGGAAGGGCCGGGCCCGCGGACCCCACCGCTCCCACACCCAGTAGTCGCGGAGTTCGGGCCGCCCCGGCTGAGCCTGGGCCTACCTGTCCTCGCTGGCAGTGATCACGCCGTCCTCCTTGGGAATGAGCAGCGCGGCCGTGACGGCGTCCTGGTGCCCCTCGATCTTGCTCAGTAGCACCGGGCGGCTGCTCTGCGGCCTGGCGTGGATCTCGGCCGCCATGTTCGCGCAGCGACGGCGGCTGCCTCCTCGGCTGGCGGCCCATCAGCTGACGGCCGGGCGGGCGGGGACGCGCCGGTTTCCCCTCAACTGCTGGGCCGCTCGGGCGCCGCGCCGCCGTAAGCCCTCGAGTGCTGCCGCCGCACTGCCCGTATTGCCTGGGGATGCGGCGCACACTAAAAGTCTGTGGCTGGGAGAGGACCCCAGAGGGCGCCTGCGGAGAAATAGTGAAAGTAAGGAAGGTTAAAAAGTAAAGTAATTCACCCAGGAATGGATTAAGCAACTGGAGGGGACAAGGAATTGTCCCCCAAACCAGAGATTTCAGAAATAACAATACTACCTTTCATCTATTCGAAGAAGCCATTGTTTGAAAGACACACCCTACTTTCAGAAATGTTAAAATGTGAAAAAAAAATACAGTACATCTTAGAATCTTTGAACTACAATAGATGGCACTCACTGAGTGGTGACGATATACCAGGCATTAACTCATTGTCTTTGCATCTCATTTAATAGTGATAATCTTAAGAGATTTTTAAATCTCTTTTGTATTCCCATTTTAGAAATGGGAAAACAATCAGAGAAGTTTGATCACTACCTTAAGACTGTATAGCTATGAGAAGGAGAAAAGCAGCCCTTGATCTCCAGGAGCTGCCTGGTAATATCAGCTGAGCTTTGGTGTTGCTAGGAGGTGTTTGCTTCCTGTGGAACATAAACATCAGAATATCAGACAAGGCCACTGCATAATCATGTCTAGACACCACCAAAATACGAGTACTGTACACACCACAAAAATTACCAAATATCCCCCATCCTGGCTAATATGAGTGACTCTTGTTTCTTTGTTAATTATAGTGTTAACCTCTATCTAGTCTTCCTCCATTAGATAAGATTTATTAAGATATAAAACCTTAGAATTATACCCATTTCCTGACAACATCCAGTCCAGAAGAGAGCCTCTCTTCCTTAAGCCCTCCCAGGTCACCTAACACAAACACAGATCCTGTAATAAAACCATCCTAACATTCCTTTACCCAGACATCTCCCCATTCCCAACAGTGTGTCTTCTCTCTCCAAAAGCAATCAAGCCGACTTGTTCCTGATGGGTTTTAGCTAGATGTCATTGACAACTAGTAAGTTCAAGAGCCAACACTGGAACTCAGGAAGTCAATGACTGCAAAGACTCCCCCTCCAAACCTCTACCTCCACTATATTATTCTGACACCTGAACTGCAGAATTGTATTAGAACCGTGCTATCCACATGACTACAGAGCACTTGAAATGTGGCTTGTCCAAATTGAGACGTAGCGCAAGTGCAAAATACTACTGGATTTTAGAGACTGAGTACAAAACAAAAAAGATGTAATATAGTTCATCAATAATTTTTACAATGATTACATGTTGAAATGATACTATTTTGGATATATTGAGTTAGATACTATTAAAATTAATATGACCCATTTCTTCTTATTTTTTAAGATGTCTAATAAAATTTTAAATTGCAGATGTGAATCACATGTTTACTTCCATGTACAGTGATGTACTATAACTTTCTTTTTTCTTTTTTTTGAGATGGACTTACTCTGTCACCCAAGCTGGAGTGCAGTGGTGCAATCTCAGCCCTCTGCAACCTCTGCCTCCCAGGTTAAAGGGATTCTCCTGTCTCAGCCTCCTGAGTAGCTGGGATTACAAGCACCTGCCACCATGCCAGCCTAATTTCATATTTTGACTAGAGACGGTTTCACCATGTTGGCCAGGCTGGTTTCAAACTCCTGACTTCAAATCCGCCTAATCAACCTCCCAAAGTGCTGGGATTATAGGCATGAGCCACCACTGTACTAGTACTTTCTCATGATGAAGTTATTAGCAAACATTCATGGATTTGTTTACTCATATATTCAACAGATATATATTGCACATTATGTGCTGTATGCTAATGAGATTAATAAGACATGGTTCTTGTGAGGCTGTACCGTGTAATAACTAGACAGGCTACTGAACAACTTTGTTTAATCAACCAATATTTTCCAAGTGCTTGCTATGAGCCAGGTGCCATTCTAAATGTAGCAGGCTCAAGGGAGACAAAAATCCCTCTGCTGTTAGAACTTACATCCCAGTGAAGGAAACACATAGTAAACAAAATAAAGTATATAATACATTAGAAGATGTTAAATGTTATGGAAAAAATAAAGCAGGGTAGGGTGATAGGGACTCTAGGGGATATTGCAATTTTAAATAGGATGGTGTACAAACTGCACAGATCTGCTTTCAGGGAAGAAGAGTAGTCAGCAGAGAGCCTCTAGCCTTTAACTCCTTCAGGGTCTGCCCCAGCAGACCCTGGGTCTCAGTTGTTCTCTTCACAGGGGAGCCTACATTCAGTAACTGAATAAGATAGGAAGATAAAGTCCTAACCATTAGGACACATGGATGGGCAACACGTCCTCTAGAACCCTCTCCTAGATTGGACAAGGCTTTGTAAGGCATGTACTGCAGCTGACTTCTCCTGCCTAATCCTGTTACTGCCCCCTCCCTTCACAGCTATTGATTCCTAATAAATACACTATGAGCCAACCTCTTTCACAATATCTGCTGTTGGAAAATGCAGCCTGAGACAGGTGGCCAGTGAAAGCCTCACTGTAAAGTTACATTTTGAGCCAAGAAGGAGAGGAGGGAGTAAGCCATGTGGAAATATGGGCCAAGTACTGCTCTGGAAAATAAAACAGCATGTGTTAAGTCCTTAAGATGAGCACATGGCAGGGATTTTGTAGAGACAGCCAGGTAGCCCATGAGGCTGGAGCAGAGTGAGTGAGGGACTGCGCAGAGAAGACAGTACCGGCAGGTCACCAGACAGACCATGGTGAGCCCAGAGACCATTGATAAGGGCTTTGGTTTTTACCTTAAATGAGACAGGAAGCCATTAGAGAGTTTTGAACAGAAAGCTGGTTTAATCTGCCTTCATTTTTTTTTTAAATTTTATCTTCATATATTTTTTGAGATGAAGTCTCACTCTGTCACCCAGGCTGGAGTGCAGTGGCATGATCCTTGCTCACTGCAACTTCCACCTCCTGGGTTCAAGTGATTCTAGTGCTTCAGCCTCCCAAGTAGCTGGGACTACAGGCGGATGCCACCACACTTAGCTAATCTTTGTGCTTTTAGTAGAGACAGGGTTTCACCATGTTGGCCAAGCTGGTTTTGAACTCCCAACTTCAGGTGATCCATCCACTTCAGCTCCCAAATTGCTGGGATTACAGGCATGAGCCACCGTACCCGGCCTACTCTGTCTTCAATTTTAAAAGGCAAGAGAAGAAGCAAGGTGTCAGTCAGGAAGTTAACTGAGAAATTAACAGGGTATTTGAGAAATGATGTGGCGTTCTAAGGGTGCTGGTGTTGAGGACGTCATATTCTAGACTTAACCAGACGGTGGTGCCAGTGAGATTTGTGGAATATGGAATATGAAAGAGTTAAGAATGACACCAAGATCTGTGTCATTCTTAACTCTTTCACATTCCATATTCCATATCCATGGCTAAGCAACTTTCCAGTGGAGCTGCCATTTATTAATCTGTGGAAGATGTCAGGGGAGCAGGTTTGGAAGAGAAGAAGGAGAATTCAGTTTTGGATATAGGAAGCTTGAGACGAGTATTAGGTCTCCATGTGAAGGGGCTGAGTAGGCAGTTGAATACGGGTTTTGGTTTTTGTTTTGTTTTGTTTTGTTTTTCTGAGATGGAGTCTTGCCCTGTTGCCCAGGCTGGAAAGCAGTGGTTCGATCTTGGCTCACTGCAGTGATTCTCCTGTCTCAGCCTCCCTACTAGCCGGGATTACAGGCATGTGCCACCATGCCTGGTTAATTTTTGTATTTTTAGTAGAGACAGGGTTTTGCCACGTTGGCCAGGCTGGGCTCGAACTCCTGGCCTCAGGTAATCCATTTGCCTCAGCCTCCCAGAGTGCTGGGATTAAAGGTATGAGCCACTACACCCAGCCTGAATACAGGAGTTTGCTGTATGCTACCGAATAGTAGAGAGGTCTGGACTACAGCCATTACTTTGGGAGTTAAATGCACAGGGATGGAATGTGCTGGGCCACCCTCTGCAGGGTCAGCAGATGCTCACTGGTTGGTAGCAGAGTACAGGAGCCAAGTTTATGCTTGATCTTAAGGCAGCAGGATAGATGAAATTGAGAGAAAAGCCCTCTACAAATAATTGTTCAAAATTTTAATCTGGGCTTTGCCTATTAAAGTAAATTAAAATGGAAACCACAGCTGAAGAATCCCTGAACAGAAAAAGCCAATCAGGCCTCCTAAGTGATCTTAACCTTGCTTGAATTGTAAACACAAGTGAAACTTAACTTGAGCTATTTCTTGTAAACGCCTACATTAAAGAAAAACAAAACTTAAGCTCAACCAATCAGAAGCAGTCAACAGATCTATATAGCTAGGGATATTCCCACGGGATACACCAAATAAGGCCACTTTATAACTGTAATCAATTGTTTTCTTTGCATTATTTTGGCATTCATTCTTCCAAGCTTGTCCCTTATGCTTCTCCAACAGAGCCCTGGAAACACTTCTGGTTTAGAACTGCCAATTCATGAATTGCTGTTTGTACAAATAAGCCCTTTAAAATGTTATTGTGCCTTGGTTTATCTTTTTTCGGGGAGACAGAGTCTTGCTCTGTCACCCAGGCTGGAGTATACTGCTGGGATCTCAGCTTACTGCAACCTCCGCCTCCTGGGTTCAAGTGATTCTTGTGCCTCAGCCTCCTGAGTAGCTGGCACTACAGGCATGTGCCACCATGACCCCCTAATTTTTGTATTTTTAGTGGAGATGGGGTTTTACCATGTTGGTCAGGCTGGTCTCAAATTCCTGGCCTCAAGTGATCCATCATCCTCAGCATCCCAAACTGCGAGAATTACAGGTGTGAGCTGCTGTGCCCAGCCCTCTTTTTTTTTTTTTTTTTTGAGACAGAGTCTCATTCTGTCACCCAGGTTGGAGGGCAGTGGCACAATCTCAGCTCACTGCAGCCTCTGGCTCCTAGGTTCAAGTGATTCTCCTGCCTCAGCCACCAGAGTAGCTGAGAGTAGCGCATGCACCACCATGCCTGACTAATTTTTGTATTTTTAGTAGAGACATCGGTTTGTCATGTTACCCAGGCTGGTGTTGAACTCCTGAACTCAAGTGATCCATCTGTCTCAGCCTCCCAAAGTGCTGGCACAGCTGAAAGCAACTGCACCTGGCCTGGTTTACCTTTATAGCAGGCCTTTTGTGAAACACGTGTATAGTATTTACAGCCATAAGAGTACATTGCATCCAAGAGGGAGTATGTGTATAAATAACAAAGAGGTAGAAGGAACAGAAGTCTTGGAAACATTAACAGGTCTGGAAGAGAAGGAGCAGCTAGAAAAAAGGCTGGAGAGGAGCCGCGCCCCCTTACTCCCTTTTCCCGGACTCCATGAGTTAGGAGGAGAATGGATATTGTGTGTGTTGTCCTAAAGACAAAGGAAGAAGGTGTTATGAGGAGGAGGAAGTGAAAATGCTGCAGATCAGCCAAATGAAATGACTGGAAGTTTCCGTGACTGGTAGGGACAAAATCTGACTGGAGTGGGTGCAAGTGGTCATAGAAGAGCATTAGCACAGCTTCCTGGAACTGATAGACTCTAGGTACACAGAGAAAATTGATTTTTTTTTCATGTCAATGGTTTTTGGGGAGCAGGTGTTGTTTGGCTACAGAGATAAGTTCTTTAGTGGTGATTTCTGAGATGTTGGTGCACCCATCACCTGAGCAGTGTACACTGTGCCCAGGGTGTGGTCTTTTTTTTTTTTTTTTTTTTTTTTTTTTTTTTGTTTTTTTTTTTTTTTTTGTTTCTTTTTTTTTTGAGACAGAGTCTCTGTCACCCAGGCTGGAGTGTGCAATGGCATGATCTTGCCTCATTGAAACCTCTGTCCCCCAGGTTCAAGTGATTCTCCTGTCTCAGCCTCCCGAGTAGCTAGGATTACAGGACCCTGCCACCATGCCTGGCTAATTTTTGTATTTTTATTAGAGACGGGGTTTCAACATCTTGGCCAGGCTGTTCTTGAACTCCAGACCTCGTGATCCACCCGCCTCAGCCTCCCAAAGTGCTGGGATTACAGGCGTGAGCCACCGAACCTGCCCCAGCGTGTGATCTTTTATCCCTCATCCCCCTCCCACCTTTCTCTATGTCCCTAGAGTCCACTCTATCATTCCTAGTCCTTTGCGACCTCATAGCTTAGCTCCCAGACATAGAAATAATTGATTTCTGAGCTGCCCTGCTGAGTTAGAAGGTGGAATCCCTGAATAAAGTTCTACCATCCACTGCCAGCTATGTGATCTTGGACAAGTCCCTTTACCCTAACAGTAGGAAGAACATGGTCTTCATAGTCAGAGAGCTTTGCTGTTAACTGCCAATGATATCTTTGGCAAGCTAGTGTCTTTACCAAGTGTGCATTTCTAAAGTGACAAGAATAATGTTACCTTTTAGTGGTGATGTAGGAAGCAGAGATAATGTGTGGTGTTTATTGTTACCTCATGTTTCTTACCTTGGATTTATTTATTTTATTTATTTTTTTTTTTGAGACGGAGTCTCACTCTGTGGCCCAGGTTGGAGTGCAGTGGCACATTCTCGACACACTGCAACCTCCGCCTACCTGGTTTAAATGACTCTCCTGCCTCAGCCTCCAGAATAGCTGGGATTACAGGTGCGTACCACCACACCCAGCTAAGTTTTGTATGTATAGTAGAGATGCGGTTTCATCATGTTGGCCAGGCTGGTCTTGAACTCCTGACCTCAAGTGATCCACCTGCCTCGACCTCCCAAAGTGCTGGGATTACAGGCTTGAGCCACCGTGCCTGTTCCCTTACCTTGGGCCTTGATCTCTAAATGTCTGTCCTGCCATCACCTCCTCTGACTCTAAATACCTGTGTCATGCTAGACTTCCTTGAGGGAGTATTTTATAGTTGTACTGTAAGAAGGATAAGGATGATAATAATAAATGTCAATATTATTTCTTGTAATAAGAAGTTCCTACCTTTAATATGAGGATGAACTAAGGTATGTTAGCTTAATGGGTCAGCATTCTAATATGGCCTTGAGTTTCTACTCTTCACATTTCAGATACTTTTAAGTGTAATCACAGGCTAGCCATTTGCCTGTTGCTATCAGATCCACTCTATCTGTGCCTTGCTTGGTCTATATTGCAGGAGGCTGACTTCTGCAAACTACATATCCCAGACTCCCTAACCGACTTGCTTCCTGATAAGTTTGTATGATGGAAGTAGTGGTGGGACATTGGAAGGTAGGAGGAGGAAAGAAGAAACCAGGGTATTTCTCCTCCACTCTTTCTGCTTAGGGAGCATGCTTTCTCTGTGGCTTCAGTGCCTACTGGCTATAGCTTCCCTCTTTTGTCCCAGCCCTCAACGGGCAGTCTCTGCTGGGGTTCTTGGTCCCATTAGGCTCACCTAACTCCTGTGCTCTGGTACCATCTGTTCCCTTTGTCTCTCAGCCTTGCTGCTGCTAATCTCTTAAGCCTTTCGGTTCTTCCGACACCTTTGTAACTAGTTCCTTGTATTAAATTTCCTTCTTGGAACCATCTGGTGTGCCTTTGTTCTCTTGATAAGACCCTGACTGATACAATTATAGCGATATTGATACTTAACTTATAGTACTGTTAAATTAAGTTTGGACTAAAGCCTCTGCTGAACATATTTTAATTTTGGCCTAAAGATTTCTCAGTATATAGTGAACTGTAACCTAACTTGATGTCTAAAAGACTTGTCACCTGCTCTTATAAAAGTAGCTGAGTCTCAGCCAACCACAGGCTGCCCTATTCAAATAAGCAGACACCGGCTGT
Organism: Cebus imitator; assembly: GCF_001604975.1. Classification (NCBI taxonomy): domain Eukaryota; kingdom Metazoa; phylum Chordata; class Mammalia; order Primates; family Cebidae; genus Cebus; species Cebus imitator. The sequence goes on along the minus strand of NW_016107372.1, from coordinate 7,383,540 downwards.
TTCTGTTTCTTACTTGCATTTTCTATACATACTTTTTCCTTTTACTGACCATAAATGTTATCTGACCATGTGGTAGTCCTGGAGTCTTTCTGGTTCTGGGGATTGCCTGATTCATCGTTGTTTGCTCAATTAAACTCTTAAATTTAATTTGTCTAAAGTTTTTCTTTTAATGCTATCATGAAGGCTGTAGGACAGAACCCCACAGAGAATATGACATTACATATGTAAATTATAATGCGATATTTCACTAATTGAGTATTTTTTAAAATAGATATAAACAATATAATGATATAAATGATAGTCTCATAAAGAATAATTTATTCA
>NW_016107372.1:7362201-7383127 GCF_001604975.1 Cebus imitator | reverse complement strand
GTCACCCAGGCTGGAATGCAGTGGCCTGATCTCGGCTCACTGCAACCTCCACCTCCTGGATTCAAGCGATTCTCCTGTGTCAGCCTCTCTAGTAGCTGGGACTACAGGCGCATGCCACCATGCCCAGATAGTTTTTGTATTTTTAGTAGAGAACGGGTTTCACCATGTTGGCCAGGCTGGCCTCTAACTCCTGACCTCGTGACCCACCCACCTCACCCTCCCAAAGTGCTGGGATTACAGGCATGAGCCACTGCGCCAGGCCCAGATTCTTAAATTTTTAATTTTTAATGGCTATAATCTGGTTAACTCTAATCAAGAGGAAATGTTGAAAAAAATTATCAGTGTCTTTCAGCAATTGGTACAATGTATATCTAATTAGTGTTTATCTGTTCAATACATGTTAAATCTGTGGAATGGACTGAAAATGAATTCTACAGTGATTTACTGTTTTTGGACATGCTTCGTCTCCTTGGGCCTTGCCAAAAGATCTGGAGACATTGTTTCATCCCAGAGAGGAAAGAAGACTTGGTAATCTCGTTCAGTAGTTTTGCCAGGAGTTCTTTTAAGTCATTCTCAGGATTTTACCCAAGGTTTACACTGCAGGCCAGCACAGTCATCACATTGCAAAAATCTCAAACCACTTTTACAATGCTTTATTTATTCAAAACGCCAAACAAAAGTGTGAAGTTTCAATATTATAGTCATAGTGGTCTGGTACTTTCCCTCTCATCACCAGTTTTTACTTATTTTTATAACCCTTTAAAATATTCCTTTCCCTGCAACAAGCATCCCTCTCTCTCAGATCCAAACATTGCTCAGTTTAGCAGAAACATCAAGGAACATGGGTAAAATGGAAACGCTGTGCTCGACATCTACCCTGGTATTTCCTGAACTTGTTTCTGAAAAATATCTCTAATGACAGGAAAGGGGACCTCTTCCTACAGGGATTAAAGGGTCGGGCAGCTTTTACTTTTTGAAAGGGAATTTACCAAATCATCATCATTCCTGATGACTTTGTGCATGCTATGGAATGTTGTCCCTCCTTTCCATCTCTTCTGCATCTAGCAAAATCCACAATTCCATCTAGACCCAGCACTCTGAGGCCATCCCCTAAGTCTCATGAATATAAAGTATTTTTTATTTTGCCATTTTCATCCAATTGATGTGACCCTAAGTGTATTAATTATCTGTTACTATGTAACAAATTACTTCAAAACTTAGTGGCATAAAGCAACAAATGTTTATTCTCTCATATATTTTCCTGGGGGTCAGGAGTTTGGGAGCAGCTTAGCTGGGTGATTCTGGCTGAGGGTCTCTCATGAGGATGCAGTCAAGGCATTGACCAGTAGGCAGTCATCTGAAAGTCTGACTGGAAGTGGAGGATCCATTTCTAAGACCACTTATTCATTCACATGGCTGTTGGCAGGAGGCCTCAGCTGCTCACCACATGAGCCTTTCCACATGGTTTCTTAGGCATCATCATAACATAGCAGTTGACTTCCTGATAGGAGACTAATCCAAGCAATACAAGGTATTTGACCAAAATGGAAGCTATGATGTATTTTATCACTTAACTCCAGAATTGATTAAAAAAAAAATCCATAGTCTATTGGTTACACAGACTAATCCTGGCACAGTGTAAGAGGGGAATATACAAGGGTGTAAATACCAGGAGGTGGGAATTGTTGAGACCATCTTGTTGGCTCTAACACACCAAAAATGTTTTTACTCCCATAATTATGAATTAAAGTGTTTATAACAGAGTTATACTAACATTGATGCTTTTTTTTTTTTTTTTTTTTGAGAAAATGTTTTCTGGAATAAGCTCCATAAAACCAATTAAATTTCTTGACCACTTTTTTATGCAGCACAAGTATCCTATTTTTAATTGTATTTTCATGTTTATATTGCTTACTTAATGTATTTTCATGAACATTTTTTCCACATTTATTTCCTAAGATGTTATTTGTTGCTCAGGCTTACTAAGGCATTTTGCTAGTCAGTTTTACTATCATTAGTTTTCTGTTGTGGCTTTTAGATCTATCGAGTTAAATTTTCCATCAAGTCAAATTTTCCAAAGTTAAGTTGAACAGATATAACTTTGGTGATGACTGATTCTATATCGCTATGCATCAGTAACTCCAATTTTGTAATTTGAACAGTTTTATCTCTAGTAATTTTCATTCTATGGTAATTATTTCTGCATGTAATTTTCCTTATGAGTTGGATTAAAGGTCACTATTAGGTAGTTATTTCTTAGCTAATCTATGAAGTAGTGGTGAGTAATCTCAGATGTTTCAGAATTGCTTGATTATCCAGGAAGGTCCTATAGCAGAGCTCACTGACTTTGTTCTCCATCTTTCTGTGTCCTGTATTCCCGCTGCCCTCACCGTAATTGAAGGAATATATCAACAATATCCCTGGCATCAAAACACAAAACGTTAAAGTGTTCCCCACGGGTTAAAGTGAAGTGTCAATCGCCTCACCTTCTTCTCTTCCTAAATGCGACCTTTCCCCACCCTTCCACCTGACCTTAACCCACTGAAAACTGGAAAGTTGTTGACATCTGTGAGCACTGATCAAATTAGAGCTAACAGCAGGTGAAAGGAAAATCAGGTTTTTGAGGGCGGAAAAACACATTGGCCTTTTTCTTCCTTAAAGTTTTCTGAGCCCGGATCCTGGAACCAAGTACTTCTCCTATTATTTGTTTATTGAATAAATTTAAAGATGTGTGAGTAAATTTTTAAAAACTGGTTAATTCCTGAGTTCTGTGAAGGGCATTATTAGAAGAAATCTCATCAGGACCTACATTTTTTTTTTTAAATCTGCAAATGATGCTCTCATTGTATTACTGAGAAACTCTCAACACAGATACACCTCATTTTAACTTAACAAGATTGTGCTACAACTGGCTTTAGATTTTTCCTAATAAATTAAATTCTACAGAAACGACAGTTCCCTGATTATTTTTCCCAATAAATTAAATTCTACAGAAACGACAGTTCCCTGTGTTTTCTTCTATTCCAGTTACCAGATTGATGTTCCATGAATTTTCAGTACTTTGCATACATTGTAACACGAACGTCAATCATAACCTCCTTTCACCCCTTCTTGAAGAATTTACTGCAATCAGAAATCCATCAGCTTGTTTTTTGGTCTGTGCCCAGCTCCTCTTTTGTTCTCTTCCTTCCCAAAGGGAACCCTTTTTATAAGCTGGGATGAACCCGTTAGATTCTCCCTTTTGAAATGGTCAAGCTAAGAAACCCAGACTGAATTGTATGATCCTGGTATTGAAGATCTGAAGCTAAGTCATAACGTGCTTTGTGGTCTGTGCTTCAGGGAGATGAATGTAGGTGAGCTGTGTCTGGGGAAGTGAGGAAGTTACCAGACCAATTCCAATAACCACGGAAAGAGGTGAGGAGAGCCATCAGGTACCTGCAGTGGAAATAAATTGAAAAAGCACTCGGTAACTGGACAGAATAGGAGGTTTGTGGAAACAAGAACAATCAAAGACATAGGAGTTCAATCTGAATGACTGCTGGGAACATAGATGCCTTTAAAAAACAGAGAGATCACAGAAAACATTGCCCCTTGAGGGTCTAGATTTCCAGCAGGCAACTCAAAACTGGGAATTCAGACGTCTCCCTTTGTGACTTAATATGTTCTTTTAAAAATTGTACTCTATTAACAGTTTGATAGGAAAGCAGAATTGCATTGTTAAAGAGTGTTAAAGAAGGATTAAACTGTAATTCCACTGTTACCGTTTTTACGTTTCTTTTTTCCAGTCATTTTCCGGACGTTCAAAAATATGTACTATTAAATTGTTTTTAAAGACACATTTTAATTTTGGATAAGCCAACATTTCTGAGTCTAGGGTTTCCAAAACTAAGGGTTTTGGAGACGTGCTGGGTCAAAAATAGAAGTTCGGTAAATACTTGCTCAGTAGTGGCCGGACTGATGGTCTGGAACCCTAAAGAGAAATTAAGAATTTTTCTTTTTTGAAGATTTAAATGTTTCCTTAATCTGAAAGTGAAACAGATTGTTTGCTTTGCTGTAACGAGGGAAGAAGGAACAAGAGAACAATTGACAGGATGAAGCAACTTCTCCCAGAAACTTTTGAGACCCCAACGCCCTCAAGCCCTATTGATTGGAAAGTAACTCGAAGGACGCGAGAACAAGCGCACGCGCAGTGCCAACGCGGCCCCGGTCACCCCGCCCCGGGAGCTGTCTCCGCCCCCGCCCTCTCTCAGTCGCCCCGCCCTGGAGGTTGTCTTTGCCCCCGCCCTGTCTCAGTCGCCCCGCCCCGGGAGCTGTCTTCTCCTCCGCCCTCTCTCCGCGTGCCCAGTTCCGGGGGAAGTGTGTTACAGCGGCACTGCCCCGACTGCTTTCGTTTCGCCCTCTGTCACTTTCTGCCCTGCAATGGCGTCAGGGCTGATAAGACTGCTCCAGCAGGGGCCTCGCTCCCTCCTGGCTCCAGCCGCCCCCATGCTGGTCCCTCCGGTTCGGGGAGTGAAGAAGGGATTCCGCGCCGCCTTCCGCTTCCAGAAGGAGTTAGAGCGGTGGCGCCTGCTGCGGTGCCCGCCGCCGCCTGTGCGCCGGTAGGAGCCGCCTCGGGAAGGGGTCAGGGTGGCGGTCGCAGACTCTGGGTTTCCTTTCCGCGGCTTCGTGCCTGCGGCTGATGCGCCCCTGGGCTGAGCCTTAGGAAGTTTGCGGTAGAGACTCCCGTGAGCTGGCGCGTGGCCTGAGGCAAAGAAAATGGATTCGTGCCGCGGGCGGTAGAGCTCCGGGCTACTCCCTACGTTTTGAAATTCCCAGTTAGGATTTTATCTACTACTGAAAATTGGGAGAAATGGGGCTGGCTGGAGGGTCTTCCTTATGTGGACTTGGGTGTTGAAGCCCCCATCTGTAATGCCTGCGAATTCCGACAAGAGGGAAGAAAGCAGTCCACAACATGGTAAATTAAGGAGAAAAGAAAAAGAATCTACAGCCTGAAGTCTGTCTAGAGTAAAAGGAAAATAAGTTAGCTTTAGATTTTTGCCCTAGTCTTTTTTTTCCTACTGTGTCCCAGGCTTCTTTAAGAAAAAAGTGATATATGTGGGGTTTAAAATCTAGAGCATCATTGAACTTCACTTTCCCTCCAACCAGTTGCCCCAAACTTTCCTGCCCCCATCCTTTGTGTTCCCAATCCCTTCCTTAGTGAGTGAAGAACTTAATCCCAAAAGCCCTGCACAGACTCCAGGTTCTCTTTTCCTAGTTTCTCCCCTCTCCCTGTCCCTTATTTCTAGAAGGGCAGGCACCTGTTTGAATGCATGGGAGAGACCAGAGTGGTGATGGAGACGGGAAAATGCGTTCCCCTCAGGGAAAGGGACTCAGGAGTACAGTGCAGTGAAGTGAGGGCTCTGATAGCCCTAATTAGCCTCGCTCTGGTAGCAGGTTTGGCATAGAGAGACTGGTTTTTATAGCGCCAAATCAGATCAGACTTTACATAATTTAAATTCCTGCGTCTTGCTTTTTCTCTTTAATAATGTGTCTTCGACATATTGTCATGGCATTACAAAGAGATGTACCTCACTCTTTTTTATGGCTCTGTTCTTGGGCCTATGAGCCCCATATTATTGTCATCATAACCTATGTAACAGTGTGTATCTTTATTTCACCTTTGGGGACGCATACATAGTATGAAATTTTGAAAGCTATTAGTACTTTAACATTGTCCGTCAAAAAATGTTAATCCACTTTGTACCCCTACCAGGAGGAACGGTCTTCTGACAGGGAAGATTATGGCAAAAATAACATCTCTTCTTAATTCACATTCCCCTCTTTATTGTAATGTTAAGTATTTTAGACTCTCAAAGTTGGAAGAAACTTCATGGATCTATTGGATAGATCTTATGACTTTCAACCCATTTTTTTATACTTTGCTTCCCTTTGTTTCTTAAAAGGATTTTATTTTGAGTTTTTGGGGTTTTTTTTAAGACTTTTTAGTTCATTCTTGGAAATGATGATGAACTTTTAACCTACTTGTGATATTGATAGATTATTTAATTGCTAATTTAAATATTTCCAAAACCTAAGCCAATAAAATAAAGAATACAGGTCGCCTTTCATATCTGTGTGTTCCACATCCAAGGATTCACCCAATGGCAAGCCAAAAATATTGGGGGTAAGGGATAATGATTTCTCTGTATTGAAGATGTGCAGACTTTTTTTCTTGTCACTATTCCCTAACCAATACAGGATAACAACTATTTATGTAGCACTTACATTGTGTTACGTATAAGTAATCCAGAGATGACTTAAGTATACAGGGGGATGTGCATAGGTTCTATGCAAATACAGGTGTACCTCAGACATATTGCAGGGCTGGTTCTAGACCACGGCAATAAAACGAGTCACATGACTTTTTTAGTTTCCCAGTGCATACTTATGTTTATACTACTCGGTAGTTTATTTAAGGTGTACAGTAGTATTTAAAAAGCAATATATGTACCTTAATTTAAAATACTTCATTGCTAAAAAATGCTGACGCAGAGACACAAAGTGAGCACATGCAGAATTGCTACAAACCTTCAATTTATAAAAAGAATATACAATAAATCTGCGAAGCACAATAGACTGAAGTGCAATGAAGTGAAGTATGCCTCTACTACACCATTTATATGAGACTTGAGCATCCATGAATTTCGGTATCCAGTAGAGTCCTTGGAACCATCCCCCACAGATATTGAGGGATGACTGTAAATATAATGTACCTAGTGTTTATGGCTTGAATCTGAAATTATCATTTATGTTTTGTACTTAGGTGTAAAACATAGTTTCATAGTTAGTGTAGAAATAAGGAACTAAAAGTTAGGCTAATGGGTTCTTTTATATTGAAGAACCAGTTTCCTATGACAATTGGATCAAAGGGAAAATTAATCCAACCGTTTATGTAGAATATAGCGAAGAACTGCTAGTATTTATCTGACTTCAGTTTTAACGTTTAGAATATCAGCCTGGCATTAAAACAAGTATAACCTTTTTTCATTTTCTTTCTGTAATTAATAACATTACAACACAGTGAAAAATTTTTATATCACAGTAACAGGTTGTTCTTTTTACCATCTCTTACTGTCTTTACATTTTCAGTTCAGAGAAGCCCAACTGGGATTACCATGCAGAAATACAAGCTTTTGGACATCGGTTACATGAAAACTTTTCCTTAGACATTCTCAAAACTGCATTTGTTAATAGCTGCTATATTAGAAGTGAGGAGGCCAAACGCCAACAGCTTGGGATAGAGAAAGAAGCTGTTCTTCTGAATCTTAAAAGTAATCAAGAACTATCTGAACAAGGGATATCTTTTTCAAAGACTTGCCTCACACAATTTCTTGAAGACGAGTTCCCAGACTTACCCACAGAAGGCGTCAGAAGTCTTGTTGACTTTCTTACTGGTGAGGAAGTTGTGTGTCACGTGGCTAAAAACTTGGCTGTGGAGCAGTTAACACTGAGTGAAGAATTCCCAGTGCCCCCGACTGTATTACAGCAGACTTTCTTTGCGGTTATTGGAGCCCTGCTACAGAGCAGTGGACCCGAGAGGACTGCACTTTTCATCAGGGTACGTAATTATTAATTGGACATGCTTGAGTTAGACAGAAGGGAAAATTTTCTTTTGTAATTCATTTCTTTGATATATCACCTTGGAAGTGAATATTTCTCCCAAGAAAAACTGCGAAAGACCTAAAGGTTTTTTATGGAAGGACCTTAATTATTCCAGGTGTCTCTTATTGTGGATATCATCAGAAGTGATTATTAAATTGTGAGTTGTGATTTCTGACTGCAAGCCATGTCATCTTTAGGTTTACATCCTTAGGGCCGAGGATACTGCCTGCATGAGAGATACTCAGTAGATGTTTGGTGAATGCATGAAGTCAAAGGACGCTATGCTGAGGCCTGTGCTTCAGTACCAGCTGCTGTTGTACTCTTCCAAGTGTTGAAATCTTGGATTTCGAGTCCCTCTCACGTATAATTCTTTGTTAGCTAGTAGCTTAGCTAATTCAGATTCTTATGTAATTGGTACAACTTGACTCCCACTGTCCTTTTATAATTTATTAACTGGGAGAAGTTGTATCCTCTGCTGTTGGATGAAAACATGAGGTTTTTGTTCACTTTTTGATAATAGAGATTCCACACAACCACTTTTTTTTTTTTTAAGATGGTGTTTCTCTCTTGTTGGCCAGGCAGGAGTGCAGTGGTGCAGTCTCGGCTCACCACAGTCTCCGCCTCCCGTGTTCAAGTGATTCTCCTGCCTCAGCCACCCGAGTAGCTGGGATTACAGGAATGCATCATCATGCCTGGCTAATTTTGCATTTTTAGTAGAGATGGGGTTTCTCCATGTTGGTCAGGCTGGTCTCGAACTCCTGACCTCATGTGATCTGCCTGCCTCGGCCTCCCAAAGTCCTTGGATTACAGGCATGAGCCACTGTACCTGGCCCTACGCAATCACTTTAAGTCATAAAAACAGTCCTGATTCAGGCATCTATCAGACTGATATTCAGTCTTTAAACCAGCATCACATGCTGTTGGAATCTGTTTGTTTAGTTTTGATACCAAGTTTGATAATTTTGTTAGGGAATATCTGTGTTTACTGATACTTCAGACTCAAGTAAGACCTTTCTCCTTCCCTCCCCTCAGTTAAGATAGTTTTTTTTTTTCTATAGAAAGTCTGACAAAGTTCTCTTTGATTTCTAGTCTCTTTATTATAACCTTTGTGAAGTTTTAAAACTCTAAGCATTTTTGGTCACCATTTTGAAATTCTACAAGGTAGTCATGAAACTATGTTGGAAATATTTACCATATTTTAATGCCTCTTAACAGTTCCAAGTAAAGATCTTATGAAACATAGATAATTCACATAGCTATTTCCAAGTCGAGCTTTGATGTCTCCCATAGTAGAATTGACAGGTTTGGATTGTCCTATTTCATTTGTTCATCCACTTAATGTTGAGTGCCTTCCTATGGGCCAGGCACTCTGCTGAGCTCTGGAGCCACAGTCTAAATAGGATTTGATCCTGCTCACAGCTTGTTAGTCAGATGGAATGGATTGTGGAAGTGCTTTCGGGGAGGTATTAAGGTGCAGCGTAAACTCAGAGGACACAACAACCAGCTTTAGTAAGCCTAGGAAAGGCTTTATAGAAATGATTTTTGCCCCTAAAGGATGTTTTGGGAAGACAGTGTCAAGAATGAGCTTCTGCTTGGAACTATAGTTAATTTTTTGTGGCTGGATCATATTGCATTTGGAGAAGTGATCAGAGATGATTGTGGACCTTTAGGAGCCAGTGTGCAGAAGAGCTAATAGTGTTACTCAGAAAGTGGTTTGGGCATCAGTATCAGCATCACTGGAGAACTTGATAGGAATGCAGATTCTCAGGTGCCCCCTCAGAGTACATAATCTCTGGGAGTAGGGCCTAGGAATCTGTATTTTAACTAGCTCTTCAGGTGATGTCTGCATCTGGAAACTAGAATAGCACTCTTAGCCATGAGTAAGTATTTGATGCTCTTGTGTCGAGACAGCTGGAGGTGAGAGGTTTTTAATGATCAAATGTGCATTTTAGAAACACCGTTTCTTCATACTGCTTCCCTATTCTGGGGAGATGAGATTGGAGTATTCAACTCACACCCTATTAGAAAGTTTTAATAATAAATTAAAGACCAGAAGCAAATAGCAAAAAAGAGAAGGAAGTAATAGAAGGTAATCACTTAAGAAAAATTGAGCTTTCTTTCTATATTCCTACTGATATCTTAGGTGATGGGAAAGAATTGTGTTTTCTTACCTTACACGTGGTTATTCCATATAACAGACAGCAGGTCAGTGATTTTTATATATGTTTGTATACATACATAGCCCATAAGGCATATCTACTTCTGTACTTTAAAAGTTTCAAAATCCCCTACTGAGAATGGATTTATACATTTTTTATTTGAGACAGCATCTCACTCTGTCTAGTGTGTCCAGGCTGGAGTGCAGTGACGCAGTCACAGCTCACTGCAGCCTCGACTTCCTGGGCTCAAGCCATCCTCCCATGTCAGCCTCCCTAGTAGCTGGGACCACAGGCATACACCACCATGTCTAACTAATTTTTTTTTTTTTTAAGAGATGGGGTCTCATTATGTTGTTCAGGCTGGTCTTGAACTCCTAACCTCAAGTGATCTTCCCACCTCAGCCTCCGAAAGTACTGGAATTATAGGTATCAGCCACCATGTCTGGCCTAATATTTTTTATTAATGACGCTGAAAGTGTTCATCCACTTAATGTGCGTGGAGGAGTGTTGTAATGAATTGACTTCATTTCATGAACTAAAGGATCTTTTTAAATTTCTTTTCTACTGCCTCCGTCCATCTTGTTATCATATTGCTAATGTTTGTTGATACAAGTTAAGTGGAATATGTAAATTGCTGTGAAAATTAACATTCGCTTCCATAATTTCTATACAACATAATGTTTTTTACTGGCAAAATCAGTTCTGCTTTGAATGTTCATAATTTCTCAGTTATCTTAGTCATATAAATAATTAATACTATGTTGCAGTTTTAAAAGACAGTTTATGTGAAATTATTAAATGATTTTTTAGAATTATTTTTTATTTTTTATTGTTTTTTGAGACAGAGTCTTGCTGTGTTGCCCAGGCTGGAATGCAGTGGTGGCACGATCCTGGCTCACTGCAACCTCCACCTCCCTGGTTCAAGTGATTCTCGTGCCTACGTCTCCCTTATAGCTGGGTTTACAGGCATGCACCATCATGCCCGGCTAATTTTTGTATTTTTAGTAGTGAGAGAGTTTCACCATGTTGGCCGGGCTAGTCTCATACTCCTGGCTTCAAGTGATCTGCCTGCCTTGGCCTCCCAAAGTGCCAAGATTACAGGTGTGAGCTACTGTGCCTGGCTGAGTTTTTAAAAACATTATCAATGGAGGAGGTATTGTTATCTGAGTGCCATTTTACATGAGTTTCTACCAGAAGTTATTACTTCTTATTTGTTAATTCTTTAAATATTTTTTTCTTACCTGTAGGAATATAATTCTAATTTACAAGATAGGCCAGGGCGCGGTGACTAATGCCTGTAATTCCAGTGCTTTGAGACCCAAGGCAGGAGGATCCTTTGATGCCAGGAGTCGAGACCAGCCCGGGCAACTTACGGAGACCTTGTCTCTACAGAAAATTTAAAAACTAGCCGGGTATGGTGGTGTGCACCTGTAGTCTCAGCTGCTCAAGAGGCTGAGCTGAGAGGATTGCTTGAGCCCAGGAGGTCAAGGCTTCAGTGCACTTGAGATCAGGCTTCTGCAGTCTAGCCTAGGCAACAGAGTGAAGCCCTGTCTCAAACAAGAAAAAAGGAATCTGCCTTCTGTGGCATTTTGGTGGATCATACTGTTTGAAATAGGTTTCTCAGGCTTTCAAGTTTTTTTAATCCAATTATGATTTTTGTAATAAAATTTATGTAAAAACTATGGGAATGAAAGAGAATAGCACATTTTTGTCTTTCATTTCCCATTAAGTTTTAAATTTCTGTTAAAAATGTACTTTGTTACTTTTCTAATTTAAAAAGTGTAAAAAATGTATTTTGAATTGTGGTCCTAATGTTCTTTATACTACTTAAAATGTATAAATTCTGTTTTTATATGCAGGACTTCTTAATTACTCAAATGACTGGAAAAGAGCTCTTTGAGATGTGGAAGATAATAAATCCCATGGGACTATTGGTAGAAGAACTGAAGAAAAGAAATATTTCACTTCCTGAATCAAGACTTACTAGGCAGTCTGGTGGCACCACAGCTTTGCCTTTGTATTTTGTTGGCTTATACTGGTTAGTGAAATTTTAATCTTTATAACTTTGAGGAAATCCTAAAAACAGACTCCTCACAAAGCCTTAAAAACAGACTCTTCACATTCCATAACGCATGTTAACATAACCTCTTCAAATTCCTTAATTTGAATTGCATTAAAAGGTTTTTTAAAAAATCTCTTCCCTGTGGCTATTTACTACTTCCTTTCCTGCTAGTTATTCTTAGGAGGAATCTGAGTATTACTAATTGTAGCTTTTGTCAGCCAACTATTTACTATAGACTTTCAGTATGTTATCTTAAATTTTTCTGTGTAAAATTACAAATGAGGCCAGGCACAGTGGCTCACGCCTGTAATGCCAGCACTTTGGGAGGCAGAGGTGGGTGGATCACAAGGTCAGGAGTTCAACACCAGCCTGGCCAGCATGGTGAAACCCCGTCTCTAGTAAAAATACAAAAACTTAACTGGGCATGGTGGTGTGCGCCTGTAATCGGGAGGCTGAGGCAGGAGAATTACTTGAACCCAGGAAGCGGAGATTGCAGTGAGCTGAGATCGTGTCTCTGCACTCCAGCCTGGGCGATAGAGACTCTATCTCAAAAAAAAAAAGTACAAATGTTGACTTCATGTTGCAGATTTAACCTTAATCCATTCTTGTCAGTAGCTTCAGCTGAGCCTAGAACTGGAAAAGGAAGGTCTTAGTTGTCCATCAAAAGGTATAAATCACCCCATGTTGAGAGCTTTTTAGTTTTGTTAGTAAAAAGTTGACCTGCCCCAAATTAATTTCAGATGTTAAGATTAAAGTGTTTAAATATTGAATATTTTTTAAAAACCTAGATTAAAATTTAGGTAAAGATTTTTCTGATCCTTGTATCAGAAAAGACTATAAGTATAAAAGAAATAGAAGTTACTACATGGGGAAAATTGATAGTGTTGTAAAAAGTTTCCTTTTCAGTTTACTCCTTGTTACTTACCTGATTGGCAGACCTTTTAAACATATCTTTTGTCACCAGTTTATTCACTGCTGGTAGAAAAAAATGTACTCAGTATTTCTGTGAATAATTTTGACAAAATGCCAAGCATCTTAACATTTTTTATGTTCTTTGATTATGGCATTTCAATTTTTGGTTGTTTGCCTTAAATTTTCAGACAAATTTCGTGAACAAAGACATTTGTTGTTTCCCTCTTTATGCTCCATACCTTGAACAGTTGCTGGGACATGGTGGTCAGTAAATAGTTATCGAACTAAAAAAAAAAAAAATTAGATATAAATGTGGTATTCCACAAGAGGGAAGTGATATATGCACATGATGAATATAGTACAGTTATTATAGGTAACATTTTAAAAGAATTTTTAATGAGATCAGGACACTTCGGAGAATGATCTTTTATCTAAAAAAAAAAAGTAAGAAGTAGTTTACCATATTACTACAGTGATTACTATTGGGTAGTAGTGTTTTTGTAGATCTAATGTTCTTTTTTTTTTTTTTCCTTTTTATTTATTTATTTATTTAAATTTTTTGAAGAGGTCTCACTATGCAGCCCAGTCTGGTCTTGAACTCCTGGGCTGAAGCAATCCTCCTGCTTTGGTCTCCCAAAGTGTTGGTGTTACAGGTGCGAGCCATCACAGCTGGCCTAAAGTTCCTAATTTGAAATATAGAACTGGTTTCTTATTTGTGTTAAAGTTTAGATGGCAAACTCAAAAGTCATAATTTTTTCAACAGAATATTTTCCCAAGTTATATCACACGTTAAAAATAAGAACAGTCATAATTCCTGATAATATTTTTAATAGTTTCAGGTTTTTGTAAGGAGATATTTGTTTCCATATTCTTCCAATTCTCATCAACAATTGAAAACGTAGATACTGCTTGCTTTTTTGGACTTTAAAAATAGAGTTGTGTATATTTCTAAGGAAACACAAATGTATCTTTGTCTCATTACCATATGTAATGAATTTGCAACAAAGCTAGTTAAAATCTAAAGCTAGTTAAGATCTATCAAAGCTATTGTGTTACTTCTAATGGGTGTTATTGAAATAAGATGTAGAAAGCATAATTGCTTTATAATTGCTTTGTGTACTGTCTTATCATGTTGCAGGTGATTTAAGACAACTGTTTGTTCTCTTTCTAGTGATAAAAAGTTGATTGCAGAAGGACCTGGGGAAACAGTGTTGGTTGCAGAAGAAGAGGCTGCTCGAGTGGCCCTTAGGAAACTTTATGGATTCACAGAGAACAGGCGGCCTTGGAACTATTCCAAGCCCAAAGAAACGTTGAGAACACAAAAGACCCATCACTGCCAGCTAGCCAGCCAGCCATGATGTGGAGCCTGAAATGTGAGAGCAAAAGTCAGATAAATGTCAAAGGTGTTTCAAGCTAGATGTTTTCAAAATTGCAAAGAAATAGGTGTTTTTTTTTTTTTTACTGTTCCTAAAATTAAATAAATGTTAACCAAGTCACAGTGTTTTTGGTTTTGTTTTTTTAAAAGCTTGGTTTGATCAGATTTTTTTTTTTATTATGGAGATTGAGTCTAGCTCTGTGGCCCAGGCTGGAGTACAGTGGCATGATCTCACCTCACTGCAACCTCCACCTCCTGGGTTCAAGTGATTCTCGTGCCTCAGCCTTCCTAGCAGCTGGGATTACAGGCATGTGCCACCATACCCGGCTGATTTTTGTATTTTTGGTAAAGAGAGGGTTTCACCATGTTGGTCAGGCTGGTCTTGAACTCCTGACCTCAAGTGATGCACCCTCCTTGGCCTCCCAAAGTGCTGGGATTGCAGGTGTGAGCCACTGTGCCTGGCCAGATGAAATATTTTTTGACATTTTTGCAAGAAATTTTCCTAAAGTTCTTAATTGTATAGAATTTGTATTATTAGGTATATTTTATTTGCCTCTAGCTTTGAGGTGTCATAATTCAAATATGTGTCTTACATGAATTCTGTCCTGTAAAACCAATAAACAAGGTTTTTTTTCTCCAAACGTTACATTGCATTTTAATTTGATATACCCAGTAATGGTAGGAGGCTGATGAACTTTGCTTCTGTAATACAATTTTAACTAAAATAGTAATGTTAAAACTCTTTGGGAAGTGCATAGTACAGATTATAAATAGGCAGCTATTTATGTGATCCCTAGATTCTAAGTTTAAAATTCTGTATACTTCTAGTATGTTTCTTGTTGAATTTCTAATATAAATAGGAAGAAAAGGCAAATTTTATGCTTTTAAGAAATTGCCTTTACTAAGAAGTTGAAACTCAAAAACAGCTTAAAATGTTAATGGTGAAGGGAAAATGAAGTATGTATCAATTCACTTTAGTATTCTCCAATCATAATAATAGCTAGTATGTACCAAGCACTGTTCTAAGTATTTGAACACATTAAATTCAGTAGAGAGGTTTTCATTTTCTAATCCTTTGTGGTCAGTTCAGTAATCCCCCAACTGCAAATTCCTTTTCATTTATCATTTTTTAAAACTTTTTTAGTTTCAGTCTGCCAGTAGTCACTCCCAAGGGGTTAACAAGAATAGCAGGACCTATGAGTTGAGAATAAAAAAGAGATAAAATGCTAAAACCATCAGTACTTTTGCCATGATTTTTTTTTCTTTGAGACGTCTGGCTCTGTTGCCAGGCTGGAGTACAGTGGCGCAATCTCGGCTCACTGCAGCCTCCTCCTGGGTTCAAGGGATTTCCCTGCCTCAGCCTCCCAAGTAGCTGGGACTATAGGCATGCGCCACCACGCCCAGCTAATTTTTTGTATTTACTTTAGCAGAGACGGTTTCACCACATTGGCCAGGATGGTCTCAATCTCCTGACCTCATGATCCACCTGCCTCAGCCTCCCAAATTGTTGGGATTACAGGTGTGAGCCACCACACCCCAGCCTAAAAAAAAATTTTTTTTTGAGATGGAGTCTTGCTCTGTTGCCCAGGCTGGAGTGCAGTGGCAGGATTTCAGCTCACTCTAACCTCTGCCTCCAATGTTCAAGCGATCCTCCTGCCTCAGCCCCCATAAAAGCTGGGATTACAGACATGCACCACCATGCCCAGCTAATTTTTGTATTTTTAGTAGAGACGGGGTTTCGCCATGTTGACCAGGATGGTCTCAATCTCCTGACCTCATGTTCCACCTGCCTCAGCCTCCCAAATTGTTAGGATTACAGGTGTGAGCTACCGCACCCCAGCCTGAAATTTATTTTTCGAGATGGAGTCTCCCTGTGTTGCTCAGGCTGGAGTGTAGTGACAGGACATCAGCTCACTGTAACCTCCACCTCCAAGGTTCAAGCGATCCTGCTGCCTCAGCCCCGCTAAAAGCTGGGATTACAGGCATGCACCACCATGCCCAGCTAATTTTTGTGTTTTTAGTAGAGACGGTTTGCCACGTTGGCCAGGCTGGTCTCAAACTCCTGACCTCAGGTGATCCACCCACCTCGGCCTTCCAAAGTGCTGTGATTATAGGTGTGAGCCACCACGCCTGGCCCTGAAATTTTTTTATAAAGAAAGATGAAGGAACTTTGAAATGCCTTTTCTGAGACTGGCTAAGAAAGTGGAATTTGAGTCATATTAGAAGGTTTATAGCTCCCAAAGGTAAAGCAGGGACTATTTTTGCAGGGGAAAATTTGAAAAATAACTAGTTGACTGAATTGGTAGGTTAAAAGTAAGTTAAAGTTGACCCTCGAACCACATGGGTTTGAACTGTGCGGATCACTATGTGTATACAGATTTTCTTCTGTCTTTGTCACCTTGAGACAGCAAGATCATCCCCTCTTCCTCCTGCTCTTCAGCCTACTCAGTGTGAAGACAAGGATGAAGACCTTTTTGATCATCCACGCTCACTTAATAGTAATATATTTTATCTTCTTTTGATTTTCTTAATATTTTTTAGCTTTGTCGTAAGAATAATGTGTATAATATATATAATAAGTAAAATATGTGTTAATCAGTTGTTTATTAATATATTATCAGTAAGGTTTCCAGTCAGCCATAAGCTATCAGTAGTTAAGTTTTGGGGACATCAAAAGTTTTATACAGATTTACTACTGCATGAGAGATCAACATCCTTAATCCCTGCGTTGTTCAAGTGTCAACTATATTTTACCTTATTTTCAGAGTTAACTTCAACTCCTAGTAATGGAACAGAAGGATAGAGGACCAAACCCAGTGATAAAATGTCGTTTGTGTGTATTATCCACAAGTAAACATGATTTGATAAGCATCTTACTGACACTTTAGGAAAAAAGAGATAATATCATGAACTTTTCTGGAAAGCAAAAGACAGGTCTTCTGACCACTTATCCAGTGTCTGTGAGAAGGCAGAATCTAGCTGTAGTATGATTCTAATTGTTTTTTTAAGGTCAACATAACAAGAAAGTCTAGAGAATTCATTTGCAAACATAGTAATCCTTTCCCCCCTGCTTAATAGTGCTGATTGTGCATTCCCAAATTTCTCCTGCTCGGGAGTTTGCGGGACCTTAACCTACAAGCTTGGAGGGGAACTATCCTTACTTTTAGGTTTTCAAGCTTCTAAACCTTGAATGCTTTGAAATTTACATGTGGGACAAGTCTAGCTCCAGTTCATAAAACTACTTTGCAAGTAGAGATCCATATGCCTTATATAGAATGTAATTCAACATATTTTTAAGTAAAGCCTTCTTAGAACATAAATTAAGTTGTACTTTTTAAAGCATCCACCAAAATAGGGCAGAAATGTAGAAAATTTAATGTAGAAAAATCGCATACATTTTCAATTGCATATCAAATAGCTTGAAATTTGGAACCAGTCTCTGAATAACTATTTGTCCTATGAGCCTGACTGCCTAAGTATGATATGTGGGCAAAAGGAACACGTGGATGCAAGGGTGTCATCAAACGGTGCGTGTGACCAAGAGCATTCAGTGACCATTTGAAGGACTAGCTTTTTGACTAATGCCTCGTCCATGTTGAGAAGACAGTCATAAGACCGTATGGAAGTACTGACATTTGAATTTAGGTTTACCCCAGAGAAATAGATTAGTCATTTCCTTTGAAATTCTGACTTTTTCCACCTTTTCCCACTCTCTAGTTCCCTGTTTCCAAAGTATAATTGTACCAAAAAAGTCCCCTAGCTAAAAATGTAACATTACTGTTTACAGACCACATAACCCCTATTCTTTATTTTATTTCTTTATTTATTTATTTTTTGAGATGGAGTCTCACTCTGTCACACAGCCTGGAGTGCAGTGGTGCAATCTCAGCTCACTGCAACCTCTGCCTCCTGGGTTCAAGTTATTCTCCTGCCTCAGCCTCCCAAGTAGCTGAGACTACGTGCCACCATGCCCAGCTAGTTTTTTTATTTGTTTAGTAGAGACAGGGTTTCACCGTTTTAGGATAGTCTCAATCTCCTGACCTGGTGATCCAACCCTCCTCAGCCTCTCCAAGCGCTGGGATACAGGCGTGAGCCACGACGCCTGGCCACCCCTGTTCTTTTAAATTCATATTCTTTTTATTATGTGCATATGTAAGAATGAGGAATATTACTCTCAAAATGTTGTATGTGGTTACAAGAAAGTAAACTACAAACTAATACTAAACTCCAAGTAAGAATGGAACAAAGTGGAGCTTTTTGTGTTCAGCGCTGTATGGATTTTGGCCACAAGATGGTGCTGTAATCCTATTGCACAATTCAGTATGTGAATTGTGCCATTATGGGGAACCTATTTTATACCTATACCCGAAAGATTATATGGCACATGATTACCATGAAGTACAAATTTTCAAGGCCCCTTTCAGCTCTAATATTCCGTCAATACTTCTTCAGGAGCCCGCTCACCTTGGTCTTCCTTTGCCTTAGGATATTATAAGAATTTGATATATGAACAATTCACCTCTGATGTGAAGGTGTGGATATTTGAGCTCTTCTCTGTTCACTGGAAAGAGGGAATATTGCATGGCTGCCATAGATAAAACTCTCAAAATACTTTCTTTGAAGGCCTCTTCTTGCTGTTTCTTTCTTCCTACTTCCTTTGGTTGATAGGAGAAGATGCCCTGCAGAGGCAAGTGGGGGGATCCTGTGTCTCTCGGGATGTTTTCTGAAGCCAGATGTGGACATTCTTCCCATCAGGGCGGCCAGCTCACAGCATTCCCCAGCAGAGGGTGCTCAGCCGCTGGCATGCTGCCCGAGTTCTCCATCCTAAGCCCACTTTGTTTTTCTTCCCCTCAGTTCATCCCTGTTCCATCTCCCCTGGCCTTAGTTTGCAAAGTCCCTCAACGGTTGTCCTCTGGGACCTAGAGGCTCTTCACTTTGGTTGAATATCGGAGCACTTACTTGAAAGTTATGGTTCTCTCTGTATATTACCAAGAGTGATTGCCAGATTTAATCCCATCATGCACACTAATAACCATTTTTCCTGGAACTTATGCAATCAAAAATCATAATCACACATGCTCCTGAAAAAGGAAAGTTGTTTTGGCATTGGTAGTGTTTGTGCTTTCCACGAATACTTATTTGTTGTTTATTTATCTGCCTGCCTGTTAGCGTTTGCTAACTGCGGAAGACAAATGGTTTAAGAAAACTTTCTGGGAGAAAAACAATTGAGAAAATTGAAAACATTAACTTTTTCCTTCTTCAGTTGAGGAAGAACTATGTTATTTGATTATTCAGAGTATCTTATCAGCTGAGTTGCTGTCCATTAAAATTGCAAATGCACTTGGTGTGATAAAAAACAGCTATCTCTCATTTTGCAAATTTCTCCTTTAAATCACAGCATCTCTCTCTCACTTTTTCTTCAAGATTGAAGAGATGGTCAAAGACACAGTTTGGGAATCTCCAGAGAAATGGAGCTTTAAAGCCAGTAGTGTCTTCCACTCTTTGGCCTCCCAAAGTGGACTCCCAGTAGGCAAATGACACAGTGCCTTTCAACATTCACAGGAAGTCAAGGACATAGAAGTCACCTCCCGGCTTACCCAGCTTTCACCTCTCTCCCAGCTGTCACCACTGATCACTCTTAGGAAGTGGGCAATTGCTACTCTGCTGGCTCAGGGGAAATGCCTGCCTTCCTGCTCTTTCTTAGACCCCTTCATGTGAAGCTCATGTTACTCAGTTTTTTTATTTTCAGAAAAAACAGCGCTACTGGTACAAAGGCCACTCCCTTGGGCCTCTTTGTAAACTTCTGTTATGATTGGGATTTTCTTTTGCTTCAAAATTTCCTGTCATACCTCCTCAGGGCAGAGTCAAAGGCCAGTAAGGCTGAGCTTTCAGTGTATTTGGGGCAGTGCCTCTCTTCTTCCACTGTGCCCAAGGCAGAATTGAAAGTACCCATCTCATTACCTGTCAAAAGGAGTGACTACATTGATGGTTTGTTTCATTTTAACAAAGGTCTATCATTTTGTTACTTTAGGAAAACTGCAGCCTGACTCTTGCTCAAACGCAGTGTGACATCTAATCTATATGATAAATGATTTGCTCAAACATGTCTATATACTGAGAATGGAGGACAGCTTGAGGCCAGGAATTTGAGAGCAGCCTGGGCAACACAGCAAAGACCCTCATCTTTACAAATTTCTTTTTTTAAATTAGCCAGGTGTGGTGGTGTGTGCCTATAAGTCCTCCCTGTTCAGGAAGCTAAGACAGCAGGACTGCTTGAGTCCAGGAGTTCAAGGCTGCAGTGAGCCATGATCATACCACAGCACTACAGCCTGGGCAACTGAGAGACGTCGGAGTGATCGTGTGATTTAAATGAGAAAGATGCAAAATGAGAACTCACTGTTCTTCATCACACCAAGTGCATTGTTAATATTTGCAGATAAGATTATTATTAGGGGCCTGGTACAGTGGCTCACTCCTATAATCCCAATACTTTAGGAGGCCTAAGGGTTTGAGACCAGCCTGGGCAACATAATGAGACCCCATCTCTTAAAAAATAAATTATTAGGGCTGGGCGGTGGCTCACGCATGTAATCCCAGCACTTTGGGAGGCCGAGGCAGGCAGATCACATGATGAAGAGATGGAGACCATCTTGGCCAACAGTATGAAGCTCCACTTCTACTAAAAATACAAAAAAATTAGCTGGTGGCTCATACCTGTAGTCCCTGCTATTTGGGAGGCTGAGGCAGGAGATTCGCTTGAACCCGGGAAGTGAAGGT
>NW_016107372.1:7359725-7361571 GCF_001604975.1 Cebus imitator | reverse complement strand
AAAAAAAAAAAAAAAAAAAAAAACTTGAATTATATAAAAATCAATTGACAGGAAGCTCCCTGCTTAGTCCAGAGATTCTAAACAGATCCCAAAAGTCTGTCAGGATCAGAACCTGGGTGTGGACTGATGAGGAAGTTGGGAGGATTGAGTAAAAATATAGAGAGAATGTGTAGTCTGGGAACCTTGATACGGTGATTTTTCCAGATTCTGTATATTGTAAGTTTAAAACTTTACTATCTAACGATCAAAGAGGTGCTCAGAAACGGGACCAGATACTTCAAAATTTAAAGTGTCCTGTAAAATATGAGAAATATACTATCAGGGAGCAGCCTCTCTGTATTACAAAATCTGGTCACTCTTTTCAGCAACATAAGAAAGGCAAACTCTGGTCCTTTCTGGAATGAGCACTGCAGGAGTCAGAAGCCCAGGGATCTTTGGCCCCGAGATACTTTTACGACTTTTTTTCAGACGAAGTTTCATCTTGTTGCCCAGGCTGGAGTGCAATGGTGTGATCTTGGCTCACTGCAACCTCCACCTCCTGGGTACAAGTGATTCTCTTGCCTCAGCCTCCTGAGTAGCTGGGATTACTGGTGCCTGCCACCATGCCTGGCTAATTTTTGTATTTTTAGTAGAGATGGGGTTTCACCATGTTGGCTAGGCTGGTCTTGAACTCCTGACCTCAGGTGATCCACCTGCCTTGGCCTCCCAAAGTGCTGAGATTATAGGCATGAGTCATCGCGCCTGGACTTTATATCTTTTTTAAATAGATACTCAGTCTTACTCTGTCGCCCAGGCTGGAAAACAGTGGTGCAATCCCAGTTCACTACAGCCTCAACCTCCTGGGCTCAAGCTATCCTCTCACCTCAGCCTCCTAAGTAGCTTAGACCACAGTCACATACCATCATGTCTGGCTAATTTTTAATTTTTGTGGCGACAGGGTCTTGCTATGTTGTCCAGGCTAGTCTTGAACTCCTGGCCTCAAGGGATCCTCTTGTCTCAGCCTCCCAGAGTGTTGGGATTACAGAAGTGAGCCACTGCACCTGGCCACTTTTATGTCTTCTCTCTTGGACTCATATTCACTGTCGTGTTTCCACATCTCATGCACACGCTTGGCAACAGCAAGCTATTTTGCTGAGCTAGGATTATGTCTCTCCCTTCCAAGATGAAACGATTTAGAGATAGGACACATTTATCTCTGTACTGTCTAGTACTTGGTACCTGATAGGCACTTGGGATGGTTCATCATTAACTTGATTGGATTAAGGGATATATAGATAGCTGCTAAAGC
Source organism: Cebus imitator (assembly GCF_001604975.1). Lineage (NCBI taxonomy): Eukaryota > Metazoa > Chordata > Mammalia > Primates > Cebidae > Cebus > Cebus imitator. The sequence continues at coordinate 7,360,283 of NW_016107372.1, read as the reverse complement.
ATTATTTCAATGTGTGTCTGTAAGGGTGTTTTTGGAAAAGATTGGCATTTGCACCAGTGGACTGAGTAAGGAAGATTTGCCCTCACTCAATGTGGGTGGGCACCATTCAATTGGAGAGAACAAAAAGGCAGAGGAAAGGTGAATTTTGTCTTCCAGAGCTGGAACGCCTGTCTTTTCCTTCCCTTGGATTAAGAGTTATACCACCGCTCCCCTGGTTCCCCAGCTTGCAGATGGTGCATCATGGGACTTCTCTGCCTCCATCATCTTATGAACCAATTCCCATAATAAATGCACTCTCGTATCGTTATCTGCATCCTATTAGTTCTGTTTCTTTGGAGAATTCTGACCAATATAGCATTTGAATGAATAAATGAACTAGCTAAGTCTCATTTTATTGGTAACACTATTCCTATTTTAACGTATTCAAGACAATATAACTGCATAGGAGTAGAATATTGGAATACCTAGTAAATAATGGCGCTAAAAGCCATTAATAACTATTAGCATGTTTGCTGGAATATACGTGGATTGAGATAGCCCTTGTCAAAATAGGTTTTT
>NW_016107372.1:7345643-7359309 GCF_001604975.1 Cebus imitator | reverse complement strand
AAAAAAAAAAAAAAAGGAAAAAAGTACACATACGTAGGTGTGAACAGCAAAGCTCAGCCCACTTGACCAGTAAGAATTCCAAATGGCAAACTGATGGAGTGCTGAATGTGAGGTTTTAATATATGGTTAAAGGCAAGTAGAACTCAAGGGCTAAAAAGAAAAACCATTTTTAAGTCTTGATAAATATTTTAAACTTAAATTCTGACTCAGGTTAGACTGCATAAATCTGTAAGATATTAGGTTGTTTAAAAGCAGGCAAACGGTAACATCAGAATTATGATGTTTGTAGGCTGGATGCAGTGGCTCATGCCTGTAATCCCAGCACTTTGGGAGGCTGAGGCAGGTGGATCACTTGAGGTCAGGAGTTCAAGACTAGCCCGGGCAACATGGCAAGACCTGTTATAAAAAGAAAAAAGAAGAAAAAGAATTATGATGCTTGAGTTCAACTTGGAAAGTTACCTTGAATATAAAAAAAACTGTCATTTCAAAAACACTCCTATCACCAAAAACAAAACAGTCACTATTCCCGCAGATTTCCAAAATACATGGTACCCAGCAACTTTATTCTGCCCTTGCTACCAAATCCGCATCTTTGCTGAGAATTCTTAGCCATTGCTCCAGTGAACGTAGCTAAGATTAGAACTAGGATTACTGTAATAGTTACTCCGTTGAAGTGATCTATAAACTGAGACGTGTTGAAGCACGGAAGAGTGTTTGATTGTCAGGTCTAGAGAAAAAGGATATGAAAAGTCTCTGGGCTTTGAATTTCCTGATATTTACATAAGTACAGAGGTTTACTAGAAGAGGCTGAAATATGTTCAAAAGGCTCAGTTTCTTCTATTGTATTTTCAAATAGCAGAGAAATGGCTTTATTTTTACTACTCATAACACTTTATTTTTACTTTGTACAAAATACAAAAATGCAAATCCAAGGAGTACAGACCAGTAGTGGCAGGCACACTGTACAACAGCAACCTTGTCTAGCAAGACAGGAGTTTTTTAAACTTTTAGTGAATACATGCATTACATAAAACAACAACAAAAACACAAAGAGCCTAGAGATTTCACTGTTTCTACCCCCAAAATAATGCTTACCATCAAGACTTTGGATGGAGATGGGGAAAAGAATTTAAAAGACAAATCATATTTTTTTCATAAAAAAGTAAAAGCTACCATAAAACATTTTTTTTTGTCACACTAATTAAATTTCTTCCGAAAAGCCGCACATATAGACAAAACAAAACAAAAATTCCTGAACTGGACAAACAGCAAATACTCAAGAGGGTTGTTAACCTAGGTAGCAGTTCAGTAGTTTAAAGAATCTTTTAGACATTTGGAAGCCTTTCCATTCATTCCTCAGTATAGTGCTCCAGTCATCCTGCTTGTTTTTTCCCTCCAGTACCTCCCAGAACAGAAATGCTTGCATCATTGAGTCTGTTCCTAAGAACTAGTTTTGAAAAAGAAGCGACGTACAAAAATATTTAACAGAACTATGAAAGGTGCAGGAAAGGAGTCTTTCTTCGTGGCAAAGTAGTCTTTGCTTTGCATGGTTTCTTCTGCATACTCTTCAGGGTTTGTTTATCTGCCCCATGAATAACACAGCACCTATAGAATTAAAAGAAAATAACGCATGCCTCTGTAAATTAATAATCCTTAGAATAAGATGGCAGGTAGTATGTTTAAGGGAAGGGAAAGAATCATGTTTGACCTCTTGCTCAGTAGTGTTGTCCAGCAGAACTTTCTGCAGTGGTAGAGACAGTCTATATCTTTGTTGTCCAGCATGGTAGCCATTAGTCACACGTGGCCAGAGAATGCTTAAAATGTGGCTAGTGTGACTAAGAAATTGAATTTTTATTTTTTATTTCTTGAGACAGAGTCTCGCTTTGTTGCCCAGGCTGGAGTGCAATGGTGTGATCTCGGCTCGCCACAACCTCTACCTCCCAGGTTCAAGCAATTCTCCTGCCTCAGTTTCCCAAGCAGCTGAGATTACAGGCACCTACCACCATGCCCAGCTAATTTTTTGTATTTTTAACAGAGATGGGGTATCATTATGTTGGCCAGGCTGGTTTCAAACTCTGACCTCAAGGGATCTACCCACCTCGGCCTCCCAAAGTGCTGGGATTACAGGCACGAGCCACTACGTCTGGCCAGAAATTGAATTTTTAAAGTTAACGTTAAATAGCAACATGTGGCCAGAAGCTCCCTCACTGGATGGCCCAGTTCTGGAGCACATCAGTTAGAATATCACGGATGCAATGAGGTAAGAGGATGAGGAACTATCTTATATTACTGATTAAATAAAATAGTAAAAGCTAAAATATATTAGTGCCTACTCTTGTACCAGCAAGAAGCCAACTGCTCCACAAAGACAAACTTACACTTCATAATTGTAGTAAGCGATCAGAACTAGTGTTGTTCTCATTTAAAAGATGAGGCTTAAGGCCAGAGCCAAGTTTGAACCATGACTCACAGGGTAAAAATCTACTGAATTAACAATTCCCAAGGTATAGCAATAGAGTGGGCTTACAAAGTGAAATGGTTTGGCTCTGTGTCCCCACCCAAATCTTTCCTTGAATTGTACTGATCCCCATGTATCAAGGGCAAAACCAGGTGGAGATAACTGAATCATGGGAGCAGTTTCCCCCATACTGTTCTGGTGATAGTGAGTTCTCACAGCTCTGATTGTTTTATAAGGGGTTTCCCAATTTGCTCAGCTCTCATTTTCTCTCCCGCTGCCCTGTGAAGTGGTGCCTTCTGCCATAATTGTAAGTTTCCCGAGGCTTCCTTAGTCATGTGGAACTGTGAGTCAATTAAACCTCTTTTCTTTATAAATTACCCAGTCTAGGGTATTTCTTCAGAGCAGTGAAAACAGGCTAATACACAAAAGTTGAAGTTATATGACTTCCAGCAAAATTGAACTACCACATTTATATAAACATGGAAAAATCAATAGATGTCAAAAGTGTTCCAAAGGGATGCTGAGCCTCTCTGTATGTTAAAAACAACAATCTGCAAAACCTAAAATCCTGTCGGTGTGTAAAAGATTCCATCACACTCTGTAAACATAGCTTTTATTTTCCTATCTCTCTAACATGGATGGTTATATTAGTCAAAGTGTTTGCAACTATTGATATTAGTGAAATGGATTATGGGTACCACTGTTGGATAAAATGAACAGTGCAATATACCTTCTGAAATTTTAACAAGGAGGGAATGATAGGGGAGGAGAGTCACTTACCTGTAGGATTATGTCGGATGAAAAACAGAAAAGGTCTGTCTACTATAAACCAGGGAGGCGATGATCTTGCAATTAGAATTGCAGCTATGGGAAGAAAAGGAAAATGTGATGTGCACCAGCATGAGGTCAGCAAGTTGGCTACCTTCATGGACCCTCAGATGCTGGTGTCCGAAGACACACTTCATGCTTGTCCCATAGGTTGGCCATGTTACAACAGGCTCAGCAGTCACCATTTACTAAGCCTACCTTGGGCAAGACCCTCTGCATTACTGTCTCATCTCTTCTACACAAGCACCATTTCTGATAAATGTATTTATTCCTCATAGAGTTTTGATGTGGATTAAATGACATAAGACATATTATAGCTCTTAGAACAGTGTTTCCCACTAAACACACCTAATGAATATTCATTGTTATTATTAGCTATTTTTTATTCACACCATCTGCTTTGCTGATAAAGCCCCCAGTCCTTTTTCTTCTTCTTTTTTTTTTTTTCCTCTGTTGCCCAGGCTGGAGTGTAGTGGCACAATCTCAGCTCACTGCAACCTCTACCTTCTGGGTTCAAGTGATTCTCCTGCCTAAACCTCCTGAGCAGCTGGGATTACAGGTACACACCACCATGCCTGGCTAATTTTTTTTTTTTTTTTTTTGAGATGGAGTCTTGCTCTGTCACCCAGGCTGGGGTGCAATGGCACGATCTTGCCTCATGCAACCTCCGCCTCCCGGGTTCAATCAATTCTCCTCCCTTAGCCTCCTGAGTAGCTGGGATTATAGGTGCGTGCCACAGTGTGTGCCACCATGCCTGACTAATTTTTGTATTTTTAGTAGAAACAAGGTTTCACCATGCTGGTCAGGCTGGTCTGAAATTCCTGACCTCAAGGTATCCACCCGCCTTGGCCTCCCAAAGTGCTGGGATTACAGGTGTGAGTCATCATACCCATCCCTGGTCCTTTTTAGCTTCCCTCAATCTTTACTGTGTATTAAGGCCCAGCCCAATTCTTAGCGTTTGTGTCTGTGCCTTCTCCTTCAGCACACTATTTAGGCTTCCTTTGCACTGGAATGTAGATCACTCGTCCAGGACCTACTACCTTTTATTGCTGTTCAGCTTACCAGGTGTAGACATCTGACTTGGAAAGCAAACTTCTTTAGGCTCATGAGTCTTGGCCATTCCTCATCTGCCATGCTTGCTTCCATTTAAAAAGCCTGAGCCAGGGCCTCAAAGGAGGGTAGGCATGGGGGGCATTACTACCACATGCCTGTTGCAATGGCTCAGTCCTCTTGCTCAAACCCTGTAAAGTATTGAACTCTTGGGCTTGACGTTACACAGGAAACATCAGCAGTTATGCTGGGGCAAGCCCTTTTACCCAGGGTTATTAAAAACAAATATTAAATAGCAGGTGTTATGGATTGAACTGTGTCTCCCCTAAAATTCATATGCTGAAGCCCCAAACCCCTAGTGTGACTGTATTTGGAGACAATGCCTTTGAGGAGGTAAGGAAGGTTAGGTAGGGCTACTCTAACAGGACTGTTGCGCTTATTTGAAGGGGGAGAGATACCAGGGATGTGTCACATGGAGAAAAGACCATGTGAGGATACAGGGAGGCGGCGATCTCTGGAGATCCAGAGATCTCAGGAGAAACCAAACCTGCCAGCACCAACACCTTGATCTTGAAGTGTGAGTTCTGTTGTTTGAACTACCTAGTCGATGGTATTTTATCATAGCAGCCCAGGCAGACTAAGACAGGAGGACCTGCGCAGTTACACAGGGCTTGCACTGGGTTTAATACTCTGCTGTTAGTATCTGGAAATTCTTAATACATCCTGAACACAGGACTCCATATTTTCATTTTGCACCAGACCCCACAACCTATGTAGCTGGTCCTGATAGTTATACTCCTTGGCAAATTTGATCAATAACTTTTAGATGTTACTTAAAATTACCTAGAAAAAACAAAAAGCATCTTAAAATCTCCAACCCACTTTTTATTCCAGGTTCTTTGTTTTAAATGCTATACTTTAAAGGAATTTTAAAAATGTTTATTCAAGAAAAGCAATAACACATCTATTGTGAATATAAAAGATATGTTTCGATGACCAGAGATATTTGACCCAGCTACAAGTATAGCTAAGATTTTCACTTTACGGGCTCATAGAGTTGGCCAAATCTATTCATTTAATTTCCTACAGGTAATGAGGGGTGAAAAACCCGACTTACGATTGTTCTGTTTTCTCCTTCATTATATAAACCACTGAGGAGAACGCAGATGTGGATGTTCTCATTATCAAGGAAGCCTGTATAGCAATCCTGCCGCAATTCAACAGATGCTGGCACATTCTTCGGTTTGCCCTGGATTGCCTATTTTCCTGTAAGTACTTGTTGTTTATTTTATTTTATTTTATTTATTTATTTTATTTTTTTTTGAGACAGAGTCTCGCTCTTGTTACCCAGGCTGGAGTGCAATGGCGCAATCTTGGCTCACCGCAACCTCTGTTTCCTGGGTTCAGGCAATTCTCCTGCCTCAACCTCCTGAGTAGCTGGGGATTACAGGCACGTGCCACCATGCCCAGCTAATTTTTTGTATTTTTAGTAGAGACGGGGTTTCACCGTGTTGACCAGGATGGTCTCGATCTCTTGACCTCGTGATCCACCCGCCTCGGCCTCCCAAAGTGCTGGGATTACAGGCTTGAGCCACCGCGCCCAGCCTGTTAAGTTTATTTTATGTTTAAATCTGAAGATTGGTCTTTTCTGGCCAGTAAGAAGCCAGAACATGTTTTATCCTCCTGAGCAGGGGTCAGCAAACTACTGTCCTCAAGGTGGGTCTACCAGGCCAAATCCTGTTTTTATCAATAAAGTTTTATTGAAACACAGCCGCATCTGTTTACTTGTATTGTTAATGGCTGTTTTCATGCTACAGTGGCAGAGCTAAGAAGCTGTGATGGAGATGGTATGATACACAAAGCTGAAATACATACTACCTGGCTGTTTATAGAAATTTGCTGACTCCTGTCCTAGAGGAATTTCTGTCACTGAAATGCTTTGCTTTAATGACACAGATTCTAAGCTTTGTGGTTACAGGTCCTCAATCTGTCTGTACTCGCTGCTGTCTCTCGAGGGTCAACCCACACACAGTGCCTGGCTGAAAGAGGGCGCGTTACATATTTTCTGAACCGATGACTGTACAGGAGTGTGTTTGCTTCCTTGCGAGAGGAAGCCCTGCCATGTGACCCAGTGCTTACTTGTTGCTGCTGAAGCTTTGGTTCCATCTTCACTGACTTCAATTTTTGCTTTTTGCAAGATCTGAGAAACATGGAGGTTTTCTGACCCTGTTTCCAGAAAATAAAACAGTATCAGCATTTGTTTGACAGGCAGGCCATTGGTTGGTTGGGGAAGTAACCTCACAGCTCAAAGCCATGGCAAATTCCAATTTTTAAAAAGTGTCAAAAGACATGACCTCTGACAGTCCTGGTGGTTGAAGGCTGTAGACAGCTGTCACTTGTGAATTTCAGTCCCTGCTAAGTGATCTGTGATACTTACTTCTGGACAGGGGCCCACGCCCTCAAATGATTTAGTGTCTCTATCAATTCACTTCTGATCACTAGAATTTTATTTAAAAAATGAAAAGAGCAGAGCTTTAAAAAGGAAGCCCAGTTTTCTGGAAGCAGCAAGGCGAAAGATTATTGTTCAGTTACAGAATGCAGACGCAGAAAGGATTTCAGACAGCACTTACAGATGGGGAAACTGAGGCCTAGAATGTTAAGTAATCTTCCCTGCAATCATACGGCTAGTTAGTGGCAGAGAAGTGCTGGCTCTTCACAACAGCCACCCATCTCATGGGCATGCTAGTGAGAGAAGAGCGTAGAATAAGAAAATACTTTAGATTTTCCTGGAAGGCCCAATGTGTAAATGCAGTTGTGCCTCAGGGACCTTCTGGTGAACTCACTTTACTTCGCAGCGAAGTCTGATGATTCCAGCAACACCCGCTGGGTGCAGCTTTCACGGAGAATGCAAACTAAAGTTGACATTAATCTGGATGGGACATAGGTCTGGATGCAAAGAGAAAACGTGCTTTTTGTGTCAACTGCTTTTGAACTCTCAGCTCTAAAATGACCAAATCGTGGCTGAGATGCATATTTCCAGGGCCCAAGTCACATGCAGTGTTAAAGAGGGCTTTCCAGGAGAATCTGGGGCACCTGGTTCTTCCTGTGAACACCCCCTATTTATTATTTCAGCTACCGTGAATAAGCTTGAAGGGGAAAGTGCAGATGAAAATGGTGCTTCTCAGTCTTTGCTGGGCTGAGGGATTGTGTTAAAATGGATTCTGGTTCAGTGGGTCTGGGTCACACTCAAGATTATGCATTTCAGACAAGCTCCCGAGTGATGCTAACGCTGCCGGGCTGCAGACCTGAGTTTGAGTCATGAGCGATTAGTGGCGATCAGAGTATCCACAGAGCTGCAGGTTCACCAGGGGAGTCATGTTTGTCCACAGAACAGGTACTAGGTATTTACTCATATGCAATTAAAGCTGGTAATGAGCTAATTTCTTACCACTCAAGGTTATTTGCAAATTGGAGTGCAAATAACTTTCAAGCCATGACTTTTCTTTGGAAAGATTGCTGTGTTCTAAATTTAAATAACAAAGGACTAACCATTCAAACATAACTCTAGAAAAAGGTACATATACTACTGGCAATTGAAAAGTATGCTTTAATTGTTTTGGCAAAGAAAAGTTTTAATCAGATTCATTTGAATCCGTATTGTTTCAGATTAATAAGCATGAAATGCCAAAATACATATCTAGGTATAGTGCATGCCTACAGTCTTGATTTTTTCCAAACAAAAGGAAAAAGTTGGCATTTGAAAACAGAGCGAGAATACCTAAGTAAGAGCCAATATTCATAAAAGCAATAAAATGAAATGCTTCTTTATGTAGTCACAGGCTTCACATGAAATGTACGTGAAAAATGTGGGGATGCTGATTTAAATGAAGGTCAACAGCAATGACTATATAAGAAAATGAGGTATAAATATACCATGGAATACTACACAGCCAGAAAAAGGAATGAAATAATGTCTTTTGCAGCAACTTGGATGGTTACTTCATTTATTCTAAATGAAGTAACTCAAGAATGAAAAACCAAATACTGTATGTTCTCACTCATAAGTGGGAGCTAAGCTATGGGTATGCAAAGGCATAGAGAGTGGCATAATGGACTGTGGAGACTCAGGAGGAGGAGGGTGGGGTTGGTGAGGGACTAAAAATCTATTAATACATATTGGGTACAATGTATACTACTCAGGGGAGAGGTGCACTAATATCTCAGACTTCACCACTGTATAATTGATCCATGTAACCAAAAACCACTTGTACCCCAAAAGCTATTGAAATAAAAATATAAAAGAAAAAAATAAATAAATGAAAGTCAATAAATAAATAAACAAAGGGCAATAGCACCATTTGGCAATATATCAAATGAAACCTCGTACAGTTTTAGGGCAACACATTCCTAATCCTGATCCTTTTCCTCTGAACAAATCAGTCTCAGTTTGGAACGCTTTCTTCAAGTATACAAATACATTTTCAATTGAACATACTTGTTATTTTTGCAAAATTTGCCTTTGATGAATCAAACATGTCGGTAATGCCAAGAACTTTCAGCGGCTCCTTCAAATCTGTCTGTGCTACAGCTGTGAACCTAGCATGAAAGCAGAAATGAGGAAAACATCATGAGGCTCTAAATGCTCCAACATGATAGAGTCCCTACATGTTTACAAACTGAATCTTTTAAAGTAATATCTGAATACCAATCTGAATTGCCTCTTAAATTTGAATTCCAAATTTAAATGCCAGATAAGTAAAGGACAACACATCTCTCAAACAGTTAGCAAAATGGGCCATATATACTAACAGCAAGTATAGGTGCTCCCACCCTCAGGTGTAATGGGCTCCCTGTTCCAATACTTAGGAAGATCTACAAAAGCACTTGCCTTTACACTGACATGGAGACTGAGTGTTAGCAAGTTCCTAGTACTCCGGAATATCTATCATTTTTTTCCCATATCCAACTAAAGTTCTCCATGTCAGTCTTGGCTGCTCTAAGACCTGCCATCTTAATAAGGACTAGAGATGGTCAAAAGAGAAGAAGAACGTTCCTGATAGTTCGTTCTAGGATTTTTTTGTTTGTTTGTTTGAGACAATCTTGCTCTGTTGCCCAGGCTGGAGTGCAATGGTGCGATCCTGGCTCACTGCAACCTCTGCCTCCTGGGTTCAAGCAATCCTCCTGCCTCGGCCTCCCAAGTAGCTGGGATTACAGCACCCACCACCACACCTGGCTAATTTTTTTGTATTTTTAGTAGAGACAGGGTTTCTTCATGTTGGCCAGGCTAGTCTCAAACCCCTGACCTCAGGTGATCCACCCGCCTCAGCCTCCCAAAGTGTTGGGATTACAGGTATGAGCCACCGTGCCTGGCCCATTTTGGGATTCTGAAAGCATTTTACTATTCAAACAGGAGCAAAGATTAGGCATAGGTGACATGGTATTATATTTGGGTATAATATAGGTTTCCTGAATATTTGTGGCCTACCTGGCCTTGGGGCTATATACATACAAACCTATCATCAGAGGATGTTTTACCAGATTTGATGTCATCCTGTGGAAGAGCACCAAGGAGAGGTGAGCAGATTCTCCCCACAGATGGGCTATAATTTAAAGAACCTGTTCTTCGCCCATGAAGGCCTATGGTGCCACCATCTTATTTATTTATATCAAGCACTGCCCACCTGAAGGCTTATTTTACCAAAAAGAAAAAAAAATCTTGGGAGGACTACTAATACTTGTTGTGAATGTCTTACTCTGATTACTTAACTTGCTGACCAAAGAATCAAAAGCTATTAGAACTCTCTCTCCACTGCCACCAAGACCTAGGCTGTTAAAAGCTCTGGATGGTAGGAAGGCAGCAATGTTGAGAAGTTCATACAAAGGGAACAACATTCATTGCTTCTTCACAGTTCTGGACAGAGCATTCTCTGACCTGTTAGAAACTGAAGATTCATACAGGATTTGGGATTACTTTTCCCATGGCTTCAAGTCATAGCAGTTCCAATTCCATCTCAGTTTCACTCTTAGGGTATAATAGAAAAACTGGCTGCCTTGGTCTTCATGAACCTCTAGCTAAATACATAAATAATTAAAATGAAGCTTCTTATGAAAACACATGGAGCTTTATGAAACTTCACTGTACTTTGATCCTTACTCTATGATGACACACGTGTGTTTTTCAGTCTTTAAATACAATGAGATATGTTTAAAAGCCTCTGCAGTACTCCAGCGAGCCTGTGCTCATGTGGAGGTTCAGAGACCAAGGTTGCCCTCTCTCCTTTCTTATGATCCATATCTTACCATACAAGAAGCACAGGCATTAAATCAAAGCGTTTAGAAAAGCATGGTCTTGTAATCCCACCATGAAATTTCTGCAAAACAGAACAGGCTTCATCATGTGCCATATTTTCACCTCATGTTGTCTGGCGTCCCACACGACAGCTGCTGGTTGAACAATGCCATTGTTCTCTTTGAGGGGAAGGGGCCACTTACTTGGGCAGGATCACCTGCACCCTCTTGGGCACCATGATGCTCATCCAGCTGTCTATGGTCTTGGTGCTGATGTGTGGGGTGATGGCTGACAGTGGAGTGGAGTTCTCCGTCGGCAGTGCAATCAGCATGCTGATGCTCTCCCCATGGTAGGGCAGTTCAATGAAGTTGTACCATAAATCATTGGGGGTGCTTGTCGACCCTAAAGAAATCAGAAGCAGGTTCAGTGTATCCTTGCTGGCTTCTAGAAGTGGCCTGAGTGCTTGCTGGTCACCGGGGTAGCTTCAGAGAGCAACTCAGATGGAGAACTTCCCTTTTCCACAAATAGCTTCCTTAGAAGGACAAAGATAAGGACAGTTATTTCTTCCTTTCCCGGTGAAGAATTCTCCTTTCTTCAGCCTAGATAGAATGCCTTTGGGCATCACTAAAATCACTTTAATTCTGTTGAGAAGAATTTAACTAAATCATAAAGCACTTAAAATTCAGTGCTTTGCAAGAAGTTGACCCTTACATGAATAAAAGAACAAATTCAAGCTGCCTTAGAATCATTCCTTATTGTTTTAATTTAGTTTTTTTTTTTTTTTTAAACTAAACCGTGTTGTGTATATTACAGTACATAGTATGACATTATGGGATACATATAGATAGTAAAATGGGCACTATGGTAAAGCAAATTGACATATCCATTATCTCACATAATTACCCATTTTGCTGTTTTGGGGACAAAAGCAGCTAAAATTTACGCATTGAGCAGGAATCCCAAGATGCTGCAATTTTATTACCTATAGTCCTCGTTTTGGATAAGCCTACATGTACATGTGAAGAGAGGGAGGGATACACAGCGTCCACTGGGCCCACTCTGTGCCAGGCTCACCCCAACCCTTCCATGACTGGGAATCTACAGCCCCTCACAGGGTAGGCATAAGCAGTGCTATTTTGCAATAGAGGAAGCCACCTTTAGAGAAATGAAGTAAACTGCCAAAGGATTCACAGCTAAGAGGTGGGGAGCCAGGAGAATCTAATGCCAAGGACTGTCTTCCTCCTACTCCACCACCCTGCCCTATTCACTCTTCACCCATTCCAGTAACTACCATCGGGGTTTTAGATATTTCATGGGACTTTTGCTTACTAATGACAACCCAAGAATAATTTAAGCCAGCATTTCTCAAATGTTATTTGGAGAACAGTCTACCTACAAGATGTTCTATAGACAAAACAGATCCTACATTCTAGGGAGGTTAGCAAGCAAGAAGAGAGCAAGCAAGTTTCCTGCATGATTTTCACTGATCTTTTCCTTGGAGATGGCATGTGCCAATCACTGCCTGTGAGACAGAGAACTTCAATATGCCAATTCTCCATAGAAGGGGGTTGGGAGGGATGGACAGAGGGAGAGATGAAGAGAAAGACAGCAAGGGAGGAAAAGAGAGTGAACTTGATGAACAATTTTTGCTATGAAATATGATAAAAATAGTGCGGTTATTAAAACACATGGCACTACAGGATGACGCTACAGTTTTTCCCTAAGGAAGAAACAGCACAGACAACTGACAGAGGTACTGGGGCTCCCCTGGTCCCAGCACACTGCATTTGCCTGCAGAGCTGTTCAGTGACCCAGGTGCGGCCCGCTTTAGCTCCCATGTGGCGTTGAACTCTCACCTGAGCCTGGCTTTAGTCTTGGGCAACCTAAGAATGAAAGAAAGGATTCTTCATCTTTACTCTTAGCCTGCATAACAAAATGGTCTCAGAAGAAACTGAAAAATCAATGGGAAAATGAGAAAAAAATCACTTCCTAATGAACTCTTTAATCCTTGAAGAAAACATTAGTTGCCACTCTGGTGGAGCTAATTTTCAGAAACTGTGAAGTTTGAGAAGTGATTAATAAGTGATTGCTCCAGGGCATGAAATAAGGGCCTGGAGATGTTAACTGCTTCTAAAAATGTTTACTATTCTGGTAAGAAGAATCGAAGTAGGGAATAATGAAAAGTTATGAGCTGGAATGTGTTCAATGAGGGAAGACAGATAGCATCTAGGTTCACCAGTTAATCCATTCTTGACTGGATCCATTATTAGCTGATCGGTAATATTAATAACCATGAACCATTATTCCCCTGACTCCTTCTGCTTCTGACCACAGGAGCTGATGACCAGTGGTAGCCAGAGTGTATCGGACATACCCATGCTTACCTTTATTTAGCGCCTTGAGGAGCTGGTAGATAAAATAACGCCTTTTCTGCGTTTCTACCTGATCGCTCAAGCACTGCATCCTTTTACAGAGGACACGTGCCAAGGCCAAGGACAGGAGATCTGGGGTTATAGGACCTGTATTCAAATCCTGCACCTGTAGCACATTAGCTCTGAGATTTAGGCAAGTCCCTTGACTCCAAGTCTTAGTTTCTTTTTCTGTAAAAAGTTATACTAACAGCACCTGCTTTGCAGAGCTAGGAAAATTCAATGAGACAACACATACAAAGTGCTCAGCACAAGCTGGCCCACAGCAAAAACTGCCATCTATTGATGTAAGAAGCTCTGTAAAATACCTCACTTCTTGCATGTGAGATCCCTGCTCACAGTCCAAACACAAAATCGGCTCACCCAGGGTAAACCATACCTGTTGCACTGGAGCACAACTCCTGAGCAGAATGAATCAAGTAAGGAAGAGGATTTGGGACCCTTGTGTCAGAGCATGGAGCCTCTCGTTGTCCCAGAGCTTTTTCCCTTTAAAATGCCCTACCCGGCCAGGCGCGGTGGCTCACGCCTGTAATCCCAGCACTTTGGGAGGCCGAGGCAGGTGGATCACGAGGTCAAGAGCTCGAGACCATCCTGGTCAACATGGTGAAACCC
>NW_016107372.1:7306369-7345493 GCF_001604975.1 Cebus imitator | reverse complement strand
AAAAAAAAAAAAAAAAAAAAAAAAAAAAAAAAAAAAAAAAAAAAAAAAAAAAAAAAAAAAGCCCTACCCAAGGTTCTCTATTCTTTAACCTCTGGAAGGCAGACTGAGTATTCTTTACCAAGGATCATTTCTGCAGTGTATAAAAACGTAAGTATAATAGGTTGATTTATTCTGAAAAGGAGCGAAGATGAAAAAGAGAAAATAAGGATTTTCTCTTAGATAAATGGTGGTCAACAAAACTTCTATTGGGGGATAATAAGTGAACAGTCAAGTATTGAAAATGTAGAGGAGTTTAGAATTTTCTCTAAGTGGTGCTTTTGGGTGACCCAGTTTTTCCAGAAAGCCCCTGAAGTAATCTGATTTCCACTTTAAGTGCTACTAGGGAAGACGTAACTAGGCTCACTGAAATGTTAAGAACTCAGCCTGTAAAATCAAAGAGGGTATCTTAAATATTTAATAATAGGAAAGCTTTATAGATGAAAGTCCCTCGAATTACCTTCTACTACAAGTAAATACGATTTCCTGAAAACTTAAGAAACTTTTTAGACTGTACTTTTGTAGAAACTGAAATGGATATTTTTTGGAAAAACAACAGCAAAATGCTCCACCGTGTGCAGTACTCTACATTCTAGGCTGCAGTCCAAAGGGAATTCAGGGAGAGTAGCTGGGGAAGGAGGGGTGACTTAAGCAACTGGGTGAGTATTGGTGCCATTTGCTGCTAAGGAACCATGGGTTGAGAACTAAATGGGCAAAGTCAATACACATATTTATTTACTGAGACAGGGTCTTGCTCTGTTCCCCAGGCTGGAAAGCGGTGATGTGATCAGGGCTCACTGCAGCCTCAGCAGCCTGGGCTCAAGTGATTCTCCCACCTCAGACTCCTGAGCAGCTGGGACCACAGGTGAGCACCACCATGCCTGGCTAATTAAAAAAATTTTTTTGTAGAGACAGGGCCTTGCTATGATCTGAAGCTCATCTTGAACTCCTGGGTTCAAGCGATCCTCCTGCCTCAGCTTCCCAAAGTGCTGGGGTTACAGGTGTGTGCCACAGCGCCTGGCGTAAATGAGTTTCATCCATGCAGCTAGAACTTAGTAGGTGACCAAGTTAAGATGTGATGTGAACAGACAGGTATGAGTTGGAAACTCAGGAGAAAAGAAGCGGCAAATATAAATTTGTTATTCTTTGTGTTTTTTCCCCCAAAATATAGTCTAAAATGTCTAAATTTATAACCATAAACACTTTGTAACAACTATGACTTGGGGATTCCTATTCTAGGAAATTACCTTTAGAAATACTGATGCAAGTATTTTAAGATTTATGTACAAGAATACTCACTGCAGTGTTATTATAGGAAAAAAGCAGATGGCCTTCCACAGGATATCATGATACTTGTATCATGGAATATTAGGTAGCTGAGAAAAGGATCAACTAAATCCTTATGAACTGGCACTAAAAGTTGCCCACAGTCTAATGACTAAAGCAGATTGCAGAATAAAAATTACAGTACAGTCCTATGTATGTAAAAAGTTTCATAGACATATTTTACATATCCCTAGAAAGGTTCTCAAATGATATACTTGATACTTAATAGGGATTTTTATCTTAGGAAATATGATTTTAGGGGAACTTTTACTTTCTGCCATATATATTGTATATTGAGGTATACCGAGGATTTTGCAATGAGCATGAAATATAATTCTACTAAAAATGATTTTGAAGTTTTTTTTTTTTCTTAATAGAAAAGTTTCTATAATTGAAGTGCTTCCACTTCATGGGGCATAAATCAGAACGGTTTCCTTCTTCTCTATTTTTCACTCTCCTTTCGTTAGTTATCAAGCAAATATTCTCAGAGCTCTTTGTGATATCTTGGGGAAAACAGTCAAGAAGGCAGATAAACGGAATGACAATGTTTTGGCAAAGTGACTTAGAAGGGTGAGGCGTGGCTTAGGCCTAGGAAGCATCTGATACGTGGCACCCTGGCCCTGTGAATTTGGGCAGGGCAGCCAGGGCTGGGTTGTTCCTGTAGGTCAGAGTGAGGAAACAGACAGAAAACGACCGACGGTCTGTGCACGCGGAAGTGAACAGCCACTTGGGGCCACCACAGACTGCGGTACTTTCTTCACAGCCCTATCAAGACGAACCTTCCCTGTCTTATCATAGTAGGCTGGATTTTGGACACAGCAAGAAAGCAGGGAACTGCTGACACTCCTAGCCTCTGCTGCATGGCCCAGAAGAGTTGTGTCCAAGTCCAGTTCCTCAGTGAAACCTCATGACAACACGGAAAGGAGGGTGAGAAGGGTGAGAAGCCGTTCACTGTGTTTACTTGTGAGGAAACGAGAACAGTAGTGAGCAGGGGACTTTCTTCCTCTGTTCTGAATTGGGTACAGATCAGTCAGGGTGGAGAGTCAACAGCTAAGAGTCCAATTGGGCCATTTAACAGAATTTGATGAAGGACCATGTGTAAAGCATGGATAGGATACAGAGAAATGTTACAGACAGTCCTCTGGACGATAAACAGTGGGCACCATGACTAGCCTTGGGCTGGGAGGGAGGAAGAGGGGGGTGGTGACTTGGAGAGATGGAACTCTTGGGCACATCCCCTGGCAGAAGCTGAAACCTTTGGGAGAGGAATGCAGCTGGCCCATGACTCTGTAAGGAGAAGCCTGGGTGGTTAATGGCCTGACCCCTTTCTCCTCTGCCAGCTCCCACCAGCCAGCCCAGCAAGAAGCCAGAGGGCAAGGGGACCCAGAGCAGGGTGGCAGCAGATGAAGGAGGGAGGCATGAATCAGGGAAAGTGGAGGGAAGATACCAACACACTGTGGGGGTTCTGTAGGGTTTATATCTTTGGCAATAAGAATGTATGTGTATATTTTCTGTGAAACACACACGTAGATTCCTAGGCAAATCAGCTTCTAAATGAAAAGCCACCATGACCCGTATCTCTCTGGGACTAGCCTATCTACTCGAGAAATGCATGTTACATTTCTGTGAAAACACACATTTTTAAATCTTCCATAGGAATGTTAATGGAATCCTTGCATGTTAATCTTGAAATATTTTTAATTTTTTTTTTTTTTCAGTAAGAGAAACATACAGTTAATGAGGGCCCCCGACTTATTTTATTTTTGTATGGACTCTAAAGTGTGTACCAAGGATTGACCTAAAATAAAATCACTTCATTGAAACGCTAGCACAGCCACCTGCTCGTATCCCAAGCAAAGCGATTTTAGAAGTTCATTTGAGCCTGGCATGGTGGCTCATGCCTGTAATCCCAGCACTTAGAGAGGCCAAGGCAGGTGGATCACTTAGGCCCAGGTGTTCAAGACCAGCCTGGGCAACATGGCAGGATCCCATTTCTACAAAAAATAAAAAAATTGGCTGGGCATGGTGGTGTGTGCCTGTGGTCCCAGCAGCATGAGAGTCTGTGGTGGGAGGATTGCTAGAGTCCAAGAGGTCGAGGCTACAGTGAGCCGTGTGTGTGAAACACAGTGAGACCCCATCTCAAAAAAATTTTTTTTTTCAAATTCAGGAATAATTTTTCTGAAATCCTACCGTTAACATTTTTACTGAACATCCTCTGAGACCTAGCTCTATAGACGTGTGAATATAAGGAAAGAATTTTACATAAGCGAGATTGATTGACATCTGCTGTTCTATATCTCGTTTTCTGCAATCAACCATATATTGCATCATCTTTCCACTTATATAAATCTAAGTCTCATGATCGCATATGTTCCACTGTGTATTTGCATTTGGCTTCTATTTGTTTGTCAGTATGCGCTTATGTTCAGAGGATAAATTCCCTGGAGCGGGACTGCCGGAGCCAGGACCCCGAGGAAGTCCTCAGCCCACAGATCCCACCACCAGTGTGCCCAGGAGTCCTGCTTCCTCCCCACCAGCACCACCCAGGGATTTTTATTAATCTTTCTAATTTTCACCAATCTGCTAAGTAAAAAAGAAATCCAGATTTTCATTTGGTAATGTAAGACTAATGAGTTGCTGCTGCTTTCTATGTTTAATGTGCTCACTTATACTTATTTCATGACTTGCCCTTTCATCTTTTTCAACCGAAAAGCCTACACATGCCATGCGTTAATACCTTTGTACATAACATATGCATGTTATATATATTACGCTATGCATAATAACCTTCGTACATAACACAGATTTATATGAGCTTTATAAAAATCCTGCCTCTCAGCACCTTGCTCTGTTCCCAACTTTTTTAAAAGACAAAAAGTTAGATTTGCTCTTAGTTAAGTTAAAGCACTCGAGGGCCTTGCTGCCTCCAGCACATCCTAGAACAGGCCTCACGGAGCGTGAACTCACCACACCGGAACACGGAGAGCTGGGCGAGCATCGGCACTTGATAGGATTTCCCGTCGGCTGCCACGAAAGTGCGTTTCTTTGTGTTCTCAGGTTGGAATCGTGATTTCCACAGACCCTTGAAATACACTGCATTGACGAGGACCAGTCTGGTGAGCACACCATCAATAAGATCTGGGGACAGCAGACTGTCAATCATATCTGTGAAGCCAAAGCATAAACAAGGGAAAAAAAAAACCTCAGGACTGATGGCTGGTGGCCGACTCGAGGGTGAATGGCAGCTGTCATCAGGTAGAATGAAAAATCAAAGAGTTTTAAAGAATTGTACAGAGACTGTTCTAAAAATACTTTTTTGTACTTTCTAGGTTCCCCACTCCCCGCTAAAAATTAAATTTAAAAAGAAGTTACGAGAGAAACAGAAAAGACTTTAGAAATCCCTAGCTAGGGGTTACAAAACTTTACATCAAGAAATTCTTTTATTATCGATTCCCTGCAAGCCCATGCTTTAGAAAACAATCTCACTTATCCAAATAAGATTTAATAATTAAGTTCTTCTCTTTTTCTTGCTAATAAGTGGCTGGTAGGAAGGGTTTCTGGTCAGTATAAGATAAGCAATTTTGTTTTGTTTTACTCCTCTTGGTTTAATTTAATCCCAGTCAAAAATAAACGCTTCAGCCTGTATGTTATTAAGGGTAAATGCTTCATTTTTCTTAAGATTTTAGAAATGTCAAACATTATTTCGGAATCTCTGGATATCACAAGGCCTCATAACTGTTTAAAGAAGAATAAAAACAAGAAATCAGTCTTTGTTGACGGATCAGGCATTGAGCAAGGTGCGAATATTGGAGACAACAGAAGAGAAGATTTTGAATGTTCTCACCACAAAGAAATGAGAAATGTTTGAGGTTACTGAAACCTCAAACACTGCACATTGTATACATGTATCAAAGCTTTATCACTGTAGCCCATATATGTACAATTATTATGGGCCAATGAAAAGTAAAATAAAGCCCAGGCATGGTGGCTTATGTTTGCAATTCCAGCACTTTGGGAGGCTGAGGAGGGAGGATCACTTGAGGTTAGGAGTTTGAGACCAGCCTGGGAAACATAGCCAGACCCCATCTCTACAAAAAATAAAAATTAAAAACATATTAGCCAGCTGGGTATGTGGTATACACACGTAATTCCAGCTACTTGGGAGGCTGAGGTGGGAGGGTCACTTAAGCCCAGGAGTTCGAGGTTGTGTTGAGCTATGATTGTACCACTGCACTCCAGCCTGGGTGACAGAATGAGATCCTGTCTCCAAAAAAACACAAAATAAAATAAATCTTTAAAAAGGAAAAAAAAGGCCGGGCGCAGTGGCTCACGCCTGTAATCCCAGCACTTTGGGAGGCCGAGGCGGGTGGATCACGAGGTCAAGAGATCGAGACCATCCTGGTCAACATGGTGAAACCCCGTCTCTACTAAAAATACAAAAATTCAGCTGGGCATGGTGGCGTGTGCCTGTAATCCCAGCTACTCAGGAGGCTGAGGCAGGAGAATTGCCTGAACCCAGGAGGCGGAGGTTGCGGTGAGCGGAGATGGCGCCATTGCACTCCAGCCTGGGTAACAAGAGCGAAACTCCGCCTAAAAAAAAAAAAAAAAAAGAAAGAAAAAGAAAAAAAGAAAATGTCTGTCCTAGAACTCCTAATTTTGAAGGAAAATGCTCTTCACAAGATGTTGGGAATGGTCCATCTTACTTGCATCAGGAGCGAAGGAGTGAACGCAACTCTTCTCACTTCAGGATGCTTCCAAAATGCTACCCGTGGCTGAAGCTTTGGTCTTCTAGTTAGCTTCCTTTTATTTGGTCTTTGAAGATTCAGCTGTGTAAGTGTGTGTCTGTATGTATATGTGTTTGTAAATAGGGATCACTAATGCCCAAAGCTATTAAAACTTAATTCACTGCATTATTAACTCAAATATGTATGTGTGTATAAATGCATAATATAAATGCAAGTTATACTACTTTAAATGGCGAGAGTAAAACCAACAGCTTTGAAAGAACGAGAATATCTAATTCAGGAATGAGAGTCTTAAGTCCTTTTAAATGAAACTCAAGAGGATTCTGGTGTACAATAAACAAGTGTTTACCTAAGTTATAGTACGTAAACACTGAAGTTTCCCACAGTGTGCTAAGGCAGTTCCATCGCTACTCACTACTTCCACAAGGGGGCACCAACGCCACCTTAAGTCAGGTCAAGGAAGGAAAATACCTAAGCCATAAACAGCCATCATTCAACCCAGCACAAGGCTGGCTGCAAACCGGATCTGTCCTGTGGGAGAGAAGTTAGAACGTTATGCCATCCCACTAGCAAGCTCATAACTGGCTTCCTAATAGTGAATGTTGTTTCTTGCCTGTGCTGGGAACATTACCCAGTTCAATTCCTGCTTGCCTTGAAGACGTAGCTCAATGATTCCCTGGACTTCTAAATCTTCTCTGATCATCCTCGCCACCTCCTAAGAGATGTCTCTGCTCTCAATTTCTGTCAAGCCCAATGCCTGGTGCCACCATGACACCTGCAGTATTTTATTCTAGCCAATTTTAATGTGTCTGTCTCCCCTAACTACACTGAGACCTGCATGAGACTCTGCCGCTGAATTTTTGCTTACTCCTAGCACTACATTGAGCATACAGGCAGTGCTCAATAAGTGTCTGAAGAAATCTCCTTAGCCCCTTTTTACAGAGACAAATAATGCCTGCAGTTGTCACTGGGAGGACTAAGGTATAATAAGGGGACATGAAGAAATAAAAAGAAAATGCATAGTTTAGAGGCAAAGAGGTACATGGAGGCCTGCCATTTGTAACTGACACAGATATGCATCTATCATCCATCCATCCATCCATCCACCCATCCATCCATCCACTCATCCATCTACCCACCCATCCACCCATCCATCTACCCATCCGTCTACCCACCCATCCATCCATCTACCCACCCACCCATCCATCCACCCACCCACCCATCCACCCACCCATCCACCCACCCATCCACCCATCCATCTACCCACCCATCTATCCATCCACCCATCCATCCATCCATCCACCCACCCATCCACCCATCCATCCACCCATCCATCCATCTACCCAACCACCCATCCATCTACCCACCCACCCATCCATCCACCCATCCATCCACCCATCCATCTACCCATCCATCCATCCATCCATCCATCCATCCATCCATCCATCCATCCATCCTTCCATCCATCCATCCACCCATCCATCTACCCATCCATCCATCCATCCATCCATCCTTGGATACCTACCTACCTACCACGTGCCTGGTACTCTCTTAAATGAGAAACCAAGAAGAAAATCTGCCCTCAAAAAGCTATGAATTAGAGAGAGAGGGGTGTAGGCTGACACAAAATAACTTGGAAAAGTATACAGCTACAATTTTAGTAAATACCTGGAAGTGGAATTACTCAAGGCTATAGGGCTAAGAAGAGGGTGACCTGACCTAGTCAGTGAGGTCTGAGATGGATGGGACCTCAGATAATGGCTATAAAAATAGCTCACACTGGTTGAACATTTACTAAGTGCAGGGCCCTTTGCTAAATGCTTTATATGCATTATTTACATCCTCATACCAGCCTAATACGTATCCCTATTACATCTTTCCATTTTACAAATGAGAATGCTGATGCACGGGAAGGTTAAATAACTTGCCCAAGGTTATACAGGTTGTACGTGGCAGAACTGAGATTTAAACTCACAATGTGTGCTTTTAACATTCATGCCTGCCACTCATGGATGGTACAGAAACAAGTCGGCCTTAACCAGGGAAGAGGGAGAGAAAGCATGGCAGGCAGCAGGAGTCTATGTGTAGGGTTCTCTGACAGGAGACAGGATGGTAAGGGGACTGGGAAGAGGCTGGAACACAGAATACAAGGCTGAGAAGCTGAGGCTGCAGTGGCCAACAGGCCAGACCCATCTCTGATGCCCTGCAAAGGGTCTGCATGTTGGGCTCTCCCACTCTCTGTAGGGAAGGAACTATCATTCCTGTGAGACGGACCCAGCAATCCTACAGACACAGACGGTTGAGCTCCAAGTGACTTCTGAGCTCTACCATGTGGTCATGTACCTTTCAGTGGGGGCAGTTCACACCCAGGTAAGGCAGTTTGGAAATCGGCAGGGATGTTTTTGATTGAGTGGGCAGTGGCCAGAAAGGCTATCTGTCCTGCAATGTTTAAAACAGTTCTACCCAATGAAGACCTGGGCCGCTTCTCCCATGGCTTTTAAATACCCCACTGGAACTCTGCATTGGTAGGACACCTACTTGTAATTATCTGAGCCCAGAACTTCGTTCTTTATTGTGTGTAAACACAGAGTAATTTTTCTTTTTTTGCATTCTTTTCATGTATGCTGAATTTGCCAGGAATGTGACTACCAGGACAATCGAGCAGAGCCTGTGCTTTGTTTTGTTCAGAAATTTGTCAAGTCTTGCCCCATTTCAGAAAAGAAAATTGCATCAGCAATAGTAACACAGCTCGTGTTTATGAGCTACTAGTACAACATGCCTTTTGTAGCTGTCAATTCACAATTATTCTGAGGATCTGACTACCTTATTACGTATTTGAGTGTAGTTGTACCCAAGGCTTTACCTATTGAACTACATGTATAAATTTCTTTTGTTTTCCTTTGTGTTATAGTTTGGTACTGTTTCAATTTTTTAAAAATTTGTGTGTGCATAGGGTAATATGATGTATGAATTTCATTTCAGAATAGTGAAAAGAGTATTAAAAATATTTGTTACAAACAGAGGAGTTGGGTCTGACAGGGTCGAAAAGCGCTGCAGGCGTCTCCATGCTCTCTTCCCACACATGTGGCGGTTTTCTCCAGGTACTTTGAAGACTGTCACATGGTATAACTAATGTGGTTTAATATTACCAATCTACAGATCAAGGCAGCGGCTAAGAGGACAAAATGACATGTCACAGTCACACACCCTCTAGCCACAGAGCCCGGACCAAGAACCAGTCCTGAGGGCGTCTGCTTCCAAACACTCTTCGCGGACCTACAGATGCCGGACACCTGGAAATGCCACTGAACACCTTCCTGTGTGCCGTCCTCCTCATGGTTTATAGTTTTAGGAAGGGCACCCAGACTGCATGCTCCAGGCCCCACTGAGAAGGGATGCCACGAATTTACCCAAGTCACCTGGGATCCCCTCCACCCTCCCTGAGCCTTCTTTGTCCCCTTCTTCACTAGTTCTGCTAGTGGGTCTCCAACATTTGGGTAAGAACAGTGACGGGAGGCAGAGGCAGACGGAGTTGCCAACCGCTTCCTGGGAGATTCCAATGCAGTGGACTGGGCTCCAGGGATCTGCCCTCTCAATGCACAGCCCAGGCAATTCTAATGCAGGGACTCCAGGATCCACACTTTAAGAAACACACCCTGAAAGGTCACAGTGTCCCTAGGTTTTGTCTTTGGGTGTCTTCTCCCTACTGACTCTCTCCCTCTTCTATGAAAAAAGACTCCATGGCCAGGTGCAGGGGCTCATGCCTATAATCCCAGCAATCTGGGAGGCCAAGGATGGAAGACTGCTTGAACCCAAGAGTTGGAGAACAGCATGGGCAACACACTGAGACCCCATCTCTTCAAAAAATAAAAAAAAATTAGCCAGGTGTGGTGGTGCATGCCTATATAGTTCCAGCTACTGGAAAGACTGAGGTGGGAGGATTACTTGAGCCCAGGAGGCCGAGGCTGCAGTGAGCTATGACTGCACCATTGTGCTGTAGCCTAAGAGGCAGAGCGAGATCCTGTCTCAAAAAAAAAAAAAAAAAAAAAAAGAAAGAAAAAGAAAAAAGGGTCCCAAATCTGTACTCCCAGCTTTCACATTCTCCTGTGAACTTCCAGACCTACAGTTCCTCCTGTGAGCTTCCACCTGGGCCTCCAGGTTACAAATATGTTTGTTGTTTTTTTGTTTTGTTTTGTTTTTTGAGACAGAGTCTCATTCTGTCACCTAGGCTGGAGTGCAGTGGTGCAATCTCAGCTCATTGCAATCTCCACCTCCTGGGTTCAAGCAATTCTCCTGCCTCAGCCTCCCAAGTACCTGGGATTACAGGTGTGTGCCACCACATCTGGCCTGCAAATTAAGTTTTAAAACAGCAACGTTAGACTCTCCTTTATTTAATGGGAGAAGAGACACATACAAATGAGTAATATTTTGAGATGCAGAATGTGCTATAATGGAAGGGTTTCTGAAAGTTGTAATTGCATGCCAATCATAATGGACAACCAGGTACCTATATCTTCTGGCAGAAGCAGAGGCCTGGAAGGCAAAGACATCAATCAGTCTGGAAGGATGAGGAGGAAATTCCAGGTAAAGGGAGCGGCAGATGCAAATGCAGGAAGGAATGAGCAAGAAAACCTTCAAAATCGACAAGTGCCTATGGGCAAGGACACTGGAGACCAGACATGGCAGGGAAGAGACAGTGGAGGGGCTGGATGCCGCTCTGTTGCCCAAACTACAGGAGAAAAACCTCCCAGGGGCACCATGAGTGACGGCAGCATGAAGGGGAAGGAAGAGAGACCGACCAGAACTTCCTTGGGTCCAGGAGTTTTTCAGTGGACAGGCCATTGGATTGGACTTGCAGACATGACTTTGAGTCCTGGGGGCCAGCTCATGCTTTCATTCACAAACTATGCAATCATGACATACTGTGGCCACTCACCCCTGGTTTCGTTTTTAACCCAGGTATTGATGGAATCACAGGCAGAGACTGGATCCTGAAAGTTCACATTCCGGACTTCACACTGGAACACATCTTTGTTCCTTGCAACAAAAGGCACTTCGATTTCAGAGGCATTCTTAACAAACACGGCATTAGCCACCGTCACGATATCTTTATTCTTCTTGGAGACAATGGCCTTGTTGATCTTCTTTAATATTTTACCAACTCCTAAAAGAGAAATCAGAAAATACAGCAATATTTCTGTAAGAATCTAGAAAACTTTAAAAAATCTTTTATATTGCAGCAAGTGAGAACAGCATAGGTCAGGTGCAGTGGCTCACACCTGTAATCCCAGCACTTTGAGAGGCTGAGGTAGGTGGATTGTTTGAGCTCAGGAGTTTGAGACCAACCTGGGCAACATGACAAAACCCCATC
Source organism: Cebus imitator (assembly GCF_001604975.1). Classification (NCBI taxonomy): domain Eukaryota; kingdom Metazoa; phylum Chordata; class Mammalia; order Primates; family Cebidae; genus Cebus; species Cebus imitator. The sequence continues at coordinate 7,334,015 of NW_016107372.1, read as the reverse complement.
TCTACCAAAAATACAAAATTAACTGGGCATGGTGGCACGCCTGTGATCCTAGCTACTTGGGGAGGCTGAGGTGGAAGGATTGCTGGAGCCCAGGAAGTTGAGGCTGCAGTGAGCCATGATGGCGCCCCTGCATCCAGCCTGGGTGACTGAGCAAGACCCTGTCTCAAAAATAAAAAAATTAAAAAGAACAATATAAACAAGATAGCTATGAGGAGCAAGAAACCAAGTCTTCTGTTTTCTCAGGGGCCTATTTCTTAAGAAAAAGAGGGAGTAGGGTTAAAGTATAACTACTGAAGCTCTCGAAAATCAATTGTGCTTCTGCATCAAAACAGGCATATTCAAGGTGTTCTCACCACGTTCCCAATGCAGACCTCATTCACATGGTAGCCTTTCTGGGTACCGGGTCAATATGAATGCTGACACAGTCCTCACTTCTGTAGCCAAGGGGGAATAAATCAAAGGGAACTTCCTAATTCTTTATTTCTTGTCTAACATTATTAAGTGCTGCTTCCTTTCTTGCCAAAGATTTAACAATGTAATTTCTTTTTTCTTTTTTCTATTTTGGAAAAAAAGATGAATAAAATAAGCATTAGAAAGACTATAAAAAAATTACCATGCGCCGCCATCCAGAGCAATGTGGTTTTTACTTGGTATCAAGCTCAAAGAGTAAGGAGATTAATTTTATGGCAATGTAAGCTTTATTTTACATGAGCCATTCATACATGCTCCATTTAGTTTGAGAGGGTGAAAAAGAGGCAAATAAGTTATATGAAATGTGTTTCTATAGAGACCTCAAATTACAGATCCTTCCTCACTGCTTGGGGTCTCTTCAAAATGACACTGTCCTAAAACATCCTGCCAGAATCACCTTGATGGTCCCCTAGAGAGCCAATTTGCCACCCTGCATGTGTGACCTCTTCAGACCCTTTACACAGCGTAGGGCAAAGTCGTCTCAGGGTCCACAAAGGCAGCATGTGTAGGGCTTTACCACGGGGATGGCCCTTTCTTAGATGCTCATGACCACATGTTACAACTGTTCTATGGTGCAGGCCCATTTTACAAGGAAGAAAACGGGAGGCTTTGGAGGCTGAAAGATATTTCCAGGGCCAATTGCCAGCTCCTGGCTCTTTTGGGGTAGGGGTGAGGCAGTGGTGGATGGCCAACAGGCCAATATTGTCAGAACTTCAGAAATAATGACTTAAAATCGTGTGGCTCAACATTAAAACAAACAACGAAAGTCCAGTTGCTTTTTGGAATTGTCTCGGCCGATACAGCCTGGATCACACTAGGAAAGGCCATAAATTTTAGCAGTGATTCACCAGGAAGTCTTAAATCACCAAGAGTTTTCTGAACTTCCACGCAAGGGGCAGAACAGCGTGTTCCAAGTCTTTAGTCCTTCCACGCTTCCAACAGGTGAACAAACTGCAAACTCATACAGAAGTGTAATGCTGCGTCAACAGTGCAGTGAGATCAGGCATTTGGTGCTGGCAGCCCTGGAGGCCAGGCTGAGCAGAGTCGGAGGCAGGCGCAGAGTGAGGGGCACTGAATGACACCAATCGCCACCTCCCTCAACTCACTCTCCAGCTGACCATGCCAGTGTAGTCAAGATTCTCAGAACTTTCGGGCCAGCCTAGGTGGAAGAACACGGGCAGGAAAACTCCCTTGTTTCCAATGAAGTGAGCAGACCTAGATGTGAATGTGACTTGTGGAAGGTCGCAGAGGATGTTGGTGGCCAGGAAGGGCTGGGGAGCCAGTCGTGCTTCCTTGAGCGCTGCACTTACGGAGATAGCAGGTGGGACACGGCTCTGGGCAAGACCCCTCAGCTGAAGCAAAACAGTGTCAGGAGATGAAGCTCGTTCAGTTAAATAGGTCATTTGTAAAAGGGTTTTCTTTAACTCAAACTAAACCTTTTTCATTGAGCCTTACGTTGCTCTGGGATACATGTGCAGAACGTGCAGGTTTGTTACATAGGTACACATGTGCCATGGTGGTTTGCTGTACCTGTCAACCCATCATCTAGGTTTTAACCCCGCATGCGCCAGGTATTTGTCCTAATGCTTTCCCTCTCGCTTGCCCCCATACCCTTGACAGGCCCCAGTGTGTGATGTTCCCCTCCCTGTGTCCATGTGTTCTCATTGTTGAACTCCCACTTATGAGTGAGAACATGCAGTGTTTGGTTTTCTGTTCCTGTGTTAGTTTGCTGAGAACGATGGTTTCCAACTTCATCCATGCCCCTGCAAAGAACATGAACTCATTCTTTTTTATGGCTGCATAGTATTCCATGGTGTATGTGTGCCACATTTTCTTTATCCAATTGATCACTGATGGGCATCTGGATTGGTTCCAAGTCTTTGTTTAGCTTTATATTTTGAAATAATTATAAATTTACAGGAAGTAGCAAAACAATATGCAGGGAGGTCCCACATGCCTTTCACCCAGTCTTCCCAGCAGTACTGTTGTCACATCAGGAAATTTCCGTCAGGTCAGTCCACAGGGTGCATTAGGATTTCACTCATTTTTCATAGACTCCTGTTATGGGGTGGGTGGGGAGGTCTGTGCAACTTTATCCTTGGTGCAGATTTGCGTGACCACCACCACAATCAAGACCCAGCACGCCTCCATCATCACAAGGCCCTGTGCGCCCCACAGCCAGCCCTTCCCAGCTCCTCTCACATGCTTTACAAGCACGTCTACAACCACAGTACAACTCAGCCCTGGGCACCATGGAGGTGGTAAGCCAGGAAGTGTCCCCCTGCAGGGATGAGGGCTGGAGCCCTGGGAAAGGAGACCTAGTGGCAGACCCCAAGCTTAAGTCACAGAAAAGGGACCAGAGTCTAGCTCTTCTAACTGCCAGCACCACAGTGTCTGTTCTCTAGAAGCCAGCAAAACCCCTCTGGCTGCTCTGCTTCTTGGGGTTGTCAACGAAAACCAAGCCATAAACCCTCTTGTCCCAAGACTCTCAGGCAAGGGCCCCGCCAGTGAGCAACTGTGCACACGCACCATTCACGCCGTATCTCATCACCATGGCAAGCTGCTTCTTGGTCCTGCCGTCTGCCCCCAGCTGAAGCATCCCCAGGACCGATGAAATCCCGTGTGGGGAGACCACGATGTTGTCATGAGGCCTCGACTTGACAATCTGATTGAAAACCTGAATCCCTGTGTTGGAGCCTAGTTCCTCGAGAGACAGAGGATTGAAATGGGAGCAGATGGAGGGCAGCGTCACAGAGGCCAAGAGGAAGAGGGAGAGGTGCCAGCTCATGGTTCCTTCCGCCAAGGACGACCTGAAAAAGTAAGTTAAAGAATATTTAAATTACACTTAAATGGGCACTTTACTATTTGCGTGTGTGTGTGTGTGTGTGTGTGTGTGTGTGTGTGTGTCTGGTTTTTTCTCCAGATGGAGTCTTGTTCTGTCACCCACGTTGGAGTGCAGTGGTGTGATCTCGACTCGCTACAACCTCTGCCTCCTGGGTTCAAGCAATTCTCCTGCCTCAGCCCCTCAAGGAGCTGGAATTACAGGCATGTGTCACCATGTTGGCCAGGCTGGTCTCAAACTCCTGACCTCAAGTGATCCGCCTGCCTCAGCCTCCCAACGTGCTTGGATTACAGGTGAGCCACTGTACCCAGCCTAGGAGACCATTTTGTACTCACCTATGTATGCTTGACTGTACTCAGCATAACTGAATGCCATGTGAATACATTTAAGACAGAAAAGTGTAATTAAATCCGTTTTTAAAACACACTGTGGGGAGGTGGGGAGAGAGGAAGCAAAATTCCATCTCTTGGGTCCTTACAATGTGCCAGGTCTTATACTAATCATTATTTAATTCTTGTGTGTTTTCTTTTTTTGCTTTGTTTTGTTTTGTTTTTAAGACGGTCTCACTCTGTTGCCCAGGCTGGAGTGCAGTGGCACAATCTTGGCTCACTTAAACCTCCATCTCCCGGGTTCTCATGTCTCAGCTTCCTCAGTGTCTAGGATTACAAGTGTGTGCCATGTTGCCTGGGAAATTTTTTTTTTTTTTTTTCCTGTAGAGACGAGGTTTCACCATGTTTGCCAGGCCGTTCTTGAACATCTGGCCTCAAGTGATCTGCCCGCCTCAGCCTCCCAAGGTGCTGAGATTACAGGCATGAGCCACCATGTCAGGCCTACTCATTATTTAATTCTCAATAGTGCCCTTCATCCAATTAAACCAATATTTACTGAAGGTCCACTGTGTGCCAGGCCGTTTTCTAAGTGCTAGGCATATGATGTAACTAAATGGACAAGATCCCTGCCCTCACTGAGCTTACAATCTAGAAGGGAGACAGAAAATAAACCAGCAAGCAATAAAGCATTTTCAGAAAAGGGTAACGGCCATGATAATAAAATACAGGAATGGGAGCAGAGAAAGGCTGACGGGGGTGGGCATTAGACAGCGTGGTCAGGAAGCCATCTCTGTGGCAGGAACATGGGTGATGAGACCTGAATGGGGGAAGGAGCTACAGGCTGATGGGTAAACAGTGCGCTGGGTAGAGGGAGAACAGGGCCAAGGCCCTGAAATGGGAATAAACTTGGTGTATTAGAGGCCAGTGTAGATGTCAATGAAGTTAAGGTCGTGGAGAAGAGAAGGGAGACAGGAAGGTGAAGCTGAAGGAGAGTTCAGATCTAATAAGGTCCTGTAAAGCCTGGAAAGGCACTGGGATTTCATCCCAAGGGTCACAAGAAACCCCTGGAGAATTTCAAACAAGGGAATAAATCCCTTGGCTTGCTATGATTATCTTATCACCACTTGTGCTTGATTCTTTTACCATAAGCACACTGCTTTTAAAATGAAATTACTAATTAAAAGACACTTAAGTGACAGCTTTAAAGTTACAACAGGGTAGAACAATAGTAAATTCAGAAATTTTGAGGATGGCGCTGCTTACACGGACACTCTCAACTATAGTGATTTGTTTTAAATAAGCTTCCTTCCTTAATTATCACTCACCGGAGCTCTCGCTGGCTATGAAAAGTAAGAGGTAGGAAATTTACATGTATTTATGGAAAAGCAAATACTTTCCTTAAGTAAGAACTTAACAGTGGCAGCTGGTAAAACAAAAGCAGCATTTGTGATGCGGCTAATTCAGTTCTTCCCTGAGAGGCCCGAGCTCCCGCTAAGCACAAGTCTCCCGTGGAGCCAATGTGTCCCTCTCTCATTACGTGTGGGAGGTTGGGGTGACTGCAGAGAATAAAACAGAGGGGAGCCTTTGAAGAGACAGGTGATCTGGAGGGAGGGGGAAATCCTGACTCTCTCTGTGTGCTCTGGGGGGAAACACAGGCACAATGACAGGGTTAGGCCAAACTGGCCCTGTATTTGGTGTCTCCTTGCCTTCCTTTCAATGCACTTCCTGCGCTTCCCACACTAGGGCATAGGAGATGTTCAACAACCACTTGCGAGATTCATCCGATGGGTCATAAATACTTTGTTTTTATTAATTATTTTTCACTGCATCAAAATGGTGTTTATGGACTGTGGCTACAAAAATGCTGTGTTTAATCCTGATCCTCAAGGTCAACTCAAGACACTCTCCAAGGGGAGAGCCAGCACTACATCCAGCAAGGACTGTGGGCACACACAGAACTCCCCACCCGGCTCCCCAACACAGATGGCCCCAATGTGAACCACTGAGGCCATCATTGTAGTTGACGTTGCAATTTTCTTATATGTTGTGAAACAAGCATTTTTCTAAAGATTTAGAACGTTCTGTGTTTCTCCAGAGCTTCATTGTAAAACGATTGTGTAAACTCAGCCTGTCTAAATTCAAAACATGTAAGTGACCTACATACGCTGCTCCTGCTTGGGCTGACTGGCCAGCGTGGCCTATTTTGACTTTGGCACCTAGGACTGGCTCTAATGCCATGACAATCCACTGAGTTTCCTGGAGCCTACTGGACATTGGAGAGCTTCCAAATCCCGACCATGGAAGCTTTATTCATTTCATCTAAAAACTAGAAATTTTGTTCTCCTCTCCCTGCCTCCCTCTTGCCTTTTCTTTCTCTTGAGCAGTAAGTTTCCTCTTTAAAATTTAATACAGCACAAAGCCATCATAAGTATAAAACAATGTGCACAATCTTTGTTAGAAATGTCCAAATCCAGTGGCCAACTTCTTCCATCTCAATTGTGGACTCTTGCATTATAGTCTATTCTGGTATCTATATTCGGCCTGCTGTAATCTGTACTCCTGGAGCCTCCTCAAAGAAACTCTCCTAGATTAGTGAATATTTGAATAAATATTAGAATTTGCATTCATAAGCCACGGTCATTAAACTAGTTTTCCCTCTGGCAGCTTAAAGTTGATAGACTCAAATACTACAGATATATAGAGAGAGAGAACATTGTAAAAACAGGGCGAATGGACCAGTGACCATGAGACATCTAACAGCTCCAATGTCTTAAAGTCACAAGGACAGTCTCTCAAATAAATAGGTATCTTATTTAGCAGAATTTTGCTTGGTTGTACATTTTTGCTCAAAGAATAATTTTACTATGACATGGAAAAAAGCTGCTTTGGGTGTTTTTCTGTGTTTCTTGGACTTGGGAAGTTTTTGAGAGCTGTCTATGCACAATTTCATAAAAGTGCACTGGACAGTGTTAAGCTGTGCAGAACCTGGAATCAGAGCTACTTTTGATTCATGTACTGAGACAACTTCTCCTTGGCCTTGGTTTCCTAGGCCAAATGCTCACTCGTTTAAATTCACCTGGCTTACATATATCTAAGAATAAGGTTTCACTTTTCTCCAAAGTTCAGTAGCCAGGAGAGTGGATGGTGATCTATACATTCCTTTAGGCTTGCATAATTCCTCACCATGAAACACACTCGTGTCCAAATAGACAATCGTGTACATGAAGTAACCTGGAATTCTCAAGCTTTGCAATGCTTATCCCTCGAATAAGCAGACGCCATAATGGGAAGTACATAGAAACCTCCTGTACATTTTCCTTTTTAAGAGAAATTACACTTTACACTTTCAAATCAGAGAGAAATCAGAGTGCTGCCCTAATGTACTGCATGGCAACAAGACGGAGGATTATCGTTTTCTTGAATATTGTTTTCACAACAGCAAAAAATAAGTCTCTAGGCCATCATTGGAGGGAAGACCATAAGCCCATCAATAAAGGCATCGCCACAGGCATATCCTTCCAAATGCCAGCTATCTCCTTTCCCATGTTCTTCCAGTTTCTCTTACTTCAAACCTTTCTGCTTTTCAGTATGGGGAATGTTTTTGAAATAGTTGGGTGCTGCTTTGAGTTTTAGCCATGATTTAATGCAGTAACTAATGGGATGGTAGTTTTACAAATGCCAGACTTAAAATATATCCCCAACATTTATAAATGCACCACTTGCCAATGGCAGACATTAGAGGAACCCACTCTATCTACAGACGCAATGGCGTCAACCGTTTCTTCTACACAGGCGATGCTCAAATATGCAGCTCGAATCCTCAGACTCTCTGCCTTCAGTGCCACACTTTCAACAGTTTGCTGCCTGTTTTCACTTGAGTGTTCCGAAAAATTAACCCCTGGTGGGCTATGCGGCAAGGGGCGCTAGTCTCCAAAAATTTACCAACACTTCTCTTTTTCAAGAGTCATAGTTCCTGCTGATAGAGCTTACCTTCCCAATCCTGAGCGTCTGCTCCTCTTCCTTAGCCTCCACCTAGCAATGGCAACACTTCTTCCCAAATCCTTCCACAGTGTGTGTGATGTTTTCCCTGACTGTTAAAGATGGGGTTCTTCATTCCCTTCTTTGAATTCCTATCACATTTCCTATGTGCATCTCTCATTTTAGTTGTTTTCCAAGTATGTTTTCTTTCCTCCCAAGTAGACTAGAAGCTCACAGAAAGCAGGGACTTTAGACTCCTGGTGCCCACAGGGTCAGTTTAGGGCCTTACCGTTCATTGGTACACACAAAATCAGAACTTGATCGGTAGGACTCATCCAGCAAGTGTTTGATGTGAAATAGAGTGTTCTAAAAATATTTTTAGCAACTAAAAGTCAAAAAACATCAGAAGTCTAGATTAGGGTTATTCTCAGGGAAAATGAAAAAGAATGGAAGTTCTGGTACGACTGGGCCCTCACCCCCATGGCAAACGTTCTGCATAGCTGCCACCCCTATGGGCTGGGCACCTGCTTTCCAGTGTGCCCCGCTCCTGCTGCTCCCTGATGCCTCACACCCCGCCATGGCCGCCACTGCCATGATCTCTCGAGGCTGTGTGAGCACCTGTGACCAGACCCTTAGCCTGGAACTGGTGCTGAACAACTGAACAATGGAGTCTAGGATCCCCGGTCACAAACGATGAAGCTCATTTTCTACCTAATAGAGTCTTATAAAATAGTTTACATACAGCACACGAACAAATGATAAATAATATGACACTGGTCTGCTCTATGTGGCATGATAAGTTGTAGGCAGACAGTTTGGTGGGAAAAACCACGGGAAAGATTCTTCTGTGTCCATTCTTAGCTGGACAGTGCACACCTACTTTGGGAGGACACAGAAGTGTCTAATGGAGAAAAAGTTTTCCATCCCCTCTCATTCTCTAGAAAAGGTTTAAAGTGATCATGTTTTATAAAACATATGTATATTTTTAAAACTATTAGCCCATGGGAGATATCAAAGAGATGCCAATATTTAATACTCCCGCCTATACTCAACATCCAGAAAAAACAATTATCAATGCATGGCTTGGTTTATTTCTACTCAAATCAAAGATAATTTTGAAGTTAACTGTAGGCATCATATAACAGCATTCAAAACAATTTCAACATATAGTCTAAACCTAAGGATTTAAAATATATATCCATAACATCATCACACCACAAAAGAACTCCTTAACATGTTAAATGTCTAGCCCGTATTCACATTTATCTACCTGTCTTTTTTATATAGTATATCTGAATTAGGATCTAAGTAAGCTCCGTACATTGCAACTGGTTACATCTCTTGCCTTTTTAAAAATCTTCCTCTAGCTACTTTATTTTTAACTTTTTCCTTGGACTTTTTTCTTGTTGAAGAAGCCAGGTTTTTTGTCCTGTAGAGCTTCCTTAGGCTAGATTTTGCTAACTGTATCAGCGTGATGCCACTCAACAAGTTCCTCTGTTTTCTGTTCTTCCTGTAAACTATTAGAGCTAGAGCAGGCGTCTGCAAGCTACAGCCTATGAGCCGGATCTGACCATATGTTTTGTTTCGTCTATGGCTGCATTTGTGCTATGACAGGGAGCTGAGCAGAGGTGCCGAGCTGCAGCAGAGACAGTATAGCCTGCAAAGCCAAGCAAATTACTATGCGGCCCTCTATGTGAAAAGCCTGTTGACCCTAGCTGTAGGGACTGATCAGATTGAGTCAATTTTCTCTCTCTCTCTCTTTTTTTTTTTTTTTTTGAGATGGAGTCTCCCTCTGTTGCCAGGCTGGAGAGCAATGGCATGATCTCGGCTCACTGCCTCTCGGGTTCAAGCAATTCTCCTGCCTCAGCCTTCCAAGTAGCTGGGACTACAGGAGTGTACCACCACACCCAGCTAATTTTTGTACTTTTAGTAGAGATGGGATTTCACCATGATGACCAGGACGGTCTCAATCTCTTGACCTCGTGATCCATCCACCTCAGCCTCCCAAAGTGCTGGGATTACAAGCATGAGCCACCTTGCCGAGCCCCAGTTTTCTCATTTTGCAAGAATATTTTGTAGAGGTGCTGTAGAGCGTGTTGGAATCAGTAGATAGTAGCTGTCTCTTTGAGGTGTTAGCAGCTGCTCATGATGACTGCCTAAGTGCACTGTCTTATTAGGAGCTACCAAATGTGGGTGCTGTTATAATTCTAACTTTCCTTCTTCACTTATTAGAATATTTATCTAAAAAGAAATTTCCCATAATGATCTACTGGGTTACCCTGAGGTTTATTTTGCATTACCAGGGCAGGATAAATTCTAGGTTCATCTTCCATATCTAACAGTTTTCAAAATAATTCAAAATAGATTGATTGACTAGAGGGTTTTGTTTTCTGTATCACTATAAACTCATGTTTTTCAACATACTTTAAGGGTCTTGATCCACTGCAAATATTATTCTTATTGGTGCTCAAAATGAGCCTCTTCACACTGGTTCTTAAACCTTCTGATACGACCCTGAGTCCTGTTAACCTCCTTGCTTTCCGGTCTGACAAGATGTTTAGGCTCATTTTGTACATCTTCCATTCCAGATGGAATCATAGCCACTTCTCCAAAGAGCTCTGGTTCCTTTTAGTGAGGAAAAAGTAGCACTGAGCACCCTTATCTAACAAACTCTAAATTAACTGTGGAAGTGCTGGGCAACAGTGATAAGGAAAATCCAAAGTCCACTTACACCCCTCTCTGGACTATATCCAAATTCAAATTAGGAAAACCAGACTGTGACACTGTTTTACACCGATGGCTCACACATCACTGGAAAATCAAATTATGAAAACCTAGCTGCTGACACTGAATCAGTTAGCCTCCCATGGCCATCTAGACTGGATGATGACAAGATAATGAAGCCCGCTGGGCATTAAAAGCTGGGCTGGGAGAATCAAAAGTGGATTGCCTTCGTGTGACAGCAGCCAGTCTCCTGAATCAAGCCCATCCTAAAAATGGAATCCTAACAATGCAGATGCCAGCGATGAACAACTGACTCACAGCACGACCAGGGGAGTCCCCGGATTTATCTCAGCCTCTCCCCTGTCCGCCCCTCAGTGAAAGCTGACCTCTCAGGCACTGGGAAAGTCTCGCTATCCTTCTGGTCTGTGAGTTGCTAGGATTCTGGTTCTTGTAATCTAGGGCCCCTTTATAATCTACAGGGGCTACAGCAGGTAGAGAAAAACAGCAGGTAGGTTGTGTCCGAATCATGACATCTCTCAATAGCTTTTCTTGCCAGGGCTTCCCAAAGAAATAAGTGTATAGATCAGGCACAGTGGCTCATGCCTGTAATCCAGCACTTTGGAAGGCCGAGGTGGGCGGATTGTTTGAGGCCAGGAGTTCAAAGCTAGCCTGGCCAACACGATGTAACCCTGTCTCTACTAAAAATACAAAGAATCAGCCAGGCGTGGTAGCACATCCCTGTAATCCCAGCTATTTGGGAGGCTGAGGCATGAGAATCTCTTGAACCCGGTAGGTGGATGCTGTAGTGAGCCGAGATCGTGCCACTGCACTCCAGCCCGGGTGACAGAGTGAGACTCTGTCTCAAAAAAGAAAAGAAAAATGTGCAGGCAAAGGCCAGGCGCAGTGGCTCACGCCTGTAACCAGCACTTTGGGAGGCTGAGCTGGGTGGATCATGAGGTCAAGAGATCGAGACCATCCTGGCCAACATAGTGAAACCCCGCCTCTACTAAAAATACAAAAATTAGCTGGGCCTGGTGGCACATGCCTGTAATCCCAGCTTCTCCGGAGGCTGAGGCAGGAGAATCGCTTGAACCTGAGAGGCGGAGGTTGCAGTGAGCTATGATCCCACCACTGCATTCCAGCCTGGTGACAGAGTGAGACTCCGTCTCAAAAAAAAAAAAAGAAAGAAAGAAAGAAATCTACGGGCAAGGTTTTGGGCTGCCAAACCAAGACTTCTGAGTGGCCTTAAGTAGAATCATGCTGTCCAGCATTCAGGCCAAACGTTTCTCACCAGTTCTTTGCCAACACTGTCAAGGGTATTTGGCAAGAGGCATTCTAGAGACTCTTCAGGAGGTGACCCAGGGAGATTAAGCCTGTCTCTGTAAGGTGACAGTAATTGTTAATGCACAAGTAATCAGGGTTAAGCCTCACATATGGTCTCTGTCTCTCAAACCTGTGTAGGCATTACTGAAATAATGTCCACCAAGACTTGTCTTCATTTTCCAGAATCTACCACATTTTCTGATGATACCAAATCAGGTGAACAAGCAAACTAAAGCGCATCTGGGTAATCCTTGGGAAGCGTACTGTTGCCAAAATGACTCAGCATCTTTAAAATTTAGAGAACAGGAAATGCCAATTTATCAAGTGGACAGCAGCTTTGTAGTTTTAAAATGTGTTATTTCAGGCTACTGTAGAAAGACTTAGAGAAATTTGAATTTTTAAAAAAATTTTTGTCTAACTTCAAAGTGTATGTTCATTCTATGACACTAATTAATTTGGCCAAAAAGGAACTTAAAAATGTTTAGGAAATAACTTTTCAGCCACTGGATAGCATAGCAACAACATCTTAAGTGGTTCCTTCAATGAAAAGACACATATTTTATTGTTAAATACACTCTGGCATCAAATGCCTTTTATCTATATATTATTTGTTCTGAAATCTCTTTGGGTTGATGGGAAAAGGCTGGGGGAAGGAGGAGATTAGAGCTTTCTTAGTTGTCTGTCTTTTAAAATTCAAGATTACAGGATATTTACTCTATTTTCCCCTAAGTTTTAGGGAAATTCACTTAAGGTTCAAATTCCAGTTCTACCACCGATTAACAAAAAGATCCAAGGTAAATCACAATCTTTATCTGCCTTAGCTTTGTTCTCTGCCATATTAGAAATCCTATCTCAAAGGCGGACATGGGAATTCAATAGGTGTAAACAGAAAGACACATTAACCAGCCTAATTCCTGGCTCAGAGCAAGTGCTCAGTAAATGCTGGCTCCCTTCTTCTGGTCCTCTTCAATGCTCAAGACCTGAAATACTCTGATTTGCATTTCAGCAACTACTTAGAAAGTCTCAAGGATCAAGCTAAGAAAACATTCAAACACTGGTGCCTTGATAAAGCCCTGTCTGTATCTTTATAACTTCCTTAGACTACTTAAGACCCAGAAATACATTAAGACAATGCCGGTGTGTTTCGCTGTCTCTGTAAGAGAATTAAGGGGTTGGTTACTGTGGAATTGGAGGTGGGTATGTCCCAGAAAACCTTTAATAGTGCTGAGATACGCTTTTCAGTCTGCTGACTTAGATCATTAAATCTGGTTTACTTATGTATAAAGTCTAATAGACTTTTCTTTTTGATATGTCTTTAAGATGTAATGGTCCAAATAGGTGATTTCCTAATCCAGAAACCAAGAGGTAACCCAAGACATTATAGTGATATTGACCAGTGATTCTCAGTCTTTAAAAACAAGGAAGCACCTTTTTAATTTATTTTCTCTCTTCAGCAAAAGGCATGGAAGTACCCTTTTTAGACATAAAAAATATTACACATAGTTCATGACTAATTACATTTTTAGTATTTATAAAAATAAAATACAACCATGAATTCTTAAACATGTTAATAAAATGCAAACTCTTTATCGGTATCTAGATATATTATTTAAAAATCATATTTTGAGATATTATTTATCAATCTATACCTAAAACTGGGCCATGAACATGACTTCTCTGATCCTTCAGAATAACCCTGATATGCCTAGGGGCTCCCAATTCAGAGATGAGAAACTAACACTCTCTGGATTCTTGCCAATAAAAAAATGACTATCAAGTGTTAGAAGTGTAAATTGATTTTTAAAAAGTCTTTCTTAAAGGCAATCCCTGGTATGCATAAATAATTTTAATAATGTATCTACCTATTAGAACAGTAATACTCCTTCTATCAATCAATCCTAATGTAATAATAAAATAGATTCAGGTCCGAAAGTGTTTACTGTTATTTTCAGTAGCAAAAACATTGCAAGATTCTTTGCAATAAATAACTGCAATAGCAATTATAATTGCAAACTAAATCTTCCATGGAGGGGACACTGTGGGTGACCTTTTACCAGCTTTGTGCATTTGTCCCCTAGTTTCTATGTGCTTTGTTGCTAATGGTTTGTACCTGTTACCTCGGACAATTACTAGCGGGAGTTGAAGACACTTTCTTAGTGGGCCTTAAATGGCTGACTGTTCACAAACACCATTCCCACCCTGAAGACGAATCGCCATTGACGACTGGTCTGGGTGTAACTGACTCTCCAGAGCTCCCCATGAGCTCTGAGTGTGGGACTTCACCTGATGTTTCTTGCTTGTTTTCTTCCCTTTTTAATTCCTACTTTCCCTCTTCCCTTACTGTTTCACCTGGGAACCCTTCCTTAATGAATCACTTGCACTTTATCCTTGGCTCAGGGATTGCTTCTGGGAGAACATGACCTAAAACATCCAACAGTAAGGAACAGTTAATGACATCCATCCAACACGACAGCCTTTGGCTGTTAAGAATCTATCTCTGAAGAAAACTTAAAGACATGGCAATATATTCTGGATATATCTTAATAAAAAAAAAAAACCTATGATATAGTTAACTATGTAAAAATTATACACAGGCACAGAAAAAAAAGACAAGCAAGACAGATATTAAAATATCTATATAGTTATTTTTGATGGTGGGAATATGAATATTGTTTATTATTCTGTATACTGTTCTGTATTTTTCAAAATTTCTTTAAGGACATCGCCACTTACAAGTATCCCTTTTCCTTTTATCAGGAACTTAGATTCTGGAACAGCTGAAATGTGTTCTAAAGGGGGGCAGAGAAGGTTATGGAGCACAACCGTGGCTAAATCAAAGGATCATAAAACTTTAATAAAAATGGTATTTATTGGGAAAAAAAGAAAAAGTTGAAAGAGAGTGGAATCTTTTTATATACACTAAGATAAATGTTACAACCCAGAGACCATTTCACGTTGAGTTTTTTTCAGTAAGTGGTGTTGCTATTTTGGTGAACATGATTTGACCTATTTATGTGGCCAAATCTACATATTAGATATTTATGGCAGGGATTATGACTTTTATTCTCTGTGTTTAGCATAGTACCTAGTATATAGTAGCAACTCAATATACATTTATGAAATAAATTATAATTCTATGGAAATTAACTGTTCCATTACTATTTTAGGTATCAACTACTGTTATTGCCAACTTTAAAAAAAAATTCCAATTTGCTGAAAATGTATGGAAGACATTCTCAAGTCCTCTAAGAATAACAGCCACCATTTACTGAGCACCTTCTGCTGTGGTTTGTGTAACTGTGTCCTTCCAAAATTCATTTGTTGAAATCCTAACTCCCAAGGTGATGGTATCAGAAACTGGGTGTTTCGGAGTTAATTAGATCATGAGGGTGAAGCCTCATGAATGGTGGTGCCCTGAAAACAGGCCTCAGAAGGCTAGCTAGTCCCTTCTACCAGGGAAGGCCACATCTATGAACTAGAAAGCAGATCCTCACTGAACACTGAACCTGCTGGCACCTTGATCTTGGACTTTCCAGCCTCCCAAACAGTGAGAAATAAATTTTTTTATGAGCCACCTAGTCTGTGGTATTTTGTTACAGACAAAAACAGAATAAGACATCAACTATATGGCAGACACTGTACCTGGAGCTTCCTTTTCAACATCTACTTTAACCCTCAACTTAAGAAATAGGTATTAGTATTTGTATTTTATAGATGATAAAAACTAGGGTCCAGAAAAATTAAAGACTCTGGCAAGACTGTACACATGGTACATGGAAAAAAAAACACCTGATGCCTAAAAGCCAGTGCTCTGTATGCCACGCTGCATCTTGTGACAGAGTTTAAAGGGTCAACTGAGAAAAAGGTCAAGAAATGCTGTCTTCTTTCTGCCTCTCTGTCTGGTGCTTAAATCATTGAGGACTCAAAGTAAACAAGTGACACAGTTTACAAGGCACTAGAACTGAACATAATGTTTGTTACTCTACGTGCAGTGGTTCTCAACTGGCGGTGGTGGGCGACATTGCCCCTCTGCCCCGAGGGTAGATTTGACAATGTCTGGACACATTTTTGGTTGCACACCTGGGAAGAAGGTGCTACTGGCATCTAGTGGATGGAGGCCAGGGATGCTGCTAAACATTCTACAGTACCCAACACAGCCCCACACTGAAGAGTTAGGTCAGTAATGCCAAGTGCTAGGATCACAGGCGTGAGCCACCCTGCCCAGCTGCTCCCTGGGATTTTCAAGCCAAGGCTTCTCTATTTGGGAGAGGAAGGAATGAGGCCAGTTACTTTTGTGCATCCTAGAAGGTAAAGGATGTGGTACCAGTAATTGAAGCTTTGGTCTGCCGGCCCACCTCATCAAATTTGTCAACCCAGGTTCATCTACAGCCCGTTGAGAAGGTTGGCAGCTGGAGGTGGACATGTGTACACCATGCTGAGCCTCCTGCTAAAAGCACTGGGAAAGGTGTGAACCCCAGGCTGAGTGACTGGACAGCTGTTCCTCTGCAGGAGGAGAGGAGCCCTCCTGACACGATGCACCTTCTGAAACCCACAACACAGCAGTAGGGAACCGTGGATGACATTATCAGTCCTCCCTGCCCACCGCCTACTCACTCCTCACTGGGTACGTCTTCCTTACTAAGCCAAAGCCAGCCCTATCATTTCAGGTTCAGGAAACAGAACAGCCAGGCACTGAGAAAAAAACCTAAAATGTTCACATAGACCCTAAACTATCTTACAACCACTGTTCTTACTGCCTGGGAACTTTCTAAACCAATCCTACCCACTTAATCTGCTTAGCCAAGCAAAACAGAGCCCAAACCCCTACTTTCCCCCTCTCCCTCGTGAAAAGGGAGCAGGGCCCAGCTAGGGGGAAAGGAGACCTAGCAGGTGAACGCTGACTTAGGTCTGCAGACTGCCCTGTGCAAATCACCCCAGGAAGGCCACCTGCAGGGAGGCCCATTATGTCTGCCTGGAGGCCCTCTTTTTCTCACAAGAAGTCCACGCCTTGTGGATAAACAGAGATGCCTTTTCTAGGCTGTGAGAGCCCCGCTTTGGCAGTGTTCATGGAGGATATGGGCTTTTATCAGGCAGGAACTCAGCAGCTCCCGTGTTCCCATTCAGTGAGCCAGAGAGAAGTGCAAGGAAACCCACACCCAACTGCACAGAGAAGACTCTAGATTCCTGAAGCTCAAGTCCCAACAAAACCCACTTTGTTCCTTTGAAGTCGGGGTGGTATTTCCAAGGCTGCCATGTAAACAAGTGTCCCATATTACGTTGATTCATCCCTTCATTTATCCTACAAATATTAATGAAACACTGCAGTGCCAGGCCCCGTGCTAAGATACTAGAGAGAGAACAGGGAAGAAAAGAGACTTGGCACCTGCCCTCCCAGCTCTCAGAGTCCTGAGGCACAGTTCTCTGCCTGGGTGACTCTGTCCCTCAGGGAGATTTGGCAATATCTGAAAACATTTTATTGCTTTTCACTACAGGGTGTAGGCCAGGGAGGGTGGTGCCATGGCACCCAGTGGGGCGAAGCCAGGGAGGGTGGTCCCATGGCACCTGGTGGGGGGAGACCAGAGAGGGTTGTCCCATGGCACCTGGCGGGGGGAGACCAGAGAGGGTGGTCCCATGGCACCTGGTGGGGGGAGACCAGAGAGGGTGGTCCCATGGCATCTGATGGAGGGAAGCCAAGGGTGCTGCCGAGCATTCCACAAGGCACAGGGCAGCCGCCTGCAACAAAGAATTATCCAGCCCAGAATGTCAGTAGTGCCAAGGTTGGGAAAGCCTGGTCTAGAGGGGAAGCAGACTTTAACCAAATCGTCTTATTATTTAATTGATATTTACTTTCATTTTCATGTATTTACTTTACAAATGCTCTGACACTGAGGAGAGTGTGCAAGAAAGGAAGCACAGGCACAGCTGGGCTGGGGTGAGAGGCAGTGGCCAGGGAAGCACTCCTGGGAAGGGCCACGTGGGCGGACACTGGGAAGGGCCACGTGGGTGGACATTGGAGAATGGGCTGGATCAACAAAGTGGGGAAGAGATAGGGGCAGGGAAGAGTGTTTCAGACAAAGGCTCTCAAGCACAAAAAAAAATCTTATGTTGGGAGGTACCACGGATTATTCTGGAAATATTTTTCTTTTCATACCATCATCACCTTATAGCCTTTGCAAGACAAGGGCGACCCTGTGTCCATGACCCCAACAAACAGGCAGCTCATTAAGACATACTGCAAAACCCGACCAGACAGAAGCTGGAAGAACCATTCACACTGCAGTGTATCTTGTTCCATGGGTCTCTTTCTCAATGCCAGGCACTGCTCATGACAACAGGCACGAATCAAAACCCTAATTTTTCTTAGAGTTGACATCAAACGCCTGAGTTTCATAAAAGGAAAAACTGATAAAAAAAAAAAAAAAAACTGATCAGCTGGACCTCATCAAAACGAAAAGTGTTACTCTGCAAAAGATCCTGCAAAGATAATGAAGCGACTAAGAAAATATTGTCCAATCACGTATCTGACAAGGGACTAGTATCTAGACTACAGCGAAAACTCTTAAACCCCAACTGTAAAAATAAATCAATTAGGAAATAAATAAAAGACATGGACAGATATTCCATTAAAGAGGATGTACAGATGGTGAATATGTCCATGAAAGGATGTTCAACATCATTAGCCATTGGGGAAATGCAAATTAAAACCACAATGAGATGTCGCTACATGTCCATATGAATGGCTAATACTAGTGACAACACCAATTGCTGATGAGGATGCAGATAAACTGGATCACTTATACACTGCTGGTGGGAATATAAAATGGCACAGCCACTCTAGAAAATAATTTGGTAGGTCAGGTGCGGTGGCTCACACCTGTAATCCCAATACTTTGGGAGGCCGAGACAGGCAGATCACCTGAGCCTCAGGTCAAGAGTTCAGACCAGCCTGGTCAACATGGTGAAACTCTGTCTCTACTAAAAATACAAAAACTAGCCAGGTGGCAGGCACCTGCAATACCAGATACGTGGGAGGCTGAGGTAGGATAATTGCTTGAACCCAAGAGGTGGAGGTTGCAGTGAGCCGAGGTCGTGCCAATGAACTTGCAGCCTGGGTGACAAGAGCAAAACTCCGTCTCAAAAAAAAAGTTTGACAGTTTTGGTAGTTTCTGTTTATTATTTATTTATTTTTAAATGTAAGTTTGGCTGTTTCTTAGAAACTAAATATCCACCTAACTGTATAATCCAGCAACCCTGGACATTTGTTAGAAATGAAAATCATTTCACATAAAAGCCTGTATACCGGCCGAGCTCAGTGGCTCATGCCTGTAATCCCAGCGCTTTGAGAGGCTAAGGCAGGTGGATCACGAGGTCAAGAGATGGAGACCACCTTGGCCAACATGGTGAAACCCTGTCTCTACTAAAAATACAAAAACTAGCTGGGCATGGTGGCACGTGCCTGTAATCCCAGCTACTCAGGAGGCTGAGGCAGAAGATTCGCTTGAACCCGGGAGGCAGAGGTTGCGGTGAGCTAAGATCACGCCACTGCACTCCAGCCTGGTGACAGAGTGAGACTCCATCTCAAAAAATGATAATAATAAAAACAAACAAACAAACACCTGTATACCAATGTTCACAGCAACTTTACTTATAATAGCCCTAAAGTGGAAACAGCCCAGATGTTCTTCAATGGGTGAATGGTTAAACAAACTGTGGTACATCCACACCACAGACTGCTATGGAGAAATAAAGAGAAATAAACTACTGACACACAAAACAACTTGGCTGGATTTCAAAGAATGATGCCGAATGGAAAAGCGTATCTCAAAAACAAATGCATACTGTGTAACGCCATGTATATAACACCATTGAAATGACAAAGGTGCAGACATAGAGAACAGATCAGTAGCCACCAGGAGTTGGAGAACAAGAGAGGGAAGGGGGTGGATGTGACGATAAGAGGGAGGCTCGACAGGTCCTCATTGTGGAACTGTTCTGTATCGTGCCTGTAGTGGCGGCCACGCAAGTCCACACGTGATAAAACTGCACAGAAGTAAATACACACACCCCAATGAGTACATGTAAACCTGGTGAAATTTGAATGGGTAGATGGGTTGTGTGATGTCAATTTCCGATTGTGGTGCCGTACTACAGTTAGGCAAGATAGTGCCTTTGCAAGAAACCAGGTAAAGGGTAGACAGGATCTCTCTGAATTATTAATATTATTTTTACAACTGCATGTGAATCTATATAACTATCTCAAAATAACATGAAAAAAAACCTACTGCAAAATTTTAGTCAACAAACAAATGCCAGTGTACCTTATGACAGATCTTATTTCTTACTTTTCCCTGTACTGCAAATGTACAATTATGCAAAAACGTAATATTTTTGGTTCTTTTAAAAAGAATAGCTACAGTTTTAGTGTGCTTGCATAATTGTACATTTTCATAATTATTTGACTTGTAACAGTATTAATTCTTATTCTATAAGAAATTAACAAAAAGGATTTAGGACACTATACATGGCCCCTGCAGGCTCCTGAGACAAACCACCCAAGTTCAGATGCCACCTCCACTGCGAATTTACTGTATGACTTTTGACAAGTGCTTACCTTCAATGTGCCTCCGTTCCTCTATCTATAAAATTGGCATAAATAGCAGTTCCCACTTTAAGAGTTGTTATAGGATTTTAAAAAGTAGTACAACTCAGATTCTTAGGACAGTTCCCGAGGCCCCAGCCAAAGCTGACCTCTGCCGTTACTCCATTTACCACCATCATTGCAAAGGACTGGGGTCCTCTCTTCAGCCTCTGAAGGTCTACACTACAGTCCAGCTTAACATTTCCTCAGATGCAAAATGTTCAAATAGTATCATTTCTAAAAATCAAAAGGAATGTGTAAAGCTGCCTTGAAGACTTGTGGTCTTTTTTTCAATTTCCTTTATTTCTTTGGTATTAGAAGGACTCGAGGGTCTCTAGCATGTGACTTCATTAGGCTTTCATGCCTGAGAGGCCTTGCCCTCCCCAGGACAGCAGCTCAGCCCTGTGACTCCATCAATAGCCCTGGTGATGGGCTCAGGAAATGACTGATGGTCACTGGTGACTAAGGAAATGGGCGTCAGGCTCTGGCGATTTTCCTTGCGTTCTTTCCAAAGCTGCCAAGCTCATGAATAAGGAAATGTTTTCCTACCAGCCTGAAACTGAAATAGGGTGGGATTATACTAACGTAATTTTAAAAAACATTTTAGTGTGTCAAAGCCAGACCAGCCCTGCCTCAGTGGTCAACAGACGCCACAAGAGAAGTCCAGAGTTTAAGCCAACTCTCATCGGAGTTTTGTTTACATGGATGAAATACCTCATATAGAAAATGCCTGAGCATTGCTCAAAGAGATCGTCTAGAAATAAATCCAAGCACCACTGGAAAGCCTATTATAATGGCAACTGGAAGATGAGGTAATCCAGGAGAAAAATCTTCCATTTTTGCAAGCAGACTCTAAAGCATAGAGTTTCTCCTTAGAAAAAAAAAAAAAAAAAAAAAAAAAAAAGGAATAGAAAGATATATAGAAGTTCCTTTATCAGTTTTCATAGAAATTCTAGGATGGGAGGAAAAGTACTCCTTACCCCAACCCTGCTGTTCTCCCAGGCTCTACATCTTCCTACGTGACACCACCAAACATCCATCCAAGAACCTAAGCCAAAGTCTGGGAACTGTCCTTCATCCTTTCCTTTATCCCACAGAACCATCAACAAGCCTCTGTCCCCAGCCCAAGCCACCAACATCTCCGGAGGGGGAACACTGGTCTCCTAAACCCAACTCTCTGCCTGCACTGCTCCAGTGACTCTGCTGACAGGGAAAGCTGATCATATCCTCCACACCAAAACCTGAGTCAATCCCTCTGATGACTTCCCTATGCTCCCGCAAGAAAATTCAGCACCCTCTCTCCATAGCCTGCGAGTCAGCCTGCCTGGTCTGGATTTGGCTTCCCTTTCTACAGACAGCAGTCCCTGCTTAACTACAGGAAATACATTCTAAGACCCTCAGTAGATGCCTGAAACCACGTGTAATTTGGAAGTCTATATACACTATGTATTTTCCTGTCCGTTAAGTACCTATGATAAAGTTGAATTTATAAATTAGGCAAAGTTAGAGATGAACAACAATAAAATAGTACAATAACAAAAATATATTGTCATATGTTACACATACAGATAATATACTGTAATAAAAAGGGAATGTGGTCTTTCTCTCAAAACATCTTACTGTATTGCATGTACCAACTTTCAAACTGCAGGTAACTTAGGCCACCAATGAGGTGCAGGGTTCTTCCCAGCTTCAGGCCTCCATGCCTATGTTCCCTCTAACTGGATCACAGTCATCTTCCCTTCTCTTTGTGCCTGTGAGCCCAGTGGGAACCTTTTCTGTCCTGTTCAGCATGGCACCCCAGCCTCCAGTGTGGCATATGGACATTGAAGTGCTCAATATATAATGGGGGCATTGATGAAAAAGCAAAGCTTTCAGTGACCGATTGATTGTCATCACGTATTAAGGTCAATTACAGTAGCCACCATCATATAAGCAGGTGTGGTCTAAAGTATTTGGGGAAGTCTTTTTTTTAAGAATGCATACTTATTTCTAGAGCAAAGTTTCACAACCTTGTCACTCTTGACCTGTGGGTCTGGATAATTCTTCATTGCAGGGGGCTGTCCTGTATGTTGTAGAATGTTTAGCAGTATTCTGGGCCTTTACTCAAGAGATGTTAATAGCACCCCACACACATGTGCCAACTCAACGTCTGGAGACATGGAGAAATGTCCCTGGGGAGAGAGGAAGGATCACCCCAGGTTGGGAACCACTATTACGGAGAAAGGCTAGAAACTGGTGGTTAGCAGTTTCAATTCTGCCTTCAAAATGCCTAGTTAACCCATACTTTGTCTGAATCACACCAGTAATGATCCATTTTAATACAGTGTCACCTAACCACCATTTACAACATCAAGGTTGAATTGCTTATCCTGAGAGACTCAGCTTAGCTTTCTGCATCAGTATTCTAGGTGACATCTGATGTGAAATGGTACAAAGAACAGAGGGAAGTTATAGCAGTCAGAAGAGAGTTGGGGGATGGACAGGAATTTTCGTATCTGTTCTGACCATTCATTTGTTTGGCATATAAAAATAGAATAGAAACAAGATAACACCTTAGCGTTTCAGGTCCTTCTAGAAAGCACAATCCCATGTATTTCCATGGTGGGGCAAAACCCAGGACTGAAGTGTGAAAGACTGAGACTCAACACTGATCTAACTCCCTGTTTGCCCATCTTCAACTAATATAATACGCTACTGAGCTTGGAACACCTCTTCAGGAATGTGAAATGATTTCCTAGTTTTACCTGCCACACTGCAACAATATTTTCAATTATTGGCTAAACTGCAAATGCCCCACGAGTCATTTAAATAAATCTCATATGTATGAAATAGTCAATTGTGTTCTCTGAGCAATTCCCAGCTGTAAAAATAGAGCCACACTGAACATATTTTTTTCTGCAGCTAATTGAAAATACTGCACATATAATGCATGATTTAAAGCACCCAGGAGGAATTTCAATTTGCATTCCCTATTTTAAATGTACAATCAAATGCTGTCTTAAAGTGCTCTACACATTTAATTCAATATTGCTTGCCTGAAGCCCCAACCACTCCTAAATTTTAGCACTATGAATGGATGTTCGAAGGTTTTTAATGCTCCCAGTGACTTTTAAAAACAATGGCTTTAACAGGGTTGCTCTTCCTGAGAAAACAAACACTCCTAGACATGACTGGCTCAAACCTCTCTGGTCCAGAGAAAATTTGCAAAATAGCAGCAAGATGCCTGCTAGGAAAAAGAGACCATGGATAAGGACATACTTCGTTCAGGAGTCAAATCTGGGGTCTTGTAATTGCTCATAGCTATCACCTTGGCATTAGAAATGCCCTTGATATTCTTGGCAGTTGATCAAGATGGTTCATCAAAGGGTAGGTGAAGGCAGCGTCTGTGGGTATGAAGAAAGAAAGGGTGCCCAGGAGCTTGGGATCTGGAAAAAAGGGGTGCCACAAGGTGCATGACCATCTTCCATTTCTAACAGAGCGTGAGAGGTTACACAAATAGCTCATATGCTCTCCTAGTTAACAAAACAGTGATTTAGTGCCTACGTCAAGAGGGAATCACAAGAGGAGAAGTTTCAAAGATGAACGGAAAACAGAGCCTGACCTTAAGAGCCTGCCGACTAACCGATGACAGAAGTCCTCAAGGACTAAGCAGAGAGGTAGAAAGTGACGCGCAGTGTTAAAGAGTTTCAGTCAAACAAGGAAGGTGGCTACTTGTCTTTACTTAACATGAAATAACACTATTAGTTTATGTGTATAATTTACCATAGGGTAAATTAGTAAGAGAAGGTGAAAACCAGAAGAGCAGCCATACCTCTCCCTACTGGGAAGGATAAGAGCCACTCGCAGTGGTAGCAACCAACAAACCATAACAAAGAATTAAAAGTATCCGAACTTAAAGTGAAGGCTGTGTGCAGTGGCTCATACCTGCAATCCCAGCACTTTGGGAGGCCAAGGTGGGTGGATCACTTGAGGTCAGGAGTTCAAGACCAGCCTGGCCAACATGGCAAAACCCGTCTCTATTGAAAATACAAAAATTAGCCGGATATGGCTGTGTACGTCGGTAGTCTCAGCTACTCAGGAGGCTGAGGTGGGAAAATTGCTTGAACCTGGCAGGCAGAGGTTGCAGTAAGCCAAGAGCACACCACTGCACTCTGGCCTGTGTGATAGTGAGACCCTGTCTCAAAAAGAAGAAAAAAAAAAGAATTTAAAGTTAAATGACATAATGAACACCAGATATGTATTTACTGAACAAATGAAAGTACTTGTCATAACTTAGTGTTCTTTCTTAGATAACCCTTAACTTTTATTTCACAATTTAAGAAACAAATAGGAAATAATGAAAGAACTCAGAAATTTAGTTATTTCAATCAGTTGTCACCAGGGGCCATTCTCTTACGTTACCTGACATTACAGTTAGTCCTTTAGACACTCCTAATCTCTGGAAATGAAGGGACCTAGTATGTGAAACTTTGCTGAACCACCAACTCTCCTGTACTGACCGACTAGGAAATTCCCAACAGGCCACATGGAACGAAAACGAATGGTTTTAATTCCAGGACGTGGGCCATCGACTTGCTTTCATACTTGCTTTTACCAACTGATATGGCTTGGCTGTGTTCCCACCCAAAGTCTCATCTTGAATTGTAATCTCCATAATCCCCACCTGCCAAGGGCAGGACCTGGTGGGAGGTGACTGGATCATGGGGGTGGTTTCCCCCATGTTATTCTCATGATAATCAGTGAATCTCACGAGATCTGATTGTTTTGTAAGTGCTGGCATTTCCCCTGCTTGGACTCACTCCATCCTATCACCCTGTGAAGAAGGTGCCTGCCTTTCCTTTGCCTTCCGCCACGATTATAAGTTTCCTGAGGCCTCCCCAGCCATGTGGAGCTGTGAGTCAATTAAACCTCTTTCCTTTATGAATTACCCAGTCTCGGGCGTTTCCTTATAGCAACATGAGAACAGACTAATACACCAATCAAGCCTCCTACAACAAGTGGGCTTCTCATGAAGATTCTGTTAAGGTGGGGAAAGTGCTCACTGTCCAAAGGACCCTCCTGTTATTTTTCCACCTCCTGTGAGTCTGGTAATTATTAGTCAGTCTCTCTAACCTTTAATGACCGTGGGTATCCTGACAAACTCCAGGTTTGTCTTCTCTGCTTCAATCTGGGGATCTCTCTCAGTGATGCTATCTAAGCAGTCAGTGTCTCTGACACCCTACAAATAAAATACAGTGGCATTTGGTGATCCAGCCTATGTGTATTCCTCTCCCTTTGGCAACAGACACTATTTACTTACTATCTTTCCCAGGGCCATAGAGGGATGGCAGGAAAGTGCTGAGCTAGTATTCTAGAACCCGAGGCGGAAGTAAGGGAGAGGAAGAGCTCAGTGTAGCTAAATCAGCTTCCTAACACACTTAGTCTGCAGGTAGGTTCATTTAAGCAGTTCAGAAACTTTTAAAAGGGTTCGGAAGAAATAAAACAGAGAACATCTTTCCTACCCTCCCTCCAAATATATCAAAGGTGTCATATTAAAATACATGGATTCCAGTACTAAACGTGGAATAAACATTTTCCATCCTTTCTTAGGAGACTAAAGGGCTACTTTAAGTTTTGGCTCCCACACAGTGATCCTGTAACACTAGGTAGGCATTCTTTGCTTTTTCAGCTTTCCATTCTGGCTCTTGTAATCAAGGTGGGTTTCTTGCACCGAGCCTCTCTACCCAGGCCTGTTGTAAGAAACCCATGCAGCTTTGGTCCATCCACATCCTTCAGTGCAACTTTTTGGCATGAATTACAAGTAAAACAGTTACCCAGAAAGAGTTTGGACTGGGTACAAGAGGTGGGTGGTCCCTGGTTCCCACATTTTGACTTCTGTGGAAATATTATACGAGCCATTTTCCAAAACATATTAAGTAAATAAAAATATACATATCTACAGGCACAGGGTGTAGAAATACTTCTAAAGCAGAAAAAGGGAATGAGGGATGGGGAAGATATGACAAGACAACTTCCACTTTAAGAAAGATTCTCGTGCTTTATGTCCAATTCTTTGTTCCTTTTGCTTTCTTCTTTCAGTACAAAGAGTGTGCAAGGAAAATCTCAAAAAAATTTTTTAAAAAGGTGATCACTGCCCCCCTCTTCCTGCCAAGCAAGCATCAATCAAACAAACAACGTTCTTCAAAGTTCAGAAACCATCTGGAGGGATGGGAAACATGATTCTGAACCTGGCTTTGGTTGCCCAGCTATCGAGCTGCTTCCTGTAGCCTGACTCCATTTCCTTTGCTGCTGTTGACACTAACACCTTGTAAAGGGATTTAAGGGCCGGGGGACATTAGCTATTTCACAGAAGAAACCTATGCCCATTTAACGTGGAACAGGTCTGTTGTCTAGTCCTGGGCCTGCCTGCAATGGGTAAGTCACATACCTGCTCTGTGACTCAGTTTTCTCATCTACAAGATCAGTGATAAGCCTCCTTCCCCACCCTGAACTTCAGAGAGCTGCTGTGAGGATCACATGAGATGCTATGCTGAAGAGCAAGTCGATAACTCTTAGGCACCCCAGAACTTTTCTTCATAGGACCAGCCTGCTGTGCACTGCCCAATGTTCAAAGCTAAGACAGGAGAACAACGACTTCTAGAATTAAAGTCAATGACAATGAAAGTTCTCCTTCTCAGCTTGACCTACCCTCTGGTATAAGAAACTGCACCAACGAATATTTAGGGATGAAGGGGGTTGCGCTTCTTTTTGTCATGAAGTTGCATTTTATAGGGGAGAACATCTCCCCAGTTACTCACAGCTAATTATGGAGACAATGATCCCCAACAATGGGGCTGGTGAGTAGCTGCACAGAAGATGGGGGAGGAAACTTTCATAAAGTCCCTATTATGTGCACAGCTCTGTGAACATGTCGTCTCACAGACTCTTACACACAGAGATGCAGAGAGGTTGGGGGACCCACCCACATCACGTAGAAAACAAGAGAGCACTGCCAGGGGCTTCTCCCAGGGACAGGGTCACCTGCCTACCCCCTGCCCAATCCCCTGGATCTCTTTTCATTCCCTCAGTCAGAGCACAGGATTGGCACTAATCCCATTCTCTAGCTTTCACCTCTCTTTTTCGTCCCAGACGCAAAAGTGTGCTTCCAGCACATCTGACCACCTTCTCCCACACTGTA
The DNA here is from genome assembly GCF_001604975.1 of Cebus imitator. NCBI lineage: Eukaryota > Metazoa > Chordata > Mammalia > Primates > Cebidae > Cebus > Cebus imitator. Next base: position 7,306,530 of record NW_016107372.1, on the reverse strand, counting down.
AGAGTGAGACTCCCCTCCTCCAGCGTTAATTCTTTATTTCTTTTTTTTTTTTTTGAGACGGAGTTTCACTCATGTTACCCAGGCTGGAGTGCAATGGCGCGATCTCGGCTCACCGCAACCTCCGCCTCCTGGGTTCAGGCAATTCTCCTGCCTCAGCCTCC